>NW_028317821.1:25790500-26101000 GCF_062004578.1 Staurois parvus
CGCTACAGGACAATATGAGAAGTTCGATCTCCAAAAAGTTCGATCAAAGAATTGATCTAAACACACACATAAATGTTCATAGGATCAAGCAAATGATAAATGAACACAGCTAAAATTGGATCCGGGAAATGGCAGGAATGCGCACTCACCGACCGCACATAGGAAATGCGCGTTTTATTATTTATCCAATCAAACGAGTACCGATATCCCACAGGGAGAGATGTCCTCAAACGATCTGCTCGGCTAATATGGTCTCCTTAGTTTGGAATGGATCACTCACGGCACACGTCCCTTCCAGGTGCAGGTATCACTCCTCTGGGTGATATGTAGCTGTGTCTGCCGACCCCTCAGTGGGGGGTAAAAAATGGAAAAGTACCCATAGTGTAGTATATCCAATATTTATTGATAAAGAAAGGGTTAAAACCCAGGTCAGTAATATTGCTGGCAGTAAGCCAGAGAACACAGAATTACAAATAAAAGTAAGTTACTGACCCTTGTAAACAGCAAGCACCCAGACCTCCACGTGGTCTGGGTGGTAAAGAGGCGTCACAGGCCTTAGCACGAAAGGCCTCAGGAGGAACTGACAGCCTGTGACGCCTCTTTACCACCCAGACCACGTGGAGGTCTGGGTGCTTGCTGTTTACAAGGGTCAGTAACTTACTTTTATTTGTAATTCTGTGTTCTCTGGCTTACTGCCAGCAATATTACTGACCTGAGTTTTAACCCTTTCTTTATCAATAAATATTGGATATACTACACTATGGGTACTTTTCCATTTTTTACCCCCCACTGAGGGGTCGGCAGACACAGCTACATATCACCCAGAGGAGTGATACCTGCACCTGGAAGGGACGTGTGCCGTGAGTGATCCATTTCAAACTAAGGAGACCATATTAGCCGAGCAGATCGTTTGAGGACATCTCTCCCTGTGGGATATCGGTACTCGTTTGATTGGATACATAATAAAACGCGCATTTCCTATGTGCGGTCGGTGAGTGCGCATTCCTGCCATTTCCCGGATCCAATTTTAGCTGTGTTCATTTATCATTTGCTTGATCCTATGAACATTTATGTGTGTGTTTAGATCAATTCTTTGATCGAACTTTTTGGAGATCGAACTTCTCATATTGTCCTGTAGCGCTGCACTTTGCTTATTTTATTTTTAAACATATTTGTCATATATTTTGTAATAAAAATGCATTTCAACATACGGTATATATATATATATATATATAAATATATTTTGAAATATACTGAATATGGCCAAAATTGTAGCATTTCAAATATATGTAAATATATTTGGAAATAATATATTTAAAAATCTATTTCAAATATATTTTTCTTCCATATGGGAAATTAGTATTATTATTATTTTTATACAAGATTTATATAGCGCCAACAGTTTACACAGCACTTTACAGTATAATAGCAAACCAAACAAAAACCGATTAGTTATGGACTCAACCAAGTCTTTGTCTAATAAAGGAACAGTAAAGGCAACAGTAACTCAAGTCACTCAAATAGCCACTTGTTACAACCAAGGTATGCAGAATATCATCTCTGAACTCACAACCTTGAAGCACATGGACTACAGTAGCAGAAGACCACATCGGGTGCCATCGGGTGCCCTGAGAACAGTATGGAGGCTACAATTTACACAGACTCACCAAAATTGGACAATAGAAGATTGAAGAAACATTGCCTGGTCTTGATTTCAGCTGTGACATTCAGATGGTAGGGTCAGAATTTGGAGTATACAACATGAAAGCATAGATCCATCCTGCCTTGTATCAACAGTTCAGGCTGGTGGTGGTGGTGTAATGGTGTGGGGGATATTTTCTTGGCACACTTTGGGCCCCTTAGTACCAATTGAGCATTGTTAGAACACCACGGCCTACCTGAGTATTGTTGCTGACCATGTCTATCCCTTTATGACTACAGTGTACCCATATTCTGGTGGCTACCGGCACGATAATGCACCATGTCCAAGCTCAAATCATCTCAGACTGGTTTCTTGAACATGACAATGAGTTCACTGTACTCCAATGGCCTCCACAGTCACCAGATCTCAATCCAATAGAGCACCATTTGCATGTGGTGGAATGGGAGATTCACATCATGGATGTGCAGCTGACAAATCTGCAGCAAGTGCGTGATGCTATCAATATGAACCAAAATCTCTGAGGAATGTTTCCAACACCTTGTTGAATCTATGCCATGAAGAATTAAGGCAGTTCTGAAGGCAAAAGGAGGTCCAACCCGGTATTAGCAAGGTGTACTTAATAAAGTGGCCAGTGAGTGTATAAATATATGCAGGTTCCCTTATATACAGTAAACAGTGCTGTGCTCCGGCATCAGTACAGAAACTTTCTATCCCATTTCAGGAACAAAACTGAGTAGGGCTGAGTGCTGTTCAGTCATTCACAGGAAACCTTGTATTTTTATGAATACAAGGCTTCTTCTGATTGGCTGAGGTGGAGATTGTGACATCAGCTGCCTGACTCTTTATCTGAGCCAATTACAGTGCCATGGCCTACCTGAGTATTGTTGCTGACCATGTCCATCCCTTTATGACTCCATCTTCTGATGGCTCCTTCCAGCAGGATAATGCACCAAGTCACAAAGCTCAAATCATCTCAAACTGGTTTCTTGAACATGACAGTGAGTTCACTGAACTCCAATGGCCTCCACAATCTCCGGATCTCAATCCAATAGAGCATAATGGATGTGCAGCCAACTAATCTGCAGCAACTGCATGGTGCTATCATGTCAATATGGACCAAAATCTCTGAGGAATGGTTCCATCACCTTGTTGAATCTATGCCATGAAGAATCAAGGCAGTTCTGAAGGCAAAAGGGGATCCAAACCGGTACTAGCAAGGTGCACCTAATAAAGTGGCCGGTGAGGGTATATGGCCACCAAAAGGCTGACCACAGACTATGCATTGTACAATCTCCTTTACATCTACAATCTTCTATGCAGTGCGGGGGGCTGCCTTATTGTACAAAGATTGATTGCATCGATTGGGTTTGTCCTTCTATTATATCAGTGTGGATCTGCAGTAGAAAACCACCGATCACTGCAAGGGACCACAACTGTTTACTGTGTGCCCTGTTCACACATGGAGGAGCATTTGGGTGTGCTATGGTGCCGAAATCTGCAACATGTCTGCGTTTTCCATCCCACACCACAGCTCATCCGCACCTCCATTTCTCCCTGTGTTTCCACACACAGCATCTGAGCTGCAATACATAGACCTGAATGAAATGTCACATGGAATATTCCAATAAAGTAAAAAGCAAAAATAAACAGAGATCTACTCTTAAAAAGCAGAAGGCACCACCAGCCACATGTGACACTTCCTGTGCAGTAACATGTGATGTTTTACCGTGCAGGAAATGTCAGCTCTGGCCACAAGGAGATTGTACAATCAGGTTGTATAGTGTACAGTCAACCTAAAAGGTGGTTCCTGAAGAGCTGATGAAGCAGGGTAAGGGCTTGTTCACACTTGCAGCCGAGGACAGTAAAAATAGACAGCTAAGCTGCAGTTTCACCACCCCCCTTAACCGCGGCTGTGATGTTTTATGGCCATGGGAGAAACCATACAGTACTGCCACCTAATCCAAACCATTTGAGTGAATGGGGCTGTATGTTTAACATGTTTAATGTATGATGCTGTGGGCTTTCAACAGGGGAAAACAGGCAGTAAGGTCCATGTCCCTACACTAGCCAAAACTAGGGAGTAAATAAAAAATCATATATATATATATATATATATATCCGGGCGGCACAGGGGGTTAGTCGTTAGCACTTCTGCCTTGCAGTAATTGGGTCATGGATTCGATTCCCAACCATGGCACCTCCTGCATGGAGTTTGCATGTTCTCTCTGTGTTCGCGTGGGTTTCCTCCGGGTACTCCAGTTTCCTCCCACCTCCAAAGATATGCTGGTAGGTTAATTGGCTCCTCTCTAAATTGTCCTAGTTTCATCCCTGGCCATGCGGGATCTCCTGCATGGTAGGGGTTGGGGAAAGACCTGGCAACCTACCCTGTAAAATAATTCATGGAAAAAGTCGCTTACGAGTCAGGGTCAGATACAACTGAATATATATATACATATATATATATAAAATATGCTAGATAGATAAATAAAATATACATGTAATGTACATATATTTTTATTAATTAGGTCCAATCCTTCCTAGGGGAAAATAAGTAAATAAAGAAATATATATATATATACCGTATTTTCCGGCGTATAAGGTGACTGGGTGTATAAAACATAGGTTTTGGGCTATACTCGCCGTATAAGACTACCCCCCTTAAGAGGCAACACCATTTAAAAACATCAGATTTTTTCATTGATAATGGTTATGACTTACCGGTACTAAAAATCCTTCAACATCCTCATGTTCATCATAAGTTCATGAATGACATCTTGTGATAGATTTGTAAGACAGTCATCATATGGATCAAACTCCAAATCAGATGGTTACCGCTGGATGTGCGGTAATACGGTAGCTTTGGCTACATACAGTATACAGTATATATACAGCCCGCTGGATGTGCAGTAATGTACATACAGTGTACCGCACTGAACCAAGCTGTTTCAAAACAAATGTCCTTATGACAGATTAATCTGTCAGCCCGCTGGATGTGCAGTAATGTACATACCAGGGGCGGACTGACCATTTGGAAACTCAGGCACTGCCCGAGGGCCCAGGGTCAGTAGGGGGCCCCATGAGATGCCCCTGGTACCTTTTTCATAGGCTTTTTTGAGTTTGGGCAAGGACACAGGGGCCCTATGATTCCCTATTGCCTGGGGGCCCCATGAGTTGTCAGTCCGCCCCTGGTACATACAGAATACCGCGCTGAGACAAGCTGTTTCAAAACGTACCGGTACGTCCCTACAGTAATCAGACCGCTGGATGCGTGTATGTACAGTAGCTGATGCTACATATAGTATATGCTGGGCCAATCACGGCGAGCGATGTATTCTAATGAATACAAAGCCTGCTCGGATTGGCTGAGGTTGTGACATCATCAGCCCACCTCTCTGACTCAGCCAATCCGAGCAGGCTTTGTATTCATTAGTAGAATACATCACTCGCCGTGATTGGCCCAGTGTATTCTGTATGTAGCCGCAGCTACCGTACATACACACATCCAGCGGGCTGTTTACAGTAGGGACGTACCGGTACGTTTTGAAACAGCTTGGCTCAGTATACTGTATACACCGCACATCCAGTGGGCTGACAGATTAATCTGTCATAGGGACATTTGTTTTGAGCCAGCTTGGCTCAGCACGGTATACTGTATGTACAGTATTACCACACATCCAGCCAGCTGGAGCCAAACAAACTCAAGGTTCACATTTTATACTCCGCGTATAAGACGACCCCCAATTTTTGGAGTATATTTTTAAGTATAAAAAGTAGTCTTATACGCCAGAAAATACTGTACATAATATTTCAGCCATAGGCTGCTTGCCCTTCCCCAGACCTAGGCCTTGAAACTAAAAAGCAGCATTTGTCCAACACTCACCCATTGTCTCCAGTTACTACCTTTCCATGACAGCTTTGTACCAAAGTCATAGGAAAATAATGTTCCCAATCCACGCACACAGCAAACGTGTATGTAGCTTGGCACTTCAAGTGATTCCATATCAGCCGGGAAAAATAGCCTTCCTTTAATTCATGGCCTGGGCATGTCCTGCATTAACATTTTCCAACCCTCCATCAATATTGTTATGCATATTTGTTGTTAATCAGACCTGGATCACAAAGGACCACCAAACACCTACTAGAGTATAATTACATGTATTTAAAGCATGCCTGAAAGGTGGCTCATAAATTGGTTTAAATGATAAATGGTTTAAAGGACAAAATAGTTTACATAATTTGACTTTGGACACTTAGAGCATATATTGCAGATATGCAGTTTTCTTTATTTGGTTTCCTTTTAGGAAGGCCTTCTCCAACAGGCCTTCTCTAATCGAGCCCAAGGTTTTTGAGATACTTTGAACAGCCATTGTAACCTTCTAATTCTCAGGTACAATTAACAGAAACATTCTAATGGAGAATTTAGGATTAAAGAGAAAATGGATGCACATTTCAAAAGTGTGAATCTTGGTCTCTGTAGAGAAGCATGCTTGTGTCACTATGATTTTAGTTGAAGTTGACAGTCATCTTTACTTGATCTGGAAATCTATACACTTCTGAACAGTGATAAAAGGCTGACCAATACTTCAAAAGACTGCCAATTATCACTTCACAACTAGGTGAGAAGTTTGTCACCCAACTTAACAAAGGCACTGATCTTTATCTGCATATCTTAAATTTTATAGAGGCTTCCATCAGTCACACATGTCATGTAGATAACATTCCTATTACATTTGCTTATTTAGAATATATATATATATATATATATATATATACATATGGCGCTCAAGTCAAACTGGGACTTTTGAGTTTATATAATAAAAGAACAAACTTCAAGGAGTGAAAACCGCAATTATTTCTCAACATACTCCCCTGCAACATTTGTTTATCCCAGCATTTAACTAATGCCTGGAAAACTTCAGCATAGAAAAATTTATCAGTACGCCCAAACCATCCTAGGACATTTGTGAATTATTGTGCTCGCTGTTCCCATAAAAATATTCATCTTTTGTGCAATTTCACAACTAGGTTCCACATTGATTATCCAAAATCAGGCATTAAACGCACTAAATGTTCATAGGAATGACTGCTGTGGGATGGGAACCACCACGGCTGAGATCAGCACCGATGGCCATCTTTGAAACATTTACACCATTGAAATGTCTTACTGCGGCTCTGCATCTCATCATCATGCTGTGCTTGAAGTCTTCTGTAGATATCCGTGGGTTTTATGCCCTTGTTCATCACCACACGCTGTTTCATGCATGCACTAACACTGTTGTCTTCCGTTTTGATTAACAGTCCCTGAACTGCGACATGTGCACTGTCTATCAGTAATAAAACACACTTGCCACTTACTACTGCGTGTAGTACCGCCAAGCTAGCATCCCTTTTTATACCTGTAAAAATTAAAAGTCCCTGTTTGACTTGAATGCTCTTTGTATATATATATATATATATATATATATATATATAAAAATATATATTTATATATATATATATATATATATATATATATATATATATATACACTATACTGTCACAAGTATTGGGACACTTGCCTTTACACGCATATGAACTTCCATGGCATGCCAGTCTTAGTCTATAGGGTTCACTATTGAGTTGGGCCACCCTTTGAAGCTATAACAGCTTCAACTCTTCTGGCAAGGCTGTCCACAAGGTTTAGGAGTGTGTCTTTAGGAATGTTTGACCATTCTTCCAGAAGTGCATTTGTGAGATCAGGCGCTGATGTTGGACGAGAAGGCCCTGCTTGCAGTCTCTGCTCTAGTTCATCCCAAAGGTGTTCTATCAGGTTGAAGTCAGGACTCTGTGCAGGCCAATCAAGTTCCTCCACCCTAAACTCACTCATCCATGTCTTTATGGACCTTGCTTTGTGTACTGTCATGTTGGAACAGGAAGGGGCCAACCCCAATCTGTTCTCACAAAGTTGGGAGCATGAAATTGTCCAAAATATCTTAATATGCTGACTTCTTAAGAGTTCCCTTCACTGGAAGTAAGGGGCCAAGCCCAACCCCTGAAAAACAACCCCACAGCATAATCCCCCCTCCACCAAACTTTACATTTGGCACATTGCAGTCAGGCAAGTACTGTTCTCCTGGCAAATGTCAAACCCAGACACATACATTGGATTGCCAGACAGAGAAGTGTGATTCGTCACTCCAGAGAGCACGTCTCCGCTGCTCTAGAGTCCAGTGGTGGCATGCTTTACACAACTGCATCTGAAGCTTTGCATTTCAATAGGAGATGTAAGGCTTGGATGCAGCTGCTCAGCCATGGAAACCCATTCCATGAAGCTCTCTATGCACTTTTGTTGTGCTAATCTGAAGGACGCATGAAGTTTGGAGGTCTTTAGCTTATGACTCTGCAGACAGTTGGTGATTTCTGTGCACTGTGCGTTTAAGCATGCAATGACCCCGATTTTACGAGGCCTACCACTTTGTGGGTGAGTTGCTGCTGTTCCCAGTTGCTTCCACTTTGTTATAATACCACTAACAGTTGACTGTGGAATATTTATCAGCAAGGAAATTTCACGGATGGACTTATTGCACAGGTGGCAACCTATCACGGTACCATGCTTGAATTTACTGAGCTCCTGAGAGTGACCCATGTCAATGCTATAACAATAGTTGGTTTATTAGCCACATTTAATATTTCACAATCATAATGTAAAGCCTTCCCTCGGAGGGTACATTATACACAGCACAAGTTTACAGCCTCCTGGCCAATAGCTTTAAATATTTGTCAAGTCACACAACCGTTAGGTTTAGCATGGAGTAATCCTATTTAGCAAAGCTACAAGCAATGCCATTAGCTCCAGCAACATTGCATACCTGTTTCTTTCTCTCCTGAAGATTTCAAAAGCCTAAACTTTAATCAGTCCAAGAGTGGAAAGCTGAAGTGAATTTTTTTTTTTTTAGGGAGCCACAGTCTGGACTCTACATGAGTTTTAAACTAACTTGTTTGCCAGCAGTTAGACAAAAAACAGGTTTAGTAGTGATATTTGTTAAACATTAGCAGCCAGCTTAACAAAATATTACAGAGGTTTCAGCATGCAGCAATGACTCAGTTGGTCATTACTGAATAATCATCATTGAATAAGAGTCAGATTTTCAAATTCTTAAAAAAAAAACCACAATGGTATGTTTTGCACCTGATTTCTGCTGCTACAGATAGACAGATACCTATGGTAATGTGTTTTTCAGTGAACAATGTGAGTATGTAAGGTGAAAAATCTGTATATATCCCATCATTTAGGAATTTGGGATAACCTCTGTACATGTATTAGATTTTTTTACCTGATGCAATCTTTAATATCATATTGCATTCGCTGTTCAAGTTTCAGGAAACTGTATTGTGGTCATGATACTGAATGAAAGTCTTCTCACCTCACATAGGTATAATAACTATTAATCTCTGCCTATATTGTATAACATAGTCACTCATTTGGGTTCTGTATTCACTGTAGTAACTGCACTCCACCTTTTTACAGCCCCCTTCCACAGATGCAAGACATTGGCATCTTGTGGCACATTGTAAAGCCTGGCATAGATGGCCCACACATACTAGTATGGTCTGTAGATAAACCAAAAAGGCAGAATTTAGACCAACAGCAGTACTGAGTTGGGGGCTAACAGAAAGTAGCTGGTAAATTAGCGTGGTGGAGTGACAATTTACTTACCATGCTCAGATGTAGACGCAGGCCTCTTTAGCTCCATTTCCCACAACCTACTGGGTTCCTGCACACATCCAGGGAAGACATTTGTTTTGTATTATTCTGCAATGCATGCATTCTTGTTGCCACCCTGAGCCTGTTTTGTATTATTGCTTCTAACTTTCTGTTTGAATCGTTTTATTACAAGGTTTTCCAAGAAAAGAACAAAGCATAACATGTGCATAGTTGTTCAGATTGCACCATTCATATAGGTACTGTGGTACATACAAGAAAGTAGAGACATAAATATATAATCGAGCGCAAGCCCTTACCTCCTGCAGTGGGAAGATATCTAAATAACTGTAGCAAGAAGCAAAGCTCTGGAAACACAATAAGGACTATGTTTAATTACATAACAAATCAACGACTTAAAGTAGTCACATTGAGTTGACAGTTAAAAAAGCAGAGCAGGTGGCTAGGCCAGCCGCTCCGGTCCCAATGATGCTGCAGGCTCACCCACTGAAATCCATGGAGGCTGTGGCACCATCAGTTTTAATCATAGAAAAGAGAAAAAAAAATAACACCATAATGCAATGATGTGGTTAGCAGATAACAGTAGGTATCATGGTATGGAGCCATTGATCATCGATAAGCAGAGTAATAGGCTCCTTGAGTCAATCAAGACAACTATGGATAACGAACATAAAACAGGAAAAAAAAAAAAGGGTAGAGAAGAAAAAGTGGGGGGAAAAGGGGAGGAGGGGAGGAAGGGGAGAGGGGAAGAAGGGAAGAGATGTGGGATAGATGGAAAAAGGAAAGAGGGAAGAAGGGAGAGAAGAAAAAGCAAAATTAGAATAAGAAGAAAAAGAAGAAGAAAACCAGTCCTTCTGGGAGTTCAGCACACACCAGTCCATGGGTCAGTCCCATCCAGGGGCGGACTGACCATTTGGAAACTCGGGTACTGCCCGAGGGCCCGGGGACAGTATGGGGCCCCATGAGATGCCCCTGGTACCTTTTTCATAGGCTTTTTTGAGTTTGGGCAAGGACACAGGGGCCCCATGATCCCCTATTGCCCGGGGGTCCCATGAGTTGTCAGTCC
This sequence comes from Staurois parvus, assembly GCF_062004578.1. Taxonomy (NCBI): domain Eukaryota; kingdom Metazoa; phylum Chordata; class Amphibia; order Anura; family Ranidae; genus Staurois; species Staurois parvus. The sequence goes on from NW_028317821.1 coordinate 25,800,932, forward strand.
ACCCCTGGTCCCGTCCGTCCGGGACCTGTAGGTACGTAAGCCATGGGGTCCATATTTTATCAAAAAGGGTTTGTTTGTCTTACAGAACACTCACAATCTTTCATTAAGCGTAATCAAAGTGAGCTTGCGCTTTATTAGTGTCATATCAATAATTGTGCTTTTCCAAGCTGTGGCAATGGCAATTTTAGCCGCCAAAAACATAAAGTAGATTAAAGATTGTGTATGCCTGGGGACATTCTCGACCAGTTTATTCAACAGGGCAATTTAAACATCTTTAGTTATGTTGACCGTGGTGATGAAAATATAAGGGAATATATTCGTATCCAATAGCGGTGGACTTTGGGGCAGGTCTACCATATGTGTAAAACTGTGCCTGTCTGACTACAGCCCCTGAAGCATAAGGCCAACGATCCCAGGAACATTCATGAAAGGCAGTCCTATTGCTTCTAACTTTACACCTTTTTACTAAACTGCAAGTTACAATTACTCCCTGTCTCACCATTAAGCCAATTACCTATTCTGTTAATATAGCAGTGGTCAAAGCAAGCCAGGTATAAAAACAGCTTGAAATATAGCCAGAGGTTGTAACCAAGGTTTACTAGAACATCAATATAAGAGTACGTAGTAAGCACAAATTAAAAGAAACCCCAACAAGAACTACACTACAAACAAAATATAAATGATAAATAAGTCTTATTTATTTAGTATAGCAGTATAAGATGTATATCCCTAGTATCAATTTTTTTTTATTCCATCCATTCCATTCCTCATCAATGAACCCTCTGAAAAATGATTATAGATGGCATATAGACCAACAAGCACATATAAATAAAGGCTATAAAACAGTTTTAAAGCAAACACATTTATAAATCCCCCAAAAAGTTCCACAGTAACACCTAAGTGTGGAGGTCAAAAATTCTTTAACACAAAATACAATGTGACTAATACCAGTGATTGCTGCAAAACAGCTAGAAACAATACACAAAAAAAGTTAAAAAATGCACTAAGCTTGTATTCACCAAACATTTTCATGAACATCCATTGACCAATTCAGTGAAAATATGCAAGTAGGATAACTGACATAAAAACTATAAGTGCTGGCTTTGCAAGGAAAGTGAAAAAGGGGTTGGCAACTAAGTTGGTCCCAGGTAATCCATACCCATATAATACTACACTAAGCTACTAAAAGCATCTGCAGAATAGCTTTATGTGTTTATTGGCAAGAGAACATTTTGTCAAAAGCTAATACCTAAAGTCAAAAGGTTGTTTATAGAAATGGTAAGCCAAAAAATATCAATATCAGCCGACCAGTAGTGATCTAAAAACACTACATGAGCTAAAAAATTAAAAGTGCATGTGTTCCAAGCTGGAACTCAAACCAGAGGAGGCAATAACTACAAATGCGCCATACTAAATATTAGAGATAATTGGAGGAAACAAAGATATCAAGGGATATCAAATAGAAATACAAAAAAAAAAATAACCAAAAAAGTAGAAAAAAATATATGTGTGTTATAGCAAAATCAATGCTCTGAGGATATTGACAAAATAAATAAATACATACATAAATAAATAAATACCTAAATAAAACCTGTTGTGAGAATGGTAGGCTTAATTATAATAAATAAATAATCATGAAAATGTATAAAAGCAATATGAAATTAGGTAACCTGAAAAAGAAAAATGTCCCCTAGACATAAACAAGCATTTATGCCTTGTAGTGCAGGGCTCAGTCCCAATGCAAGGGAAGTATTTTGTTTTCCCTGTAGATAGCCTTTAAAGTGTTGCTAAACCCAGGACCCTGCATTCATAAACCCAGGACCCTGCATTCACTATATACGGTCTCCCACCATACACAGAACATGGAAATGCAAATTATTTTAGTAAATATAAACTTCTAAATACCTTTTCACATCAGCAGTAGGAGCAGTCTTGTGACTTCTATCAGTGTCCAGCAGAGCACTGGTTACAGCTTGTAGGAGGAGTTTTTATTCTCCTGTAGGAGGATGCAGGACCCCTGACCTCTCTCTGGACAGTGCTGATTAGCCCTATGCTGATCACATGCACTGTCCCAAGAAAAAAAAAACCTCTGTAGCAATACACACCAAACTAAGCATGTGCAGCTTGCCCCCGAGCCTCTGATCTATCAGGAGATATTTAGGAGACACTGGAAGAAGGGGAGGCTCAGAGAAGACAGGATCAAACATCCTATTTACACAATGTGGAAGATTTAACTCCATAGGTTCCACAGTGATTATAAAAAGCATGCTTTACTGCATATACAGACTGATTTTTCTGTTGTGAGTTTATTAACACTTTAAAAGGTATAAGTTCCAAAGGTGATCCTATTCATAATTGTAATCTTAATCTCAATCATTAAGCTATGAGAAGATAAGGTATCCAAGGTAGAACCTGTAAAAAAAATAATAACAATCTGGTGAAAATAAACTGAAATAAAAAAATGTCTAAGAATAAATACCAATACAATGTACTATGAACTAGTACAAATATGAATATCCATATGCTACTCTAGTGATGGTATGTCATGCAATGTGACTGGAAGAGTGAAATGCAAATAATCAAAAAATAAATAACATGAATATAGTGACAAGCTAATCTTACACTATTTATACTATTCTAATGCCTACATATAAGATAGTGTGCTAGACATTACTAGTGAGGAATAACAAAGTGATTGGTGCAAAAAAAAAAAGACACAAAACATAAATACAAAAACCCAGAATATGTGAGGCTATGGGGTTGTGGGATTGATTTATTAACCTCCCTAGCGGTATTCCTGAGTGTAGCTCGGGGTAAAATGTCTGTACCAAAAGCGGTAACCCCGAGCTACACTCGGGCTTACCATGCGGCGCTGCATAGGGAGTCCCTGCAGCACTTACCTTGTCCTTCACTCCCGCGATGTGTCCCCTGCAGCGTCCCCAGCATCCAGCTCCTGTGTTCTGGTCCCTGTGACGTCGGGACGTACGGGCGCCGCCGGCGGGAAATTTGAAAATTTAAAAAAAATGTCATTTTTTTCAAAACGATTTTACACAGTAAAACATTGCTGTTTCAACCCATTTCACATACATTTTGTCCCTAGTGCTCTGTGCTGTCCCCTGTCTGCATTTTGAATGTTCTTTCTGCCTGGAAACTTCCATGGCGTCCAAAAAGTGTCCCTTTAGGTCAAAAGCGGGTTTAGATCAGCTAGAGAACAGCGATCGTAAATCAGAACCACTTGCAGAATTGAGTGATAATGATTCGTGGAGAAATTTGTCATCAGACACTGAAAACAATATTGCGACTTTGCTCAGCGATGTGCAAACTTGGCGCTATATTTCAAATTTCAGTGTTTTTGGTTTGATTATATTATTGAATTAAATGTAATATTATTATATTATTATTTTTTATGATTATTTATTAAATTATAATTTATGATTTTGTGTTTCAAATTTTATCATACCCGGGATGTTTAATATACTCTTGTTCGGACAGATTTCAGTGAGTTATTCCTAAATATTACAGCCTACAATAAAAAAAAAAACGACATATTTCCATGTAAAATAATGGTACCGCTTTCAGCACCAAAAATCTGAAATAATCATACCGCTAGGGAGGTTAAAGGCAAATATTCTGAACACTTGGCAAAGTACAATTGCTAAAGAACTTAGTAAATGAGCAGAAGCTCTGCTGGATTCTATCATCCAATCACGTGCAAGCAAAAATGCAGTTTTTTTTTTATTTTTCTTGCAGGCGATTAGGTATTCTTTGCAAAATCAAGCTTTATCTCATTTACTAAGCTCTGGAGCAACAGCACTTGAAGAGTGCAATTGCACTTTGCAAAATGCAGTCTATTTGCCTGTAGTAAATTAACCCCTATGCTTATCTAATGTATACTATCCTAATGTCAATATATGAGATATGTCCTAGATAAAGTTAAAACCAGATGTAAAGAGTAAAAAAGTGACATATCAAAACCAGAACACAAAGACAAAGCGCCTATTCAAAGAAAACCTTTATCCAAAGAAACCTGTAGATAATAGATCTTCATTTATACTTTGGGGATACATCAAATCTAATCTCAAAATCCATCTTACTTCTTTCCTAAGTAGGATCCTAGTAATAAGTTGTTCCACTCAACATACCCCCTTTAAAATTCCATCATGCTCTTTCAAATAGTGATTTGCCACTGTAGGTAGAGGCTTCTTTAGTGCCAGATTTATGACTGTTGCATTTATGGAGCAAACATACGATTATGTTCTATTATGAAAATCAGTTTTGGTCTGTAAATTTCTTTCCACACAAACATGTGAATATATAAATTACTCTTTTGGTTAAAAATTCCACATTTGATATTTGTTCCATGAACATTTCAAATATTTACTAATAAAGTACACCACACAGGGGTGACTGTACTGTACGCATGTGCCTCCCTTAGTCATTTTCTTTATCCCTGAGAAATGACATTGACCCAACACGTCTCTCAAGTTTTGTGCACTTTTTTCAACAATGGACAGTTTTTCAGTAATTTTCAAAGTAATATTTATACATACAACATTAGATGTTTGTTAATTGTTTCATAAAGATTAAGCCATTGGTTATTATATGTAATTTGACCTTATCTGAAGTATATTTTATGCATGGCAAGGTTATCTCAACTGGATTCTTTAGCTCATTGAAAATGTTATCTTGTATGTTTTGTGGATACACTCTATAATGAAATCTACTTCTTCTATTCTGCTAATGCTTGAGAATGTCTCTATGTTTGTGCAGGCTTTATACATTCATAGCCATGATTCCATCAGTATGACCTGATGTAGCACCAGAGGATAAAAGCTGGAATAGCGGAGGTAGCCGTTCACAGGTGTGGGTTAAGGTGGCAATGGACACATCAGATGTAATACTGAATTGCAAATCAAGAAAAGTTGTATCTACAGAAGAGCTCAAGGAGGTAAAGGATATGGTAAGATCTTTGGCATTCAACACAAGATCTGAGGTTTAATGTGTGTGTAGAAATTTGTACATGTAATCTACGAATCAATTGTATTGAGTGACAATCAAGCCATCCTATCAGGTCTGAAAAAAAGGCAGAAGCTTTGAAATGCAACACCTGACTTATCACCTGACTCAACCTCACGTTCCCATTGGATGTTGCCTCAGGCTCGGTCTTCCATGCATTCCACCATGGTTATGGTGTTCTCGACTGACGGCCTACATTTACACCAGATCTTCAGTGCCCGGACTCCAGTGGACACACATCAGCTCCTGCATATGTTCTGTTGGAATGCCCATATTCTTACCCCAGCTGTGAGTAGTTATTTGGCTATTTTTAATAAACTTGTCTTTTAATATGGCACTTAGACTGGTGCCCCCTTGTGTTCCTTGTCACATTTTTCTTCTAAGCCTGCCCATAATTTCAGAATGTCATCTAAGCTGGAATAACAGAGGTAGCTGTTCACAGGGGTGAGTTTTCTATAAAGTGGCAATGGACCCATTAGATGTAATACTGAATTTCATATCAAGAAACAAAAATTCACAGCTCACTTCCCAGCCAGCCTGCAACAAACTGAATTAACCCTGTCTAACAGTTCACGTTAAAACAACAGGTTTAGTTTGCACACATTTGCAAATGAATGCATAAGCTGCAGAGGCAACGTCACAGCACCCCAGTGCACTGCAGTCCTAACTCTGTAAATTTTGGGAGTCTCCAAAGTTGGAGCACATACTAAACCCCTTGTTTTAACATGAACTGTTAGACAGGGTTAATTTGGTTTGTTGCAGGCTGGCTGGTAATTTTTGTTTGTTGTTTTTTGACATGTGTTGCCCTTCAATGTGCTCCTTGCTGCAAAGGCCAATTATATGTTGGGGTGGTTGCTACATGTTTGTACTGTTTGTGAATTGGTGAGGGGACTCACTGGATATTGTGCTATTCTGGGTGTTCAGAGCATCCCTATTCCTTTAAAAAGGAGTGGGCTCCCTCCAGGCATACCTGCCTTTAAAATTTTCTCCCTCCCAAAATTTAAACTACATCAGCAAATTCTTTTTCTGAGCCTGTCCATCACTGCAGGGTGTCATCTATATAGTGAAGCCTCAAAAGATCAATACAAAAAAAAGTGCAAGTTCTACATGGAGAGCACATCTGTACAGTGGACTGTGTATTTGCACTTTGGACTTTTTTGCACTGATTATTTGGGCACTTGGATATTGCATGTTGTATTTTTTGGTCTTATTAATTTATATTAAATTATATTAATAATTTATATTTTGAGAACTTCATTAATATCAGTGTTTTTGCTATTAATTTTTACCATATTTAAAATACCATTTTATCCTTAGTGCAACACTTTTTCAATTTAATTTAATCTTTGAGTGATTTGTTCTGTCATGTTGTGTTTTGCTGCTTGGGTTTACACTATTTAGCTTGTGAGCAAATTTATCTTTTTTACACAGACATATATATTGAAACCATTTTAGGATGCATCTGTGATATTTGTCAAATTTCAAGTGAAATACAATTTCCCAATCTTACCAACTTCAAAGCAGGTTAGCAATATATATTGCCCACATGGCTATTCTTGGTTATTGCATATAATACTTATTGTTGAACATAAAATAATTATGACATAATATAAATGCCACTAAATCCATCAGGAAACCATGAAGTTTCATATGCTGTTGTGATTTCATATTCAAGAAATATTTTACAACCTGAGTTGACGGTTGACAGAGCATGTTAGAGTACAGATATTCAATTTAGGGTGACCTAGGGGATTATGAACTATGGGCAAGATGTACTGTAGATTGTGGTCATAATAGAATGAGAGACACTAAGGTATTTGAATTATTGATGTGTGATAACTTCATTTGCTTTAGCCATTTTGTAGTGTTTCAAATGACTCGGTCTAGGCAGCCTCTAGGATCACTGCTGAATTTGTATCATAGGAGATTAGCAAGTTGTGAACATGGGAGAGTAATGCAGCTATGAAACAAGAGTAGAAATCTGGGCAGGCTAGTTTCCCCTTGAGTCCAAAGTCTTTGGAGCAGAGATAACCGAAATCTAGGTGGGCGGGATCCCCTAAGAAAGCTGGTAACATGTGAATGAAAGTTTTTGCAAATAAACTTTGGTATCTATACAGGAGAATGGTGTAAGACATACAGCAGGGAAGGAAGCAGTTTAATTTTTAGTAAAATTATCCTACCATTTAAAGATAAGGGTAAGTTTCCCTAAGCTTTCAATTTATTTTTGAATAAAATACAGAAATCTTGTATCCTGGGGGAAATGTTCCCAAGTATTTAATAGTGCCCATAGGCCGCAGAGGGAGAGATGAGTCCATCTCCCGAAGTGCACGGGGTCTAGGGGAAGTATCAGGGATTTGTCCCAATTAATGTTCAATCCCGACAGTCTAGTAAAACTAAAAGAGGAGTTCCAACACCGCCCTGAGCAAAGGGCCCAGATCCTGGAGAAAGAGAATAATATAATTGGCGTACAAGGTCACTTTTTCTCCAGCGGATCTGACTCGAACACCCCAGACAGCGTCAGAAAGCCTGATGGCTATGGCAATGGGTTCAACCAGAAGGGAAAATAGAGCCAGGGAAAGGGGGCAGCCCTGTCGGATCCCCCTCCTAATATGGAAGGCAGAGGATAGTTCCCCCTCAAGTTTAATTTGGGCCATTGGCTGCTGGTACAAGATACTCATCCATTTACGGAAAATTGAGCCAAACCCAAATTCCTCAAGCACCACTGTCATAAAGGGTCAGGCAACTGAGTCAAATGTCTTTTCATGGTCTAACTCTACAAACACCCTGGTGCCCTGATCTTCAGACTATCCTGATCTTCCTGATCTTCAGTTAATATCCATAGATTTACCTGGCATGAAACCGGTTTGGTCTATATTCACTAAGGATGGGAGGATCTTAATCAAACTGGCAGCAAGAATTATTGTGAGAATTTTAAAATCATAGTTTAGAAGATATATGGGTAGATATACAGAACAACAGGGGCTGTCCTTTCCAGGTTTCAGTATTAGAACTATGTGAGCTTGAGACATGGAAGGGGGCAAGTGACCTTCCCTGAAGCAAGCAGCATACAGCTGTTGTACATGTGGCACTATCTCAGGGGCATATAATCTGTACCAATCTCCAGGGAGGTTATCAGAGCCAGGAGTTTTCTGGGGAGGTATAGAAAGAATAGCCGTCTCAATTTATTTTGCTGAAATATCAGCATCTAGCTGAAAGGATCTAGATAACTTCCATTTTGTATTATGTACGCCATTTTAAGTATTAAGTATTAAGTTAGCTTTTTGCAGAAATATTAAAAGTTTAATGAAACTGTTTTGGTTGTTCAAGGATGTATCAACAGAAGCTAACATGACCCTGACAATGTCTTTGTCTGGCTGTTTTTCCAGAAAGTTAGCCAAAACAATTTGTACCAAGAAATGTATATGTTATGTTTCATGTAGTTAGCTCATGATGGAAAGTTACAAGTTACAGTTTTGAAACTCGCTCCCCCCTCCCTTATTATTATCTGTAGTCTATATAATCTTATTAATGTCTAATAAACTTTGAACATCTCTGAACATAAGCTGTCGTGATTTCCGTGTTCAAGGGGTGTTCCCAGAATTCCACTGATAAACCAGGAATCTCTCCACAGACCAGGGGTCTCTGAGGGGAAAAGAAAATCATTCCTTTCAGCTGGGGGCTCAGCCCGGGATGACCACCCACCTCACTTGGTAAGTAAACCTTTTGTCTTTTTATGACTAAAAGCTCTTTCTTGCCCTGTGTTGAGGGAAGGTCTTGAATTATTCTGTATTGTCTATATAGACCCGTGATAACCTGTAGCTGCTTTTGGTAAAGCAGACTTAACTCTTTGGTAGAGTTACAAAATAGTGCACTATAAAAATATAAAAAAGGTGTTTTTGGTAAACACAGTTCTCTGGTAGAACACACTGTTTTTGGTAAAACAGTGAAGAGATAACTTTTGGGAAGTTATCAAGAGGTTAATAAGTCTGTGGAGCAGATTCTGGTTTATCTGTCTTTTGCTTTTTCTTTCTGTTGCGTAGAAGTATAAGTTAATTTGTTATGTGGAACAAAATAAGATTTTAAGCTAAAATTGTTTTATCCACTGTCTAAATATGGGTCAAGGAGGTAGTTACCCACCAGGTCCCCCAGCAAAGGGAGAGAATTGTAAGGATTATGTTGCTAGATGTCGTGGAACGGACTATTATTTAATAAATCCCTGGGTGGATTGTATGGCAGGCTGGACAGAAGCTATGGGGAGTACAGACCCATTCCCAAGAAAGGGGGAGAAAACTGGTTAAAATGGTCACCGTATTGGGTTGATAATAGCAAGGGAAAGTTCAATTTGATTTTCTCTTTAAAACAAAAGAGGAAGTTGAAATTGGATACATTAAAAATATGCCAGGAAAAGCATCAATCTGAAAAGACATGCAGACCCAAGATTGGACTGAAAACAGTTCAGACACCAACCCCACCCCCTCCGTATAATATTTATCCTTCATTAAGTGGTTTTAAAAATGCTGCTGATGATGATTTTTTGATTAGTTTGGGGATGATTACTCCCCAGCCTAATGCCCCTCCAGCCCCTGCCCCTCCAGTCCCTGCCCCTGTCCCTGCGCCACTTCCCGTCCCGGATCTACAACCAATACAGCCAGGCCCCTGCACTAGACCCAAACAGATTATTAGTATAAAATCACCAGAGGAGGGTAGCCAAGTTCAAGGCATCCTTACAGAGAATAATGACAACGAAGGAGAGTTGGAATACGAAGAACAGGGACAGGTAAATATAATAAAATTACAGAAGAGGGATGGTCAATGGAGAAGAAGTGACACCAGTCATAGAAAGGGCAGAGATGTGGAGGAATTTAGAATGCAGCTTAGATCCATGGATAAGAAACAAGAGGGAAAAAGAGAAGATGAGGGGGCCGTAGGAGGAAAGGAGTTGGCTATATTGACACTACCTTTTCTCACAGCAGGAGAACTAATTCTAAAAAAACCCATAGAATTAGAAGATATTAATAAGATTGTTAAACATTGTCCCAAGCCTACAGTATCTCCTGGAGGTACACTTGCTTATTTAAAAAAGGCATGTTTAGGAAGAAATTACACACAGGAAGATATGAGATTGATCATTGATGGTATTCTGGGAAATAATCCAGCTTGGGATTGGATAAATGTAAAAAGCATTAGTCACATAGAACCAAGTAATACACAGGCTACTGCCTATAAACTAAATACCACAGAAGGGAGAGAAACTATGTGGAAGGAGCTTGACACAGAATTAAAAAGGGTTTTCAAGAATAAGGCTTCCCTCCCTATTGCTACAGCATGTAAACAGAAGGTAGAAGAAACTGTTTCTTCTTACAACACACCTATCAATCCTGTTAAGAAGCCGGATGGCTCTTACAGGCTGGTACAAGATTTGAGGGCCATAAATAATTTGGAAGTTCCATTAGCCCCAATAGTGCCTGATGTGCCATCACTCCTTACCTCCATTCCGTCCGATGCAGAATATTTTACAGTGATTGATTTAACAAATGCATTTTTTTCGGTTCCTGTGGACCACCAGACAAGGGCGCTATTTGTATTTATATTCTGAAAATTGCCAGATGAGCTGGTGTAGAATGCTCTAGGGTTTTGTAGATTTGTCTGCAGTCTACTCACTTGCCCTCCAGACCACACTGAGGTCCTGGACCCCTCCCAATGGTTCGGTCCTCATTATATATGTGGATGACCTATTGATTTGTAGTTCAAGTCAGGAGGCCAGTCAGGAGGATAGTTGGTCTCTGTTAGAATGGTTGTCAGGGAATGGTCAGAAAGCATCTAAAAAGAAATTGCAATGGTGCCAAAAACAGGTTGAATACCTTGGTTTTATTCTAAGTCATGGTGAGAGGAATGTCAGTCACAAAAGAGCTGCGGCTCTCGTGGGTCTGCCCCTCCCACAAACAAAAAAGGACATGCTAACTTTTCTTGGTATGATTGGTTACTGCCGCCAATGGATACCTGATTGTTCAGTCTATGATCACACTCTGAGGTCTGCCACACTTTCAGAATCATCTGACATTCTCACATGGTCAAATGAAATGGTTGATGCCTTTGTGTACCTGAAGAATGCTATGGTAACGGCCCCTGGTCTTGGACTACCTGACTATAAGAAAATGTTTCATCTGTATGCTAGGGAAAATTGTACAACCATGGCGGGGGTCCTGGCTCAGGAACATGGAGGCAAGCTCCGCCCTGTAGCTTTTTTTTTCCAAAGTAGTGCCAACTCAGGTTCAGGGCATGCCTGCTTGTCTGAGAGCTGTTGCATCGTGCGCGATTCTGGTGGAGATGGCTATTTCTTTCACATTGGGACATGAAACTACCCTACACACCACACACCAAGTGTCCTTACTACTGAAAAACATACACACTCAACACATGTCAGCACAAAGGTTGAGCGGATATGAAGTGATTCTTCTATCTGATCCCAACTTGATTATTAAATATTCTTCAGCAAATTCAGGTCCTACTCCAATTTTGAATGCCCTACTGGGGCTAAAGGGGGAACAGGATGAAGTGGCACCAGAACACAATTGTATAACCCACATACAGCAAGACACTTCCCCTAGGTCCGACATGTCAGCTGTGGCTCTTGATGGGGCCCCAGATGTGTTTGTAGATGGCTCATGTTCTAGGCCAAATGATAGTACTTACCATGCAGGATATGCCATTGTGCAACTTCCTGACAAAATACTCGAGGCAAAGCCAATTCCATATCAGTCAGCCCAAGCAGCCGAACTGATTGCCCTTACAAGAGCATGTCAATTATTTGCAGGACAGGATGTCAACATTTACACAGACTCCAAGTACACCCATGGTGCTGTACATGATTTTGGGGTCATTTGGGAGAGAAGAGGATTCATTGCTGCTGATGGCAAAACCATATCTCACTCTTCTTTGATATCTGATCTACTCAAAGCCATACAGTTACCAAAAACATTAGCCATTCTTCATTGCAGGGCACATACAAATCGCAGAGATCATATTGCCAAAGGAAATGCATTAGCAGATAAGGTAGCAAAGGAAGCCGCATTACAACAGGTGGCCAGTGAACAGATGCCTTTGCTCACTTCAGGCGTCACAACCACCCCACATGACCAGATGTATGCAGATTTACAAACATTTGCTACAAAAATCGATTTAGCAGACTGGGATGGTTCTGGAGCACAACTAGATCCAGCTTCTGGTCTAGTGTGCTTAGAGGGGAAACCATGCATTCCCATGTCAAGTGCCCCATTGTTCATTGCACAGTACCACGGTCTAGGACATAGAGGATGGAAAACGACATGTGAAACATTATTGATGGATTTTTATATTACAGGCTTATCTAGGTTGGTGAAAGAATATGTTTCTAGGTGCATTACATGTATAAGGAACAATCCACGGAACCCAAAGAAATCACAACACCAGCATCTAGTGTACCCAACTACACCTTTCACCCATTTACAAATAGATTTTACCCACATGCCAAAAACAGGACAGAGGCAAGAGTTTTTGTTGGTAATGGTGGATATGTTCAGCAGATGGGTGGAGGCATTTGTCACTAGTAAGGAAGATGCACAAACTGTGGTCGGAGTTCTCGCACAGGAGATAATACCCAGATGGGGATGTCCGCTGCAGATAAATTCTGATAATGGACCAGCTTTTGTGGCCAAGGTATGTCAAGATTTGGTAAAAGTACTTAAGATAGATTGGAAGTTTCATATTCCCTATCATCCTCGGGGTTCGGGTGTAGTGGAAAGGATGAACAGGACAACGATGAGTTGAGGAAGGCCACTGGAGGAACCTATACCCACTGGAAGAAGATGTTACCTGCAATTCTAGCAGAGGTAAGAATGACACCTAATAAGACTACAGGGTTATCTCCTTTTGAAGTATTAATGGGAAGACCGTTCCCCACTCCTTGGGCTGGACAGCCGCTTGTGTTGGAGGGAGGGGACCTTGACCTGGTGCAACAGGAATATGTGAGAAAATTGATTCAGAATTTAGATAAGGTTGAAAGAAATGTTGCTCGCACTTTTTCTTTATCTTTTCAGGAACCAACACACCTTTTCCAAGTGGGAGATGTCGTAGTGGTCCGCCAACTCGCTAAAGACAAGAAGCAAGGCTACCCCTTTGGACCACCTACTACGGTGATAGCAGTTACCAGAACGGCTGTTCTGGTGGAGAATTCCCAGTCCTGGATCCATGTTAGTCGAGTGAAGAAGGTGAACCAAACACCTGAGAAACACGAGATGGAAAAAGGAGGTGAAGTATGAGAGAAAAATCCTCGAAGAGTGGGTGAAGTAAGTGAAAAAGGCCCTGAAGATGAAATTTTTTACTGCCCCTCATGGTGCTTTGAAACTCTGGGTCCTATTGGGCACACTGACTGTGCTCTTTTTCCTGCCAGTATGGATCCTAACTGTATTTATCACCCTGAGGACTTGGGCCTAATAAAAGGTATCTGTGGTCAAGGACTAGTTTTAAATGAGACCCAGATAACCAAAAGTGAAAGAAAGTCAAAAAGAAAGTTTTGAAGAGAACAATCCTTTTTCAGGAAAAATGTTGATGATGCAGTTTAAATATGCTTATGCTCAAAGGTCCGGTTATGATAAATGTTGGATATGTAGTAAGTTACATCCTAGCACATATGAAATTCCTCTTCTGGCCGCTCCAGTCAAAATATTTTTGTTAATAAAAGGGAATGTAAGTATTGGTTTGACCAATATTACTTCTAATGCCACCATATCTTTTCCAACTCTGGGAGTCACTCAACTCCCCGATTGGTGTTTTAGACTGGGGAATACTTCCCACAAGGGAAGGGGAATGTGCTCTCAGTCCATATTAAACATATCTGATCCTGGAAGGAGGGATGGAACTTCTTCTGTGAAACTCTGGCAAGTAAATGGTAAAACCCTGAATGAAAGTTTAGAAGGGATACAAGATAATGTGGGGAAAACTATGTTTGGAAAACTTCTTTTTTATTTTACACTTGTTGTCACCCCTGAATTTCATTCTGCAATACAAAAATTGCCGATCTCCTTGGGAAACAATACCTATATCTGTTGTGGTAAGATCTGTTACCCTTGGATACCGAGTAATGTCCAGGGCTGGTGCTATGTAGTCCAATTAGTGCCAATTATGGCAGCTATAGACCAAAAGGAACACCAGGTAAAAGCCAGTACATACCCAAAATACCAACTAACTCTGAGACAGAGAAGGGAAACCAAACAAGAAAAGGTAGATCTATTCTCTACAGGGGATAAGGTTTGGTCATGGTTTCCTACTTACACTGGATGGGGAATAACACTCATGAACAAAATAAATAATTACACAAACATTATTGATGACATACTGGAGAGGAACTCTAAGGACATAGGGTTGCTAAATACTGAGACCAGAGCTATTAGAAAACAGCTGGAGATGCAAGAATTAGCTATTGAAAGTATGAGTGCTGCTCTGACAGGTCTGTGTGAGATGACAGAGGATTCTGAATGTTGTACTTGGATATATAATACCACAATGACTGTTCCAGATTATTATGAAATAATAAAGCAACACAGGGAACAGGTAGATGGTTTGATGGAAGAAGCTAGAGCTATAGGGAAAGATGGATGGACTCCTTTTGATTGGTTAGGATCAGGATTTGGTTCCATCTTTTCATGGATGAAAGGTATCGCTGTAAGCATAGTCATGATATTGTTTTTTGTTTTATCTTTATATCTATGTTTTAAATGCTCATCATATTGCATTGTTAGAGCTACAGAGCTACAAAGCTGCAAAATACAAATGAAGGTTATCTAGCTATGTACAAAAAGATGAATGAAGTAAAGAATTGAGATCATGTTCATGATCTCAGAGGGGATTGAAAGGATCTAGATAACTTCCATTTTGTATTATGTACGCCATTTTAAGTATTAAGTATTAAGTTAGCTTTTTGCAGAAATATTAAAAGTTTAATGAAACTGTTTTGGTTGTTCAAGGATGTATCAACAGAAGCTAACATGACCCTGACAATGTCTTTGTCTGGCTGTTTTTCCAGAAAGTTAGCCAAAACAATTTGTACCAAGAAATGTATATGTTATGTTTCATGTAGTTAGCTCATGATGGAAAGTTACAAGTTACAGTTTTGAAACTCGCTCCCCCCTCCCTTATTATTATCTGTAGTCTATATAATCTTATTAATGTCTAATAAACTTTGAACATCTCTGAACATAAGCTGTCGTGATTTCCGTGTTCAAGGGGTGTTCCCAGAATTCTGCTGATAAACCAGGAATCTCTCCACAGACCAGGGGTCTCTGAGGGGAAAAGAAAATCATTCCTTTCACTAGCAAATTCACATCTGCTTCAATGAGAGTGAGGAGAAACAGCTCTCGTAAGCAGAATGTATGTTATCTGGGAGGAGGGGAGATGGAACAGCACTGTATAAAGAAGCATAGTAAGAACAGAATTCTTGAAGTATAACAGAAGGATCAGAGGAAACAGTGCCCCAAGCTGTATTAATTAGGGATATCACTATTTGGAATTGATGATCAGCTACCAGATTGGCCAAAAGCCTCCCATTCTTGTCCCCAAATTCAAATAGTCTGTCCTTCAGAAGGTTGGCATCTGAGGCAGTTGACTTGGTGATATGCATGGAGAGTGATTCTCTGGCTTGGGCAAGAGTTGCATACACCTCCGATTCTTACTTACTCATGATTCTAGCCCAACCGTTTGAGAGGTGTACTCGACCATTGCTGTCTTAATAGCTGAGATATAATCACCTCTCACTGTGGCTTTGAAAGACTCCCAAGTTACCAAAGAGGTCACTGTATGCCTATTTAGGTCCCAGTACAGAGCAATTTCCCATTGATAGATTCCTCTAACTTACCATCTCTAAGCAAGCGAGCACTCAGTCTCAAACAACCCCCCCCCCCCCCCACCGACCTCCAGCAGAGAATGATCCAAGATCCCCGCTGGCAAGTAAAATGCAATGGAGTTAATGGATGAAGTAGAAGTGGTACAAAAGGTGCGGTCCATCCTAGAACCAGAGCAGTGGGCAGCTGAGAGGTGCAGGAAACATTTAACTTGAGGATGTTTCCATCAACAAATTTCAGTAAGGTTGAGGGTAGAAGCCCCAGTGGATAATTCTACATCTGGGAGTCTGGTGGAGTCTGATGGGATTAGAAGTGTCCAAAGCCCAATCCGATATGCTATTAAAATCCCCAGCTATGACCACCCTGGTGACAGAGAAAGGAGCAATTTTATCATAAACATTGTAGAAGATATTGAGCATAAATGAAGGAAGGACATACACAATGACAAATGCAAATAGTTGTGCACCGATCTCAAGAAGTAGCACAATGTACTGACCTTTAGGATCAGAGATGACATGCTCTACCTTACACATTAGGTACTTACTCATTAGAATAGAAACCCCTGTGGAGTAGTTGGAGTATGTAGCATGAAAGGGCTGTCTCACCGAATATTTATGGACAGCCAGCACAACCCCATCATATATGCCCCAGGGAATGTAGCAAGATATTACCACATATGCAGAAATGGGAGGGGAACGGATCCACAGACTTAGCAACTGGAGGAAATAGCCCAGAGAGTAGCAAGAAAAACACCCTTCCAACCTGCAGAACCATACTGTTCAGGTCAGTCTTTTCCCCGAACAAAAAAGTCTGTAACCTCAGAAAAGCAACAGTCAACCTGAGAAAGTTAACAAAAAAAAAAAAAGATATCAGAAATCCTTTCCACACAGTACAGACTTGGAGGGGCTCTTCCTCCCAACAGCTGAGTGTCCACTAGAAACTGAAATCCCTTTGGTAGAAGATTATGCATGTTGGCAATGATGGGTGGGCCAAAGACAGCTACTATGCCAAGGGATGTATAATAACATGCATGGCAGGCAAGACTGGGGTACTTCCTGACCTCACTCAGGATGCGGTCCCTGTTTCGGAAATTGACGAATTCACAAGGAATGCTCATTGAAGAGATTGTGGTGGTTACACATTCAGAGCAAGGTAAGGTCAGGCATTGTACTAATGTGCTCATGACAACCAAAAGCAGCAGAAACAATAATCTAAGAAACATCAGATGGGTAGCTTGAATGCTAAATAATTTTAAAAGTACAACCAGTCAGGACAGATGCCAGTACCTACTAATGAGTAAGCATGCTTGGCCATGCACTTAATGTGAATAGAATGCTAAGGGCATAAAGGTAAGGTTGTTGCACCCATGTTGACACAGGAAAATAATTTGGGAGACAAAAGAACTGTGTAAAATCAGCAAGGGTATGAGGAAGTGCAGCATTGGAAGCCAAAGCAGATCAACAGCTTTTTGGCTGCAATGTACTTTTTTAAGTGACGTGAGAATAATAAAGCTACTCTGAAGCTAAAATAAGCATTAAAAAATATGGCCTCCTTTAAAGAAAACAAATAATACTCTCCTTTGGAAAAGATCATGCAGAACCTGACACTTCTGGAAGTGTCAGATTACTGTTGCCCAGCTGTGCTTTGTATTCCACTTGCTGGACAGAAACAATTGAGCAAGGTCCATGATACTTTTTTTAATTTGCACTAACATACAATTTTTCAGGACAGTCTTTTTGGGTACTGCTTGGGCCTTGAGGAAGGGGACATACTCCAAAAGCTTGTCCTAAAAAACTGTATGTTAGTACAAATAAAAAAAAGTATCATGGGCAGAACTCAATTGTTTCTGTTGCAAGTTAACTAATATAGCTACAATCATCACTTGCTGGCCAAAAAGTCACTAATGTGTCCTGTGGTAATGTAGGAGGCAGCGTAAGGAAAAACAGTGCACAACAAGGGACTAGAAAATGGTTATTTCCAAAGCTGTTGGGTTTTACATGATCTTTAGGAAGAAATGTTTCTTTGATACTGCAGAGATCGGCAGCATTGAGGTGTGGGCAGAAGGAGTAGAGGGTATTTTATGTCTGAGTATTTGATCTACGCATCTAGGCTTCAATAAACTCTGGCCATGAAGGAGTTATGCAGAGGGAAAACTGTCATAAGCCAGTGAGGAATGACCTGCATTCAGTGCTTGGCTTGATGAACACTACAGATCTCAGGCCTTAATATATAGATAAAACTTTCTTTGCACTAGAATTTCCATACACAACTGACTAGCTTATATAAGGTAATTTTATACATGTATAAATATTATGATCATTGATTACACATTTTTTCTGCTAACATGCATGAATAAGTATGTTCATCTCTATGTACATCTTTTACAAGACGTTGACATTTAAAAAATATAAGAAGTGCCTGAAATTAATTCCCCCAAATTTTAACTTGCCTAATGTTGTTAATTTTGGATGGCTTTAGTGTGATTTCATTCCTTTTGTTGTTGCAGTGTTATGTTTTAGAGGGGTTTATGTGTATAATATTTGTAATCCCGTATCTGCTTTTCAGACACTTGAAGATCACTTCATGATATACAGTACACGTGCACACACTGTCAGGTTTCAGAGCTTAAATGTATATGATTTTTAGTGTTGCAGCTTTTAGGCTTTTGGTTTGAGAGGAGGCCTGGCACAGAACCTTACACAAAGCCCATGTGCCACATTCCATTGGAATTTTTCCAGCTGCTAGACTCAGAGCTTTGGTTTCTATAAAGCAGATGTTCTGCAACACCTTGTGAGGTAAGAGCAAGGCACATGCATGTTGCATGTACACATGTGAGTGTAAAGTTGGGGGAAGGAATACCCGAGGATCTATAAGAGAAAAGATTAGAAAATGAGACAAATTTATGTATACTAGGTAGGATAGTCTTTTTGACAGAGGATCTTTGGTTAGCAGTGCACAATTTAACACATCAATTACCCTAAATTTACATTGATCCCTTATAGCCAGTATAATTTTGGTTACGATATGAAAATAACTTAAGTGTTAATACAAAAGCTGACTATACGCTAGTTGAATTTTGTTTTAATGTTTTCAGTTAAGGAACATTTGTTTGCTAATAGTGGTTAATAGTGTCATTTTTGGCCACAGTAATGAGAAAAATTGAAGGGGCAGGATGGAAAGCTTCTCGAACAAATACATTTCTAACAGTGAATGTGGTTTCCATTCAGGAAATTACATGCATTCCAAAACTGAATGTTAAAATACAAAATGTTTAAAGTGATTTTAAAGGTAAAAGGTTTTTTGTACCTTATTGCATTCTTTTCATAGAAACTCTTATACATATCTGAAAAAAAGCCCCCCCCCCATACATAATTGAGCCCAATCTCAATCCAGCACAGTACCTGAGAGTAGCGTCTTTCTCAACTCTCTCTTTCCTCACATGGTGGGAGCAGTGGGAGCCATTGGCTCCTGTTGCTGTAAATCACAGCCAGTGAGCAGAGAGCAGTGGGTGGGGCTGAGCTAAACTGCGTGTGTCAATGGACACACACAGGGTGGCTTGGGATCAAGCAGACATGAGTGCCCCCATAACAAGCATCTTGCTTTTGGGTCACTTGGTGGGGGGAGCCAGAAGTGCCAACTGGACCCCAGAAAAGGAGAATCAGGGCTGCTCTGTGCAAAACCATTGCACGGAACAGGTAAGTATGACATGCTTGGAATTGCAAGCAGCTATATAATTTATGCTTATTTACATAATACATTCAACAACAAATTTTATTTTGGAGAAACATTGGCCACGGCCTTTATTATTGGTTTACCAACTTTAATAAATACATATGGTTTTCTCATAAAATATTAAATAAAGACATTGCAACTAACATCCATTTCCAAAAAGTAGCTCAGCTATGATAGCTCGAGCTGTATTTTTTCAACAACTCTAACAATCTTTACTATTAATGTCCCCATATAGCCAGGATGTCTGTTTAATAACAGCTATTCTGGCTACCACCCCAAACTGTGGCCAATTCCAAATATGTCTGAAAATCTTTATTAAATATATCTAATCCAATATCGGAGAGATGGGCACCATCTGTCCTGTACAGACCTACAAGGCTCCCTTACAACTCCCTATGACAAAATGACAATCCATAAACTAAAGACATGAATTTCTCCAAAACCTTATTAATACGTCTATGTATCTTTTCTAATGGTTTGAGGGCAACAGAAGTCAACCAACATAAACGTGGCACAATCTCGTAAAAAACAAAGACAGTCCCAGGGGACAAAGCTTGTATATATTAAATATTATGTTTCATTTGGAACATCAACTCAAGCATGTTACGTCTATCAATATTCTTGCCCAAATATATAATTAATACATCAGGAGGGGAAGTCCCATGAGAAACTCCACCCAGGACAGTCAGCAATTTATCCCAACACATGCCTCGTTTACCAAACCAGTAAATTTTACCAATAAGCGGGTCAAAATCTAAATTCATAGTATAACATCTAGCAGCAGCTCTCAGATGGGCCCAATGCACAAACGAATGGTCAATGATCCACACGATTCTTTGTTAACCTAAAACGAGTTAAAAAGGACAATTAGGTTGTAAAAATAAAAAGCAAACATTTGACCTCCATCTACCCAGGCATTTAATATGCTCAGAAGCCATACCAATTATTGCTGCCTCTGTAGCTGCTCCAATTCAAAATGAATGTGAAGACAGTTTGATCTTATCCAACTGTATAGCCTTCAAACATTTCTGCAACACTTTAGAAAATTTCTATTTCGTCAAAGGTGTACTATTCTCATGTAGGAATAGGAACTTACCAGAAGCAGGGCGAACCACAAAATAATTATGAAGGAAGTGCACTGGCATATATCAAGGTCAGAACATTTGTACAAACTCAGCCAACAACCTTTACCTATCTGATCAGTTTTGAACTGCTAATGAATATTTTGTGTTTTTCTTCATAAAGTTGGACATGGTGAAAAACAAGTCCTGAACTCCCATGGGCATTACAAGGTACTAATTTGGAAACTCTCATTGCCGCAAAAAAGACAAAGAAAAAGAAGCCTAAATTAACAGAGCCTCAAACAGCAACAGAACAGAGTCTTTGCAATATAGTTAGCATAATAGGAAGCCTCTAATCCAATTGAAAAAATTGTCATTTATAATCTTTCAGGGCCTGTCGTACCGAAAAGAAATGAAAGCACGATGAAAAATTGTGCAGCCTTAAGAAAAAGGAAACACCAGATGGTGTTTTATTAATATGTGCCCAGTAATAATTTGTTTACATTAAGGACTCAAAGAATAATAAAACCAAATGTTCCAAGAAAGAAGTTCCAAGATTCCTTTAGTTTAAAAACTGAATCCAAAGAAACCATGCCGTCGAAAAACCCGCTCGAGTTGACGGTGCTAAAGAATTCCTGATATATCTAGCTACTAGATTGAATCTCACAAATGTACCGGGCAACTGCTGTCAGTGTTTGGCAGGAGCTCGAAGAACCTTGTCATCTGAAAACAAGAGAGAGAGTATCTGCCATGTTGTTGGTTTTCCTTTAATATACTTAGACTTTAACCAGATGTTAAAACTTAGGCACTTAAAAACTAAGTATCTCAATAGAGAAATTACAGGCATAGACTTGGAGGATAAGCAATTAAATGCATAAAGGATGCCCTTATTATCAGTACTGACTAAAATTCTCTTATTACTAAAACATTTGCCCCAGACTTCAAGGCAACTACAATGGGGAACAGCTCCAATAAAACAACATTCTTTACCATCCCAGATGAAATCTAATGCTCAGGCAATGGTTCAGCACACCAATGTAGTTGCTATATTGCATCAAAGCTGGTCAACCCAGCAGCATCTGTAGATAAACAAAATTCTGAATCCAAAATAAACTCCCATTGCCAAAGGGATCTCTCATTAAAATGTTGCAAACATTTTTTCCAAACTAAAAGGTCCCACCTTAAAATCAAAGTAATTCTCACATGTGAGGTCTAAAATATAATCTGTGCAAAAATTATTTGCCCATCGGAAGAATTTGCATTGTAGAATTTAAGGAACCTAATAATTGCTGCATTGTTTTAAGTGTCACCTTACTCTTACGCATAATACTCACCGACATGGTCTTCAATTTCAATAGTTTGTCTTTAGGTAGATGAAATTCCATTCTAATAGTGTCAATAGTAATATCTAGGTATTCTAAACACTGTACTGGAAGATTGTTTTTTTGTGTGCCAAAGGTGTGCCGAAATAATTACAGATATCAAAAAATGTAGATAAATTATAAAGACATTCAGGGGAGTCAGAAGGTCACAAAACAAAAAGTCACCCAAATAGTGCACAACAAACGTAGAATCAGCTTCCTTGGGTACAACCCATTTAATAAATTTGGAAAAAGACTCAAAATAATAGCATGAAAGGGAACATCCCTTGGGGAGACAATGATCAACAAAAACTGTCTTTCAAATTGAAATCCTAAATTATTACATGAGGGATGAATAAGCAATAATCAAATCGCAGATTTGATGTCAGCCTTAGCTAACAGAGCCGATGGGCCCAAAACCTGCAATATATCAAGGACCTCCTCAAAAGATGAATATGAAACATGGCAAAGTGCTTCAGTTATCTGATCGTTAAGAGAATCTCCAGGAGGGAAGGAGAGATGATGGATAAGCCGGAATTCATTGGAATCCTTTTTTGGTAGAATTCCCAAGGGGGATAATCTTAAATTCTGAAAAGGCAGAGCTGAAAAAAGGCTAGCTAACCTCTCAACGCTCAATTGTGCACCTTAGGCATTAAACGGAGGGAGCCAAAAACCATCTCTAAACCCTTTAATTAACAGCTGTGCTGTCACTTGATCTGGATACATTCCAGCCACGGTAGCATTCTTTCCAGGTTCACCGGAGAGGTTACTTTAAAGAAATGGCTCTTTAATATTCTGCAGTGGGTTAGAAGCCAATTTTTTAAAACATTTAGAGATGGGATGAGCTCCCGAACAAAATGCACACTCATGTCTAGATTTACAATTGGAAACCCATTTACATTGGCCGTCATTGAGCACAAAGCAAATATCTTTTTTATAACCAGCATTTGGAGTCACATGCAAATTGCTATTTTGTCTCTGTGAAAATACTTTCTGAGGAAGAAATACATTTAGTCATAGGCCTACATCCTTATTGCCCCAGGACAAATTGGGGTGTACTGTCAATTTTTGTCTAAAACACCTCATCATAATAGTACCAAGCTAGACCAATAACATTTTTGGATGCCTCCAGTATTATATCAATATGCTGGAACAGACCAGGGGCTTCTTTCAGGAAATTTTTTACATAAAATACACAGAGCTTGAAGCCAGTTATTGAAAGATCATGATATTGGTCGCCTACGTTCATCATCCAATTTATCTTTATCCACTGTGGAAAGAAATTCCTTAGTGGAAGGGAGAAGAGATAAGATATCTATAAATTCCCCCTTTCATATTTTTTTTTTCATTGAAGTGAAAAGATGGAAACCCAATAGGGAAAGAAAACAAGGCATAACTTCTTTTAAACATGTTTCAGGCACTGAATCAACAGGAACATGGAGGATCACAGAATGCAGCTGCATTCTGTGACCCTCCATCTTCAGTAGCTTCCATTGGGGCAGACCATGCAGCTGCAGATGCATCCTGCTTATCAGTCTTCATGTCACCTTGGAGGTCATGATCAGGGGCTCCAAGTATTATAGCTCCTTCGCAGAGCTCCACCTCCAACAGCGACTGGCAAAACAACTGCCACAGACTATATATAGCCCCCCCAATGACTTCTAGAATGTTCCTCAGTCACCTGACAGGTCTCAAGGCTCCCCTTTTTTGACATTTACAAGACCCTCTGCACCCCTAGCTGTGCGGGGGGACCTGAAGCCGCTGCTGTGGCAATCCCATGTGGAAAATGGGTGGCTCAAAACCTGTTTTCCCCCTTTTCCTTATATTAATTGAATGTACAGAGAATTTTCATACAAAAGTTGGAACAAATTTTTATGCAAATTTTCATTCAAACATCTTCTAGTAATGTTAAAAGCAAAGGGGAAGGACAAATCTGAGCTCCAAAAGGCAGAAGACATCAGCAATAACAATATGTGTAGTGAAGAATGTTTTGGGGAGAGGGAATGATTTCTATATTGAGCAGAAAGGCCAGTTGTTGCATTTAAAACACAAAATGTGTATTTAAACCACTATAACAAACTAGTTTGTTCCCTTTTGGTCAATCAAAATATACCATCAAAAGCATTATGTTATGTTTTTTAGATAAGTGCAAAAAATAACTGTTCACCCTACCAGAGATCTTGTGGGTTAAAAACTCTCTGTGCTGTCTGTCTCTAATTGTTATCAGCTTTCCCTGTGAACTTCAAACCCCTCCCTATTATGTTATGAAGAAGTGAAAAGATGGGCATGTTTTGTAGCGTTTAGGGTGACAATGTTGCTACCCCATAAATATGGTAAAGTAAATGAGCAGTGCCTTCCCAGGACAGAAAGTTTTTGGTAGCAGGATCTCCAGGTGAAAATAAACTAAAACAAATTTAGAAACATTGAATACAGACACCAAATCTAAGAATTTCTAAGCTGCAATATATAACATTTTTGTTGTTGAGTTTAGTGACTTCTGATAACCCCTTGATAATCATGCGTTATCCAACATATTACAGGGTACCTAAGAAAGGGACAGCCATTAGACAAATAGCAGTCAAGAGGATTATTGATAATAATAAGGGCAATAATAATATTACTATTATTAATAATAATAATAATAACAACAGAAACTTTAATAGAATTTTCTTATTCAATATAAAAACAATATACTAATTAACAAAAAAATGTACATCATTCACTATTATTTCTGACAGTAGTGAAAACATGCTTATGCTTTAAAGCTTTCATCATTTGATTTATCTCTTTTGATATCATAACTGCAAACACAGCACAACATCTGGAACTCTGTGTACTGAAAAAGGCTAATGAAGCTGAAAAAAATCTGTTTTTACTGCTAGGCTACCTGGTTTCTGGAGATTATCTACAAACCAGAAAAGGAAGGTTTGAGTCTACTGTGAAAATCTGTCATTTTCACTTACAGCCTACATTTGGGAATTGAATCAAGATGAACGATGAACTATTGTGCTCACCAAAACATTTGTAGGCTAAAACAATTGTTTAAAAAGGAAGTTCCCAGTCTTCCTTATTTTCTTTGGATTGCTGTAGGTATCATTGTGTTTGCCAGTACATGAGCTTTGAAATTGCTGAAGGCAATACAAGTCTTTCCTTCTGTGCGCAGCTTCAGTTAATAGTAATCTGAAACACAAGCAAACATTTGCATAGCTCTCTACAGAAGTTGTTCCAGAAAAATTCTGCAGCTTGTTTGGCATTTAGCTACATGGTAGTATGACTGAGTGCACTTTACATTTGAGTGAACTATATTCCTTTGTGTTGACCACACGGGAGTACACAAGGGGACACATGGATCATCAATCAAAGCTGGCTCCTGTGTCAAGTGCATCTGTTTCAACTCTGGTTGTTAGAATACTTTCCCAATGTTCATAGGCATGCTGTTACATTCCATTTTTTGCTAGTTTTCTGTTTTAATTTCCTTAAAAAGACAGACACTTTCAAAATTCCTATGTTGACAATCATATAAGTGAGAAATGTAATAATGAACATAGTATAATGACCTCATCATGTTATGGCCTCAAAGTTTTTGGCACTAATTCAGTTTGAGAACCTCCATTCCTTTTCTTGTATGATAAGGCTTATGATAAATGTACAGTACTTATAAGAGGTTAACACCAAATGCTTTCATAAGCTAAACTGTTCAGAAAGTTATTATAAGAAAGTCTTTAGTGGTTATTTGTTGCAGAACAAACCACCAGACAGGTGTCAGGCAGCACAGACAATTCGAGCAATAATGCCTGGTCAGTTTCCACCACCAGCCTGTTATTGGACAGTGAATGAGCATCAGCACACTTATAAGTGCATCCCTCTTCTCTTCTGCCCTTTTATCAGCATGTTACTGACTGACATACATATCAGTTTGGATGTCACACCACTTCCTCAAAATCAATCTATCTAAAACCAAGATCATAATATCTCCTCCCCCACATTCCCCTTCCCCTGACTTCTCTGTCAGATTGACGGCATGACTATCAACCCGTCGCCACATGCTGAAGTTCTAGGTGTAATTCTGGACTCTCAACTCTCCTTTTGACCCCACATCCAATCAATGTCCAAAGCTTGCCCCTTCTACCTCCACAACATCTCCAAAATATACCTTTTCCTAACCAATGACACTACAAATCTCCTAGTCCACTCCCTTGTTATCTCTTGCCTTGACAACTGCAACTCCCTCCTCATTGGCTTACCTTTACATAGGCTATCCCCCCTGCAGTCCATCATGAATGCTGCTGCTAGACTCATCCACCTTTCCAACCGTTCATTGTCTGCTACCCCTCTGTGCCAATCCCTTCATTGGCTGCCACTCACCCAATTAATCAAATTAAAAATACTAACAATACAAAGCTGTACACATCTCGGCCCCAAGCTACATCACTAACTCAGTCTCAAAATACCAACCAAATTATTCTCTACATTCCTCCCAAGACCTCCCACTATCTAGCTCCTTGTCTATGCCTCTGTATAACAACTGTAATTCCACTTATTCCATTAGCTCATCCCTCACAATTATTACCTTTTGTATCACTTGACCCTCCCTTTTAGATTGTAAGCTTTAATGTTCAGGGCCCTCTGATTCTTCCTGTATTGAATTGTATTGTAACTGTACTATCTGCCCTCATGTTGTAAAGAGCTGCGCAAACTGTTGGTGCTGCATCATAATAGTAATGTTACTTGTCAGTACATAAGTATATGGCATACCTGATTGGATTTTAGTTCTGCCCTCCCTCCCCCTGTCTGAACCTGGCCCTAGAGAAGGCTGATATGAGAAAGGATTCTGATCATTACAATTTTAAGTAAAAATATGTTCAATTATTTTTTAATAAATAACTCACTGCAGTCTTTATTTTTTAAAATATGTGATTGGAATTCTGCTCCAAGCTAGCTTCCTATTCCACAATGAATTTAATTTATAGTCATATTCTCAATTTAAACAGTCCTCAAAGGTTGCACTTAACATAATCTTTATATCTAAATATGACCTTATAAAGAGATATTATTCAATAGAACTGCTTGAACTGCTTATCTCTTCCTTTTTGCTTACCTCTTATTAAATTCTAAGTTCATCCTTTTGATGATACACCATGTTCAGGGTGTAACATGAAGCATGATCACATACAGCATCATCAAACCACTCTCCCTTAGCCCTTGTATCTTCAGTTCAGTTTTCTGTTATATAAATTTTACATGGCTGTGTGTTACTTCAAAAAAGAAAAAAGTGCCAAAAAACTAGGTGTATCCACCCATTGATATGCATTTCCCTGACTCACCACTAATAGGGTGTGGATTCTTAAACCAAAGGACATATAAATAGATATTAACAGCTGACAAGGGCAGACCTGCCAAAAAGCGATATATAATGAATCCAATTCGTTATATACCGCTTTTGTGGTAGGTCTGCCCTTGTCAGCTGATAATATCTATTTATCTGTGTGTTACTTCACCTGCACAGCCACATCATCAAGGTTCAGGATCGCCCCAAAGAAATTACCACATGTCCCATCTGCCACTGTGACAAAGGGACTATACAGAATTTTACAGGGACCCCTTCCCCTTTTCTGCTCTGTGGTCCTTCTGGAAAGTCCTCCAGTATCATGACAGCAGGTCTGGTCCTTTATATGAAGCTGGTGTGAGGGGAAAACATTGATAGAACCTGTGCATTGCCCTGAATTTGGGTGCAATGATATGTCAACTTCATTACAAAAAAGAAGAAAACACACATTAACCAAAAGACCAATGTTTTTGCATTTATTACTTTTTTTTTTGCAAAAGAAAGACTACGCCTTTAACCTCCTTAGCGGTAATCCCGAGTGTAGCTCGGGGTAAAATTTCTATACCAAGAGCGGTAACCCCGAGCTACACTCGGGCTTACCATGCGGCGTTGCTCAGGGGGTCCCTGCAGCACTTACCTTGTCCTTCGCTCCCTGTGTCCCCTGCAGTGTCCCACGGCCATCTCCTCCGGCCGATGCCGGCATCCGGCTTCTGTGTTCCGGTCCCTGTGATGTCGGGACGTACGGGCGCCGGAACCGGCGGCAAATTTGAAATTTTTTAAAAATGTCATTTTTGCTGTCATTGCTGTTTCAATGCATTTCACATATATTTTGTCCCTACTGCTTTGTCCTGTGCCCTGCCTGCATTTTGAATGTTCTTTCTGCCTGGAAACTTAGAAAAGTCCATGGCGTCCAAAAAGCGTCCCTTTACGTCAAAAGCGGTTTTAGAACAGCGATAGTAAATCAGAACCACTTGCAGAATTGAGTGATAATGATTCGTGGGGAAATTCGTCATCAGACACTGAAAACGATTCTGCGACTTTGCTCAGTGATGTGCGAATTTGCCTCTGTATTTCAGATTTCAGTGTTTTTGGTTTGATTATATTATTGAATTAAATGTATTATTATTATATTATTATTTTTTATGATTATTTATTAAATTATAATTTATGATTTTGTGTTTCAAATTTTATCCTACCCGGGATGTTTAATAGACTCTTGTTCGGACAGATTTCAGTGAGTTATTCCTAAATATTACAGCCTACAATAAAAAACTACATATTTCCATGCAAAAAAATGGTACCGCTTTCAGCACAAAAAATCGGAAAGAATCATACCGCCAAGGAGGTTAATTAAAGTATGAGATATTACCAGTATAATTACAGACGCAATCCACTTCATAACAATCAGCACCAATTTACCAATAAAATATATTGAAGGTTCATTGCAAGTCCAAGAAACTTATATAAGCCTTGAAATTTGATTGAATAATTAAAGTTTAAAAAGTTCAGTGCATAACAGAGTTACAGATACATGAATAGCAGCAGTTACATAACTGTACAAAAGGGCATACACCACCAGGGGTGTAACTTAAAATCACAGGGCCTCATCAAAAAAATTTTTATTGCTCCCCCATAAGAAAAAAATGCACAATTACCATGGCAGGTGATGAAGGACTGAAGAAGATGTGGTGTGGTTGAGGTACGTATAGATGCATGGAGGGAGAGAGTTGGTCTCTTTCAGCCAGGGGGCTGAGTTTAAAAGAACATTTATTCTTAAAAGTGAATATATAATTAATTTAAAATGTCACTGACATCTTAGCAATGTGGTAAAAATTGACATTGTCTCTGCAAAGATGCCCCTCCAGCCCAATTATACTCACTTTGCCAGTTATCCCCCTGCACATCCAGCAATATAGTACTTGGTGCTGAGAGGGATGGGGAACCATCTGACTTCCCTATGAAAGCTTTCAGGTATAAAAGCCAATCATTGGTCCCAATCACTATCATATGACAGAAAAATATATGTCACTGATCCCCACAGCTGTTGACATCTCACTGTGGCTGCAGAGGAGGAAAGAGCTACAGAGAAGTGCGTAGGCATGACTTTTTTCACTGCATGGGGCATGGTCAAGGTAAATGGATTATCTAACACCATGCGCCTAACAATATTGGTCAGTGAAAAGAAAAAAATGCACTGCTGTTGGTGGTCAGTGGGAGAAAAAAAGCCTGGCACTGTTGATCAGTTAAAGAAAAATAGCCTGACATCATTGGTCAGAAAAATGTAAGAACAAAAACACCCAGTGCTAATAGAGGAAAAATGCTTTAACGTCAATGGATAGGAAAAATGGCCCATCCACTCTTGTGTCAGTAGTTGGACTTCAGATCTGCCCCCTTTCCTCCTCAGCCTCTTCAGATATCAGATCAGGCACCCCTCTCTTTATCTCCTTCAGTCCTCAAATCAGTTTTCCTTCTCTTTAACCCTGTCAAACCTCAGCTCAGTCCCCCCTCTCTTTAGACCACAAATCAGTTTCTCTCTTTAAACCCCTTCAGACATCATATCTGTTCCCCACCCTCCCCCTCTTTAATCCTCTCAACCTTTGGACCGATCCCCACATTTTAAACCCTTCAGATCTCACATCAGTCCCTCCTTCTGCTTACCTCCTCCTCCTCCTCCTCAATGTCTTCATATCTCTGACAGGGGTACAGCAGAGCACTCTAAGGCTCCCCTTGTGCTTCTGTGTCATGTGATGCTTCGTCACATGACCAGATACAGCAAATGGAGGTTGACTTCCCCACACTCTGTACTGCAGCCTTGCTGGTCTGAGGTCTGTTACTGTCACCAGATGCTGAAACAATCTTTCAAGCACCTGGTACAGGAACATAGGAAACTGCATGGAAGGTCGAAGGATGAACAGACAGTTCCAAAAAAATTACCACATCTGCTGCCTGGCCCAGTTCGTCCCTGATAACTGGAACCATGAGCAGGCCCCACTTGTGCACAGGCCTCAAAGCAGCTGCATACATTGCTATGGTGGTAGTTCTGCCTCTGTGCACCGGTAAATGTCTTTAAAGGTTCTTTCTATCCCTTTTACCCTTTTTAACTCCCACTCTCCTTAGATGTAAAGATACTGCAAGTAAAGTATTTATCTTTATAAACCTATATTATTGGGGGGCTTTTTTACAATGTTGCATTTTACTGTAAAATGTGAATTTCCCTGTGTATTAATTTTACAAAATTTTTTCTTTTACTACACTGCTGTCCAAAAATATAGCAATAGTAATATTAACAATAGCAAGCCTAATGTATAAAACACATTCAATCTCTGAGCTGGCTTTTGCATAAGCCAATCTTATTACTATAAAAGTAGGGCTCAGAGCAGTCTAAAAGAAGAATTTCAGGTACATTATATACTGTATATATATTTCTACATACAGTTGCAAGAAAAAGTATGTGAACCCCTTGGGATTACGTGGAGTTTTGCATGAATTGGGCATAAAATGTGCTCTGAATGTTATCTAAGTCACAACAATAGAAGAACACAGTCTGCTGAACATAATACTACACAAACATTAGATGTTGCCATGGTTTAATTGCACATAACATGTAAACATTCACAGTGCAGGGAGGAAAAAGTATGTGAACCTTTGGACTTAATAACTGGTTGACCCTCCTTTGGCAGCAATAACCTCAACCAAACATTTCCTGTAGTTGCAGAACAGACCTGCACAACGATCTGGAGTAATTTTGGACCACTCCTCTTCACAAAACTGTTTCAGTGTAGCAATATTCTTGGGATCTCTGGTGTGAATCATTCTCTTAAGGTTATGCCACAGCATTTCAATCGGGTTGAGGTCAGGACTCTGACTGGGCCACTCCAGAAGGCGTATTCTGTGCTGTTGCAGCCATTGTTTTGTTGAATTACTTGTATGCTTTGGGTCATTGTCCTGTTGCATCACCCATCCTCTGTGGAGCTTCAGTTGGCGGACAGATGGTCGTACGTTTTCCTGCAAAATGTCTTGATAAACTCTGGAATTCATTTTCCCATCAATGACAACAATCCGTCCTGGCCCTGAGGCAGCAAAGCAGTCCCAAACCATGATGCTCCCTCCGCCATGTTTTACAGTGGGGATGAGGTTTTGATGTTGGTGTGCTGTGCCTTTTTTTCTCCACACATAGTGTTGTGTGTTCTTCCTAAACAACTCAATCTTGGTTTCATCTGTCCACAGTATATTTTGCCAGTAGTGCTGTGGAACATCCAGGTGCTCTTTTTCAAACTTCAAAGCTGCAATATTCTTTTTGGACAGTAATGGCTTCATCCGTGGTGTCCTCCCATGTACTCCATTCTTGTTTAATGTTTTCCTTATTGTAGATGTATCAACAAAAATGTTAGCATGTGCCAGAGATTTCTGTAGGTCTTTAGCTGACACTCTGGGATTCTTCTTTACCTCCTGCAGCATTCTGCGCTGTGCTCTTGCAGTCATTTTTACAGGACGACCACGCCTAGGGAGAGTAGCAACAGTGCTAAACTTTTTCCATTTGTAGACAGTCTGTCTTACCGTGGACACATGAACATCAAGGCTTTTGGAGATACTTTTGTAACCCTTTCCAGCTTCATGCAAGTCAACAATTCTTGATCGTAGGTCTTCTGAGAGCTCTTTTCTGCAAGGCATGGTTCACATCAGACAGTGCTTCTTGAAACCATTAAACCCAAAACAGGTGTGTGTTTTTTAAGGGCAGGACAGCTGTCAGCAACACATCCAATAATATCACACTGATTGGAGTAAAGGTTGGCTCACTCCTGGCTCCAATTAGCTCTGGGAGAAGTCATTAAGCTAGGGCCTCACATACTTTTTCCTCCCTGCACTGTGAATGTTTACATGTTATGTGCAATTAAACCATGGCAACATGTAATGTTTGTGTAGTATTATGTTCAGCAGACTGTGTTCTTCTATTGTTGTGACTTAGATGACGTTCAGAGCACATTTTATGCCCAATTCATGCAAAACTCCACGTTATGCCAAGGGGTTCACATACTTTTTCTTGCAACCGTAGTTACCTTGATACAGCTTTGCCCAACATAACTATTCCTATATAATACCTGTGGGAAATCATTTTCCCAGTGAATTCTCTGATTAGATAAGGTGGAGGGACAGGACACTTACATCACGTGGAAGCCAGTGGTCATTATAGTAGATGCGCCTACTACAGGGATTTCAAGCTTCTAGAGATATCCTACAGGTATGATAAATACATAATTACATTGGTCCAAACTGGAACAATGTAACTATGTAAAAATATCCATACGTTGAATACTAATTTAAAGAGTAACTTCACTTTTCTTGAGAAAAATAAAACAATCCTCTTTAGGACATTAGTGGCTTGACCCAGAAGCTAGTTGTTCAACCACGAAAGTAGAGGACATCACTGTAGTAGGGGTGCCTTCTACAGTGATTTCCAGCTTATAAAAGGATCCTAAAGGTATGGGATATACAAAGTTCAAGCTAGATCAAATTAACTGGATAAATATAGTTAAACATGGAATACTTTTCTAAAGAGTCAATCCACATTTGTTGAGAAAAGAAATTGCAGGGATTTTAGCAAACTTTGTTGCAGAGTCCTATCTTTTTCTGCTCTGAAGAACAATCAGTTTGCTCTACTGTGTCCTTTGAATACTGATTCTGAATAGGAGGGTCTGGTTCATTATAAACAGCTGGTGCACTGTTTGTGTTCTGATAAGAAATGTATTTAACCCACAGGGAGTTCACCAATAACTAAAATTTCTATTGCAGATAATGCCTCAGATTTGACTTGCATCTTGGTGCAGACCTCTGTGAAAAATGGGCCAATCACGGAAATTACATTTCCTGAGGTGTTCTGTACACCAACAGTGTACAGAATGCCTCCAGGTTGCCAAATTGCATTGAATTTTACAGAAAATACCACATTGAAAAGGAAATAATTTTTAATAGCATTAAATTGCGATATTACTTGTGTAGCAATTATATATGTTATATTTTTTGTTATTTGCTATGTTTTTGTTTTTACAAAAGTGGAGTGACCTTTTAATGTTGGTATATTGAAAGCTGCTGTAGGTCGAAGACAGGGAAAGTTGATAAACTGCATAGGGAAAGATTAGGGCCAGTTAGGAACCTGTGATTTATTTCTGATTGCTAGATCTTTGAGCAATCACTCCCTTTGCTGCCTTTCTTTTTGTTAATCTTACTATGGGGAGCTTTTTGCCTTTAATTTTAGTTTATTGTTGATTTAAGAGCAGCAATCACTTTTAGCAGCTATCCTGTCCATAGCAAACTGTTTTTTTCTTTTTGATGCAAGAGTTTAATTTAAAGAAAGTTGACTTTTGTTTCTAGTGGTGGTATTATGGGGTTTTCATTTCACTTGAAGGTTTATTGGTTTTTATTTTATGTTTATAGTTTAGGGTGCTCAAACCATGAAATTCACTTCTTAGGGACCATCTGTTTTTTGAGCTGTCTTTGCTTTCAACAAATTGATGGATCATTTGATTAAAAAAAAAATACCTTACTGCCAGATTTCAGAAAGGAATCAAGATTGGCTCATCTCTTATGAGAATGAGGAATAGCATATTGGCTCATCTCTTAAGAGTGAGGAATCGCAGATTGGCTCATCTCTAATGAGAGCATGAAGAGCCTATTGATAAAGGAATTGCTGAACCCTTTGGCAACTTGAACCTGGGCAGTTTGGCTCATTTCTATTGAGAGCAAGGAGAACCTATTGAGGTAAAAGTCATAACTGACATGAAAGATTAGGTAAACTCTTACATTGTATCCTGGCATTGAATCCACTATGTTTTTGCAGAAATGATATGCTCTGATACTAAAACCCTTGATTCTTTTTAATGACACACTCAGGTGGAGAGTGTCATTGCAAAACGCAGCCTTTTGCTAGATTTTTACCATGAAACTGAGCTGTGTATTATCATCTGCATTTATGAACACTAAGCCTAAAACAACTGTTTGGAACATTGGAAAGTAATGTAGAGCTGAACGTCAGTCAAAAATGTCAAGTTAAAAATGAAAAGCCCATCAAAGATAGCATGAAAAAACAGCTTTTAGTGCAATGTTAACCCCAGAGATTGTCCCCACATTCCTTTGTTCTGCCTCTGGATGTCCTCAGTTTAATGGTCAGTATTGTTTAACTTTATTCCTTTAAGTCCAGGTTATCCTAGACCTGCTCCAGCCTGTGACTGGACAGTGAAAGGAAAAGCAGTTCAGTATGAGCTCTTCTTTCTGTCACTTCATATCAGCATGCTTCTTGTTAGCACGTGAACTATTAGGCTCATTGTGCCGCTTCTCCCTCCCACTCTCTAAGCTCTGCTAGATAGGGAATGCAAGAGCTTGATACCAGGTCAAATTCTGATACATACACTGCTTATATTTAAAAAATAAATTTATTGGTGTATAAATTATTATACCATGCGTTTAATTATGTGTTTTTTTTTATCTGCCTAGAGTTTTGATCATGCAATACATAAATGGAATCCAGTTGATATAGTGTACTTGCCAAGCATGAGGAGTGAAAACACAAGTGAATAGAAATAAATGTTATTTTATCCACAAATATTTTTAAAGACCAATTATAGTTTGTTTGTTTTTTTAAACAATCTTTCTTTTCAAGCAAAGGTTTTCATATACAAAAAAAAAAATTAAAAACAGTAACATACATAGAAGTTAGGGTAACGGTGTTAACATGATGGCTAACGTTGAGTTTAATATATGCATCAGGGTGAAATTCTTCTCAAAAAAAAATACACAGCAGAGGTCACTCAGCCATCATTTGGCTTATGATGGAATGAGTACCTAAGAGCCATGGGCAATAAAGTAGGAACAGAACAAAAAAGGAAAGCAACAACAACAATGATAAAAAAAGAAAAGAGAAGGGGAGAAAAAACAAAACACTCTCAATCGCTCTGTTACGTAGGAAGTTCTACAATAAGGGCTGGCTCCTAGGTCTGATTCAGGCATAAACATACAAAAACTTAAGTTTGGATATCATATGGATTCAAGTACATGGGGGCATATGAGGAATTACTCTGGGGGGGTGAGTAGTCTTGTAGGGTTGCAGCACCTCTGTCCCTCAGAATCAGGAAGGCTAGGCTGGGCTGTGAGGTCTCTGAGGGCCCTGAGGTCCCTGAAGTGTAGTGAATACATGTAGCCCAGATGGAATAAAACTTGCTGTATTGGTCCTTGCATGTGGCCATCCACTCCTCCGCCTCCATCGGATTATTCACCAGCTTGATCCATTCAGCTTGAATAGGAACCTCAGTCTTTTTTCAATACATTGGGATTACGTGGCATGCTACATTCAGAAGATGTGGGAGAACTCTTTTTCTGTAGTGGCTGAGAAGAATGGAGAGCACATTAAGCAAGAACTGCAGAGGAGAGTCAGGAACATCAATATCAAGGATTGTTTTGGTTTGAGCTCTAATGTCTTGCCAAAAAGGACATAGCTTGGGGCACTCCTACCAGATGTGGAGGAAGGTACCGGGATGGTCACAATCTCTCCATCATAGGCCGGACTCAGAGGGATCAATCTCAGCTAGTTTAGAAGGGACTCGATACTCGAAGCTATTTGCTGGCATTTTTGTATCAACCGAGCTGGTATGGGTTAGACGGTATAGGTCGTCAAGTTGGGTGTCTGAAAAGTGATGCTGCAGGTCTCTCTCCCATTCCTGTATGTAAAAAAAGGTTTCCCAGCCAGATCCTCTGACTGGAGCAATTTGTACAATACCCAAAGGGAGTAAAGGACTGCGGTATTCCCAAAGCAAAGTTTCTTAAACTGCATCACCGTAGAAGGAGGGCGGATTTTGGGGGATTGATTATGAACAAAATTATGGAGCTGTCTATATTGCCAACTATCCATTGGAAACACCCATACTGCTCCCGTAGCATGTCCAGAGAAAGCAGACCAAGCTCCTACACAAACCTACCACATTGCTTCTCACCATCCACTGCCTACAACCTGAAGAAGGAGAGCTGTTCACCTGGTTGAAACCAGGGGAAACCCCCTAAAGGGGCAAGAGGGGAGACTGGGGGTGACAAGTGCCCTTGTCTATTTAGCGCTCCAAGAGAGTCAAAGCATGGGCAGTAGTTTGAGAGGCAGAGGCAGCAAGCCCTCTAAATGAGCAGGGCAGCCATGGGGCATGAGACAAGTTATGGCCGGCCAAAACCTTCTCTAGAGGAACCCAGAGTTTATCCTTAACATTATGGTGCCAATCTAATATCCTCTGTAGTGCCATGGCCTCATAATAGCGGTGAAGGGCTGCGATACCCAGACTGCCTACTTACTTACAAATTATTGTTTTTGAAGAGGATTGTGCTTATTCTTAAGATTTAAAAGTCTGCCTTTATGTTCATGACGTTATAATTGGAATAGAAATATATTGTATAATTCTTTTTCCAAGGTACAAAAGTTTATGTATAGCCAAAAAATTTGTTACAGTGTAAATAAGGGTTTCAATCAAACTTTCTGTGTCCCATTGGGGAGATTTCCATTATTTTGTTTCCAGGAGAAGCAACAAGAAGTCAGAGGAAATCTCCACAAAGTAAGAGGAAACCCCCTCTTGGACAGTTGTTACCAAAACAGGTATCCACACTGAAAAAATGTACTTTCACCTTTAACAACTACTGTAATATTTTTAAATTTTCCTATCCTGGTGACAGTGGCCTCTAGGATAAATAGAAGAGGTGAACAGACAGAAAAGAGTGGGGACTCAGACAGAATAAAAAATGACAGGGTGTCTAATCCTTACATATTCCATCCAATAAAAACAAAAAAAGTTTTGACTATACATACACTTTATCACGCTGTATTATGTGGCACTGTAATAAAGGAATGTAAAATTCAAACTGCAGACAAAACAAAATTCTGAATGCATATCATACACATCATATAGGATGGAAGATTGGTCAAGGTCAGGTTTTTGCCAATTCAGCTGAAAAAAAAACCCTGTATTTGGCTCCATTTTTTTTGCAGTAAATCATAATTAGCTAGTTTTACAAAGTACCATGTCTTTAAACATATGCAACTCGTCCTCACATGCCTTTAATACATATATATATATATATATATATATATATATATACACTGCTCAAAAAAATAAGAGTATAGCATCAAGTCAAGTAAACTCCTGGGATATTGATCTAGTCAGTTAAGTAGAGGTGGTTGTTAATCAGTTTCAGCTGCTTTGGTGTTAATGAAATTAACAACAAGTGCACTAGATGGGCAACTATGGGACCACCCCCAAAACAGGCATGGTTTTACAGGTGGATGCCACTGACATCTCTTTTTTGACTGTTTTTTACTAGTTTTGCATTTGGTGAGGGTCAGTATCACTACTGATAACATGAGGCTGCACAGGCAGTCTGAATCCTCCAGGATAGTACATCAATACGTGCCAATGCCATATGATTTGCTTTGTCTCCCAGCACAGTCTAAAGAGCATGGAAGAGTTTCCAGGAGACAGGCAGTTACACTAGGAGAGCTGGACAGGGCCATAGAAGATCCTTAACCCATCAGCAGGACCGGTATCTGCTCCTTTGTGCAAAGAACAGGATGAGCACTGCCAGAGCACTACAAATGACCTCCAGCAGGCCACTGGTGTGAATGCCTCTGACCAAACAAGAAGAAACAGACTTCCTGAGGGTGGCCTGAGGGCCCGATGTCCTCCAGTGGGCCCTGTGCTTACTGTCTGGCACCATAGAGCTCAATTGGCATTTGCCATTGAACACCAGGAATGGCAGGTCTGCCACTGGGGCCCTGTACCTTTCACAGATGAGAGCAGGTTCACCCTGAGCACATGTGACAGATGTGAAAGGGTCTGGAGAAGCCATGGAGAACGTAATGCTGCCTGTAACATCGTTCAGCATGAACATTTTGGTGGTGGGTCAGTGATGGTTTGGGGAGGTATATCTATGGAGGGACGCACAGACCTCTACAGGCTAGACAATGGCACCCTGACTGTCATTAGGTATCAGGATGAAATCCTTGGACTCATCATCAGACTCTACCCTGGTGCAGTGTGTCCTGGGTTCCTCCTGTTGCACGACAATGTCTGCCCTCATGTGGCAAGAGTATGCAGGCAGTTCCTGGAGTATGAAGGAATTGATACCATTGAATGGCCCCCATGCTTGCCTGACCTAAATCCAATAGAACACATCTGGGATATCATGTTTTGGTCTATCTGATGCCGCCAGCTTGCACCTCAGACTGTCCAGGAGCTCAGTGATGCCCTGGTCCAGATCTGGGAGGAAATACCCCAGCCATAGTCTCAGTAGGAGCATGCCCCAACGTTGTCAGGCATGCATACAAGAACATGGGGGCCATACAAACTTCTGAGTTGCTGCAATGAAATTTCAGCAATATGGACTAGCCTGCTGAATTCTTTAAATTTCGAGGGGTCTTTGAATTCAGTCCTCTGTAGATTGACCATTTTAATTTCCATCAAACAATGGGGCATCCTTACTTTCCTACCACATTACCTAGTCCATATCAGTATAGATATCCAGCATATTTTTCCCCATTGAGATCTGATGTGTTTTCAAAGTGTTCCTTCACTTTTTTTTGAGATATATATATATATATTTTTAATTTTTTTATTTTTTGGTGTTACTGCACATTATAAGCCTAGAATTTTTTGGTAACTGAAATCTTACATGTAATTGGCTACAACAGAATCACAAAAACAGTTATATCAATTAAGGGTCTCCATCATATTATTAGTTAAGATGGTAGATATTTATTTTAGGTGATACTCCTACTATTAGAATTGTTAATGATAATTCATCTTGCCCTGGCCCCTCTAGCAAGTGATTAGAGGACCTCTGCTTGTTGGGAGCGCTTTTTTTTTTTGCAGATGGAAGTGTTCCCATTTCCATTCTTCTAATAAGAGAACTGCATGTAAATTACTGCATGTGCAGTGTTTTCAGTGTTGGTCAATAATCAAGGCAAGCCTCAAAGCTCTAGTGACTCTTTCAAGGACAGGCAGTTAGATATCAGGGAAATATCTGCCAGTCTATGGATAGCCTTAGATGTAACCTTTAGTAAGCCCATCCTAAAAGTAAATCATCCTAGGTTAATACAAAAGAATTCTGTGCCAATATATTGTTTTTTTTTCTTTCCTAAAACTGGACAAAAAATATCCTGCAAATTCCTAGTTCCTGTTAAAGAAGTATACATCTCTTTAGAACTTATATAAATTTGCATCCAGAACCTGACTTACACTGGACCTTCTGATCATCAATACAGGTACCTGAGACTACAGCTTCAAATGAGGCTTCTCAATTTAACATTGAGCTTTGATGATTGTTTTTTTGTGTATTTAGGCATTCGGTCTAATATTCCCTTATTGCTGCAGTGATTCGAACCCCTGCTTGGTATGGAGACCCTTTCCACATACCATTAATTTCAACAAATATCTTCCGATAATGTTACATATGCATTTAACATACTGTATTTGCACATGTTATTTACCTGTATAAGCCATATTTGTGTATATATCCAAAAGTCAAGTATTTCCATTGGTTCCTCCCCTGCTAACTACATACAAGTTTAAGTATGAAGGTGAGAGGAGGTGTGGAGATGCTAGGCTAGCATAATTAAGAGCAATTAGAAATTCCTAGAAGAGGAGAGGGCTATGACATGCAATGAGGGATGGGGTTGTACTAGGGAATTGACTCTTCTAGAAAGGTCATATTTTTTGGCAACTTCAGATGCACATCGCAATTGATTTAAACAATTCAAAAAAGGAAAAATAACTACAAATTAATTTCCTAAATATTTGATTTTTATTGCTTTTACCTGTATTTTAAGGTTAGTGACAAAGTCTCTTTAGGAGCATGTAGGGAGTGTGACATCATTGCATGAAATCATGGCAAAAAATCAGGAAATGATGCAATCCTAAATATAACAGCTGGGCTTTTTTTCAGCAGGAACACGGGCGGATGCAGTTCTAGTACCTCCAGCATTGAATATATGTAATGACAAGGTGTGCTGGGGTGTGCTGGAGGGTATATTGATGCTGGCTGCTGGGGTGTACTGGAGGGTCTATTGATGCTGGCTGCTGGGGTGTCCTGGAGGGTCTATTGATGCTGGATGCTGGGAATTCTAGGCTAACTCTATTTTTGCAGGGGGGGTGTCTATTGTTACTGGTGGGGGATCTATTTTTGCTGGGGGTGGGTCTTCTGTTGCAGGGGGTCAAGGGATCTATTGTTGAAGGAGGGGGTCTATTGTTTCTGGCTGCTGGAGGGTCTATTGACTCTGGCTGGTGGGATTCTGTTGTCACTGGGGGTATATTGTTGCCAGAGGTCTATTGTTACTGGGTAGGTCTATTGTTGCTCTCTGCTGGGTATCTATTATTGCTGGAGACAATCTACGTTGACAGGGGATCTATTGTTGCTTGGGGGTCTATTGTTGCTAGCTACAGGAGATCTATTTTACTGCTTTTCTGGTTATTAACAAATTCCATAAAAAAATACTTAGCACCACAAAATGATAGTTGGTTCTCCATTCTCTAAAAGGGGTGGCACTGGGAGGTGAGTAGGGGGTGGAACCAAGTAATGGTGCTGGAAGGTGGGTAAGGAGTGGAAATACAGGGTGACTCAGAAGGGGGGAGTTCCTGTACCTATTCTCTGAGAAAAAAGCCCTGTATATCAGAACATATGCTTTTATAAAAAAAAATCAAGAAGCACATTTTGTAGTGCTTTTGCAAAGTTGTGTTTACTACCTTAAATGCATCCCTGGAATAACTGCAAAAAATAATGTTTCCTATTCATGCTGAATTGTGTTTTACTATCATTCCAGTAGAATAATGTTGGAGACTACATAGCCGTGTCAAAGAACCAGACATGTGGAGCATATGTGGAGCACAATTACCAGTTGAGGATACACATACACTCCCAGTACCTTGGGAATTAGCAGTTTGTACACATTGCCCTGACCCTTAACCTGGAGTTTTTCCACAGCCTGTGCTCAGGCTGATTATTCTGACACATCATATAAATAATAAAACATGTTTAAACAGAAAAAGACAATCCTGGCAAATGTATTTGTCTTTTGTAATTAAGAAACAATAGAAAATATTGTTATGCAAACAGCACAGACATATAATATAGCTAATTATGAAAACTAAATAGAGCATTGAACCAAATGTTTAAACACTGGAGCAAATAAAAAAATAACTGCATTAACCGTATAAACCAACAGAATGTTTGCTTTTTTGAGAGAAAAACAGATTGAAGTTGATTCCTGGCAACATCGTTATATTAATTTTTTCCACTTTCATTGCACAGCTACATGTGAAGAAAGAAACATGCTTAATTACAGAAGACATCTGAGTACTTTTCTTTTTGCACTTGTGATGTAAAAAAATGACATAATTTAATTTGAATATTATAATGCTAAAATTAAAAAAACAAGCACATTAGAGATAATTATGTAAAATTATGTCATATATACAGAATGTTTCTTTATTCTCTTATGCAATGTGCATAATCATACTAAATAAATAAGGACACATTTTATTTTTTCATTTTTCCTTATTTTCTTAAAAAAAAATAAAGGTTTTAGAGATTAAAAGGAATAAATCATATTAATTCAGCAGCCGGACTGATTTCATTCAAAGTCATGGATTCAATTTAGGTGCAGGTGCAGATGCTGGCATACTGCATATGGTGGATTTAAATCTTTGCAAGTTAAAAAGGGGAAATTATAAGGGCAAGTTTTAAAGAAAAAGGCCAGCTTTGGTGAGGCTCAAATCTGTTTTGCTAATGGTTATATACACACAGGTGCAAAACAAAGGCTTTGCTTTGGGCTTTCAAACATGGAGAAACAAGTCTTAAAATGTCAATCTGAAACCATTATGATGTTAGGTGGGGTTTTTAACAGCATACACTACTAGTGTGGATTACCTAATAAAACCTATAGCAGCTCATAGAGTGTAACATCACTCACAGTTACTTGACTAGCCATGGAATAAAAAAAATGAACCGTCTAAAAATAACAAACAATGATAGAAGTACATGTATCAGTCATTTTAAAGACAATATAAAAGTATCTTCATGGTAATGTAGAAAAAAAAAATCAAACAAATTAGGCTGCCCTTTGAGGTCTTCAAAGGCTACCAAAGAATGATACCCTAATGAATGGAGATGTAAGTCATGCTTGAAGCACCAGAGAATGGCACAGCCAGCAAGACAAAAACCAGGACCCATCAAAGTATGATCATGTGCTTTGCAGAGCAGCCTGTAAATAAACTGTATAACATTACTGAGTGCATTTCATTCCAGACGAGCTGCTGCCTGAGAAATGAAATCATATGCTTCTCATACAGAAAGCCATTGTGTATGTATGGGGATACTGTATATATACATTACACATAGTATTAAAGAGTTATGAACTTTTGGTGAATTGTGTAACAGTTTTCTCCTCTGCTAGTTTGTTGGTCCCCCCATGTACATGAGACACCGAGTAACTCAATATGCTGGTGCACATGAGCTTGA
The DNA here is from genome assembly GCF_062004578.1 of Staurois parvus. Classification (NCBI taxonomy): domain Eukaryota; kingdom Metazoa; phylum Chordata; class Amphibia; order Anura; family Ranidae; genus Staurois; species Staurois parvus. Next base: position 25,843,836 of record NW_028317821.1, read on the forward strand.
TTCCCAAGATGATGTGTGGGGGACCTTTAGGAATCTGTAAATTTGCTTTAAAAAAAAAAAGGGGGGCCTTCAGATATCCACCTCAAGTATATGAGTACCTGGGTACATTTTTTCACTAGTACTCGCAGCAATCAGCAACTTATTGAGGGACTGCTGTCGGTATTCTGACACTGAGGGGGGAACTGACTAACTGCCACTGACATCCCCAGTGTCACTAATACAATGAAGAGTACTAATGATAACATCTTATGCTCTGCCACACAAGCAACCAAACAACTAAACTAAAGCAAAAAAACAGCAGGCACCAAAAATGTGTTCCACCACTAAAATGAATTTATAAGAGAAAATAGTGCTGCGCTAAAAATGACTACCCCTACACAGAAAAATGTATAAAAAAGAAATCAATATATATTATATCCAACTTGATGAGTGATTATTGATAATAATGTCCTAAATAAACATGCACAGTGACACTAATACAGTGATCAGTGCTAATAAAAAGCACTGGCACTGTACTGATGACACTGGGCAGGAATAGGTTAACATCTGGGGCGAACAAAGGGTTAACTGTGTGCTGTGTGTGTTTTACTAGGGAAGCAAGCTGCTTTGTATTGATCTGCTGTGCAGAGCAATACAAAGCAGCCTGTTCATGCTGACAGGGGAGAGATCTGTATCGTTTACATACAGACCACTCCCCTGTCAGCTCCGCTGATCACCGAGTTCCAGCTGAGAATCGAACATGCCGGGGCACCAATAGCAGGAAATTTTTCTGCATTGCCACGTGTCTCTCATGGCAGTGCCTAGCAACAAATGCTCTTTTTTTTAATTAACACCTTGCCTATAAGTCTTGAAAATGCCTGAAAAAAATTCAAGATTTGCCTCCAATAGACTTAAATAGAGCACTATGTTTGGGGTTCGATGGACTCCCTTCTGGATTCACCAAACCTGCTGCAAATTCACATTTGCCTGGTTCACTCTTTCCTACACATGTATTTAGTGTCCTGTTGCAAGCACAAACTTTGAGTGCCAGCAGTCAATGAGCACTAGCCTAAGCATTTGATGTTTATTCACAGTATATTTTCAAAGAAAATGATGAACCACATATGTGTGTTAAAATGTTTTTAGGATTGCTCATGATTACTCATATAAACATAATAGCAACAATTATGTGTTTCAGTGTCCTGCAGCCCTTAAAAATGAGGCTAGGTTATAGTCCAGTTGTATTCCAGAGTTCATGAAAGATGGAATGATCACCTGCTTTTGACTCAGTATGGGATGAAAGATTTTAGCAATTTCTGGCTAGAAATAGCTGGATTATTCTTTGTAGACATTGGCAATAATTTTGTTTTTGTTACAGAGCAACACAGAGTTATTCAAATGAAAGAATCCCAATATTCATATAAACCATACACCAAATGGTATGTTTTAAATTGCAAGTGTAATTACAAAACATGGCAGCCTGAGAGAATGGTAAATTAGAATTACAATCTGCAGCTGTATGTTTGTGAAGAAAGACTATAGGGCCTGCATACATTTTCAAGAACCCTATTCCTTTTGATTCTTTTCCTTTCTGCATGTGAGAATGTGGGATGCAGTGTAATGTGATGTTTACAGATTACTGCTTTTGTGCTTAAATCAATAAGAGGTTTTCCAATGTAGAATGGCCTTCACAGCCAAGCAACAAAAAATACTGAAAGATAATTTAGCTGTGCAATACAAATGCTTAAAAACCAAAACAAATAATTTCATTGTGCTAGCAAAAAAAGAATAAAAATAAAGGCTTCTGCATCCAATACACAATCTAGATGCTAGATGTCAGACAAACAATTCAAGAAAAGAAGTAGCGCTATATCCTAAAAATTCCAAAGTGCAATTGTGCATACAAGTGGAGTACTGGCTTATATTATAAACACTTTAAACTTTGGGTGCTTTTGAGCGTATCATTGCCCATATACACATTTGTCCATCTCTATGTATATACACTCTTCTATGTTTATCTTTATTTTGAAAGTAGAGTATAGTATTACACATTCTTTAATGTTTAAATGATTTTTAAGTACACTGCAAAATTTTATTTGTGTTTATATTTGGTTTCCAATTTTTATATTTTTTAGGTTATTGCATGTATTTAGTTTACACTATTATTTCCTTTTAAAATAATATGGTTTGATATAGTTATATTTTATGTTTTTATAAACTATTATATAGTTTATATTTTACAACTGCACTTTGGAATTTTTAAGAGATAGCATACCCACTTTTCTTTAACTAATACAAATACTTTTTTTTCAAGTACAACATATGCAGCTTGTATACAGTGAACATTAAATTGGCCGGATGTATTCTGGTGCTCAACCTTCTCAAGGCCCCTAACAATACATGTTTTGTAATTTCTCTTGACAATTTCATAGGTAATATAATTTGTTTTATTCTATTACTTATGAGTTGAAACACATTAATTGTTAGTGTACTTTGAGTACTAATGATCCAGTCAATTTATCAAACTTTTCATGTTGTATGGTTATAACTTTAGTTTGCATCTATATGGTGACCTTCCTCCCAGGGGCTTCATGCTCATATACTTTTCTACTTTTCTTTTTAATGAAAATCTATACCTTGGAAATAAACAGTGGCCATTTTTATCATCAGACACAAATCCTTTATTCTTTAAAATGTATAAATAGCAAGATGCTAATTCCTAAGTGTTGTAAGTCACAATAGACAATCTGAATACATTTTTTACTGGTTTGATTTCAGCAGTCTGTTTGGTTGCTATAGGTTTCATAATAATTACATTTCTCCTTGTATCCCTTATAGAATACAATACTATTGTTTGAAAACTGCCTCTCCATGTCACATCCTTCCATCCCTATAGAGCTGTAATGCCAGTACTAAAAGTACCTCAATTTATGCTTAGATAACTTGCAAGGAGCACTGAAGCCCTGAAGTCCTGAGATTCCCATTGGCATAAGATCATTCAGACTGGGTGACTTGTCTTCTTAGAGTCATTGTTCAGATGTCAAAGCTCCCTGGGATTTGGAGCTCTCAAGGAATAAATATAGTGCATTACAGTTGTGCCAATGATTTGTTAGATTCAATGTGAATACAGGGTCAGATGATAGCGCCTTTAGACTTCAATGGGAGGTCATATGTACACTCACCAGCCATTTTATTAGGTACACCTTGCTAGTGCCAAGAAAATATCCTCCACACCATTACACCACCAGCCTGAACCATTGATACAAGGCAGGATGGATCCATGCTTTCATGTTGTTTACGCCACATTCTGAGTCTACCATCTGAATGTCACAGCAACCAGTCTTCCCATTCTGCTCTCACATCAACAAGGCATTTACATCCACACAACTGCTGCTCACTGGATTTTTTCTCTCTTTTGGACAATTCTTTGTAAATCCTAGAGATGGCTGTGTGTGAAAATCCCAGTAGATCAGCAGTTTTTGAAATACTCAGACCAGCCTGTCTCGCACCAACAACCATGCCACCTTCAAAGTCACTTAAATCCACTTTTTCCCCCATTTTGATGCTTGGTTTGAACTTCAGCAAGTTGTCTTCACCACATCTACAGTGGGGATCAAACGTTTGGGCACCCCAGCTAAAAATTTGTATTAATGTGCATAAAGAAGCCAAGGAAAGATGGAAAAATCTCCAAAAGGCATCAAATTACAGATTAGACATTCTTATAATATGTCAACAAAAGTTAGATTTGATTTCCATCATTTACACTTTCAAAATAACAGAAAACAAAAAAATGGCGTCTTCAAAAGTTTGGGCACCCTGCAGAATTTATAGCATGCACTGCCCCCTTTGCAAAGCTGAGACCTGCCAGTGTCATGGATTGTTCTCAATCATCGTCTGGGAAGACCAGGTGATGTCAATCTCAAAGGTTTTAAATGCCCAGACTCATCTGACCTTGCCCCAACAATCAGCACCATGGGTTCTTCTAAGCAGTTGTCTAGAAAACTGAAACTGAAAATAGTTGACGCTCACAAAGCTGGAGAAGGCTATAAGAAGATAGCAAAGCGTTTTCAGATATCAATATCCTCTGTTCGGAATGTAATTAAGAAATGGCAGTCATCAGGAACAGTGGAAGTTAAAGCAAGATCTGGAAGACCAAGAAAAATATCAGACAGAACAGCTCGCAGGATTGTGAGAAAAACAATTCAAAACCCACGTTTGACTGCACGATCCCTCCAGAAAGATCTGGCAGACACTGGAGTTGTGGTACACTATTCCACTATAAAGAGATACTTGTACAAATATGGTCTTCATGGAAGAGTCATCAGAAGAAAACCTCTTCTACGTCCTCACCACAAAAATCATCGTTTGAACTTTGCAAATTAACATATAGACAAGCCTGATGCATTTTGGAAACAAGTTCTGTGGACCGATGAGGTTAAAATTTAACTTTTTGGCCGGAATGAGCAAAGGTACGTTTGGAGAAGAAGGGGCACAGAATTTAATGACAAGAACCTCTGTCCAACTGTTAAGCATGGGGTTGGATCAATCATGCTTTGGGGTTGTGTTGCAGCCAGTGGCACAGGGAACATCTCACGAGTAGAAGGAAAAATGGATTCAATAAAATTTCAGCAAATTTTGGATGGTAACTTGATGCCATCTGTGAAAAAGCTGAAGTTAAAGAGAGGATGGCTTCTACAAATGGATAATGATCCTAAACACACCTCGATATCCACGGGGGATTACATCAAGAGGCGTAAACTGAAGGTTTTGCCATGGCCTTCACAATCTCCTGACCTCAACATAATTGAAAATCTATGGATAGACCTTAAAAGAGCAGTGCGTGACAGACAGCCCAGAAATCTCAAAGAACTGGAAGACTTTTGTAAGGAAGAATGGGCAAAGATACCTCAAACAAGAATTGAAAGACTCTTGGCTGGCTACAAAAAGCGTTTACAAGCTGTGATACTTGCCAATGGGGGCAATACAAGATATTAACTCTGCAGGGTGCCCAAACTTTTGCAGATGCCATTTTTTTTTTTCTGTTATTTTGAAAGTGTAAATGATGGAAATAAAATCTAACTTTTGTTGACATATTATAAGAATGTCTAATCTGTAATTTGATCCCTTTTGGAGATTTTTCCATCTTTCCTTGGCTTCTTTATGCACATTAATACAAATTTTTAGCTGGGGTGCCCAAACTTTCGATCCCCACTGTACATGCCTAAATGCATTGAGTTGCTGCCATGTGATTGTCTGATTAGCAATTTATGTTACCAAGCAATTGAACAAGTGTACCTAATAATCTGGCCGGTGAGTGTACATGCAATCTGACCACCCTATGCCACAACCACTGACCCAAGGATACCCATGAACATGAACAAAACTTATATGAAAAAGGAAGGTTCCAAAATGAGCAGCAATGGCAGGACACATCTCAGAATGGAAAACAGTGATTTGGGCATTTTGTATAACATCTGTGATTGATTATTCTTCAAGCCATTCACACAAGGGGTTTATAATATTTATGATATCATTACCTATCTGCAATGTCTTTCTTCTTTTGCTATATGTAGATTTACAGAAGACAGTATTTTTAGGAATGTGTGAAATATGTCTTAGAAAGGTGAATGGTCAAGGAATAAAAACTGCATAATCAATTTCTTAAAAATTCTGTCTACAAGAAAAAATTTTTATGAAGCTACATGGTAAAGGTCATAACAGGAATCCACCCCAGACAAAGTAGATCAGTCATGCCAATGCAGTGAATGTAATACTTTCACTTTAAGATGAACATCCTTGAAAGTGTTTTATGACAATGGTATTTACTTTGGCTGTACATGCTAATTCTTTATATCCAGTTTTCCCAACATGACCCTTATGCAAACTTTGTGACATTGTATTTAAGTCTTCACAGTTGGCGCTCAGATGCATCAAAGAACTCCTCCTTTCTAAACAAAAATATTTCCACAGTTTTCAATGGCAAAAGTGCTTATATATCTAAATTTAACTTATTGCCACTTCTTTCTCAGTTTCTGAAGCTCTGAGGCTCTGCTAATGTTCAAAGATTCAAAACCAGGCAACAGAAATCTTCCCTATGTGTGTCCAACCTAAGGTCATTGAGAGTTAGTCTGTTGTGTAGGAAGAACAACACAACATTGTTATTTAGGTATTTTTGCTCATTTACAGTCATGGCCGAAATTGTTGGCACCCTTGATATTTTTCCTGAAAATCAAGTATTTCACACAAAAAAGGTATTGCATTAACACATGTTTTGCTATACACATGTTTATTCCCTTTGTATGTATTGGAACAAATATAAAACAGAGGCAGAAAAGCAAATATGACATAATGTCACACAAAACCCCAAAAATGGGCTGGACAAAAGTATTGGCACCCTTAACTTAATATTTGGTTGCACACCCTTTGGAAAACATAACTGAAATCAGTCGCTTCCTATAACCATCAATAAGCTTCTGACACCTCTCACCCGGAATTTTGGACCACTCTTCCTTTGCAAACAGCTCCAGGTCTCTCTTATTGGAAGGACACCTTTTCCCAACAGCAATTTTAAGATCTCTCCACAGGTGTTCAATGGGATTTAGATCTGGGCTCATTGCTGGCCACTTCAGAACTCTCCAGCGCTTCTTTGCCATCCATTTCTGAGTGCTTTTTGACGTATGTTTGGGGTCATTGTCCTGCTGGAAGACCCAGGATCTTGGACGCAAACCCAGCTTTCTGACACTGGGCCCTACAGTGCGACCCAAAATCCTTTGGTAATCCTCAGATTTCATGATGCCTTGCACACAGTCAAGGCACCCAGTGCCAGAGGCAGCAAAACAACCCCAAAACATCATTGAACCTCCACCATATTTTACCGTAGGTACTGTGTTTTGTTCTTTGTAGGCCTCATTCCGTTTTCGGTAAACAGTAGAATGATGTGCTTTACCGAAAAGCTCTATCTTGGTCTCATCTGTCCACAAGACGTTTTCCCAGAAGGCTTTTGGCTTACTCAAGTACATTTTGGCAAACTGTAGTCTTGCTTTTTTATGTCTCTGTGTCAGCAGTGGGGTCCTCCTGGGTCTCCTGCCATAGCGTTTCATTTCATTTAAATGTCGACGGATAGTTCGCGCTGACACTGATGCTCCCTGAGCCTGCAGGACAGCTTGAATGTCTTTGGAACATGTTTGGGGCTGCTTATCCACCATCCGGACTATTCTGCGTTGCAATCTTTCATCAATTTTCCTCATCCGTCCACGACCAGGGAGATTAGCTACAGTGCCATGGGTTGCAAACTTCTTGATAATGTTGCGCACTGTGGACAAAGGCAAATCTAGTTCTCTGGAGATGGACTTGTAACCTTGAGATTGTTGATATTTTGCCACAATTTTGGTTCTCAGGTCCTCAGACAGTTCTCGTCTCCTCTTTCTGTTGTCCATGCTTAGTGTGGCACAGACAGACACACAATGCAAAGGTTAAGTGAACGTCTCTCCTTTTTATCTGCTTTCAGGTGTGATTTCTATATTGCCCACACCTGTTACTTGCCCCAGGTGAGTTTACAGGAGCATCACATGCTTGTAACATTCTTATTTATCCGCAGTTGTGAAAGGGTGCCAATACTTTTGTCCAGCCCATTTTTGGAGGTTTGTGTGACATTATGTCGAATTTGCTTTCTTTCCTCCCTTTTTTTGTTTTGTCCCAATACACACAAAGGGAATAAACATGTGTATAGCAAAACATGTGTTAATGCAATACGTTTCGTGAGAAATACATGATTTCCTGGAGAAATATCAAGGGTGCCAACAATTTCGGCCATGACTGTATATATTTGGAAAAAGAAAAAAAAAGGGGTGACCATTGGGTGGTAGGAGGTCACACCCCAGAAAATAGCATAGTACCACATTCCAACTGAAGAATATTGGAGGAAAAATTGACTTTTTAGGCACATAGACTCAGTAGACAGGAAATAAAAACAATATTGCTTTATTAACATGTCACATCTAAAAACCTAGCTTGTATAAGTTTTAAAATTGAAGGAAACCAATTTCCTCTGCATTAAGAAAACTTCCATGTGATGGAAGGCAGCAATTTTGAAAAAGTGACAATTAATTTCAAAAACCCAGGAAAGTGTTGTGGCTTCACAGCTGAAGAAGAGGCAGAACTTTAAAAGTGATTCATTAAGGACCTGGATAGCAGCCTTGGGAGACCCTGAGACACCCCAGATGAAAAAGAAACAGAGACCCATCATTAATTTATCTAACCCCATCGGGAGTCAGGCTTGGTGGTAACAGCTGGGATGGTGTGCACCCTGTGAGGACGAGATCCGGATCTACCCATATGAAAGGGGGTGGTGAGTTGCCTTGAGCAACGGCAGGACTTTCTCTATTGTGATTCATCTGCTGTGAATGTTATAGTTTAAATGCACTCCTGAGTATTAGGGGGTCAGAGGACTGTAATCGGGGGGGTTCTCAGTGATTCTCAGTGGCAGTGGAATCAGTTAGATCACTCCTGCTCCCAAAGTAATTAATAGGATGGAATGTCTTTCCTGGGACAGATGATACAGCAGCCATGCATTAATAGCAAACTCAGTGGCAAAGCTTAAAGAGATGAGAAGTAAATCTGTAAAAGAAGGGGGAGTAGAGAGGGATTAGATCACCTGTTAGATGGGAGGGCGGAGCCTGACGATGGCGGCGGCGGAGAGCTCGTGCTAGGAGCTCTTGCAACGAGCCTTCCTTGACCGACCCCCCTATTTTCGGACTCAATTCCCCCCAGCGGTGTGAAGCCCTAGATGGCGGAGACATACCTCGGCCGGGTGGGCTTACCTTGATGGGCAGCGGTGCGCGGTTGGAGGAGCCGGAGAGCAGTGGAGAGAGACGGGGACGCTGAGCCTGGTTGCCGGGAGACGAGGAGGCGTGGCCGGGACACGTGACCAGCCGCGGTGCATCCCTGGGAAGCAGGGACGCCGGCCGGCCGAAGGCTGACAGGAGGAAGGAGAGTCGGATGAAAGTGGAAGCCGGCGGCCTCCTCGATGTGACTGGGAGACGCTCACTGCTGCCTATACCCCCCCTGGCTGGCTGTCCGTGCCTGGGCCTGGTGGACCCAGGAATCCCAGGAAACCCATCCTGCCTCCCTGGGACGGATCCTAAGGAGGAAAGGAGTGAGAGAGGAAAGGGGAGAAAGGAGAGAAAGAAAGAAGAAAGAAAAGGGAAAGAAAAATAATACAGCATCGGAAACCCTGAGGAATCCCCCCCCTAGGACTGAGCAGCAGTGATGGCCCTCCGCATAAGCATGGAACCACCGTCCTGAGAAGGGAAGGGTGAGTGAGAGCTACTGGGGGCTTATTGTGTTGGGGACCCCTGAGTGACATAGGAGACCAGGTGGTGAAAGAGGGGAGGGGAGGATTCCCAGGGATTGGAAGAGAAGAAGAGAGGAGGCCCAGGTGTCCTAGGAAAATAAAACATAAAAAATCGCAAGTGTGCCTAGTCCAGCAATTATAAAGGAGAAGTATAATCCCATCTTGAGGATACAGAAAGAAAAAAATATTAAAAGAAATTTACAGAGGATATGAAGAATAAAGGTCCCAAGGTAGCAGGGCCCAAAGGGTCTCAAACAGGAACAATAAAGAAATTCACATCATATGGAAATATTACGCCAGAAAGGGCCCACTGCGCAAGCACAAAAGGGGAAATGGACACTAGTTCAGGTAATAGTCTGAGATTATCATTGGGCATGAATAGCAGCTGCAGCCAACAAATAGAGGATGGCCCGGGAAAAAGAGAATCAGATGGGGAACTACAAGCACCAAATAAGAAGGAGATTATAGAAATGTTTCAGAATTTGGAAAGAATGATAAAACATGAAATGACAGCTATTCGAAATGACTTAGGGCACCTGCTATTAAGAATAGAGGAAACAGAGGAGAAAGTTAAAATCCAGGCCCAAAACATTGACAATTTAAGGAAAAAATAAATCAATTGGAAAACACCCAGAAAAAATTGACCTATAGGATGGAAGTCCAAGAAAACAAAGAAAGAAGGTGTAACCTTAGGGTACGAGGAATTCCAGAGTCTGCAAAAGGCGAAACACTATATGAACTAGTGAAAAAAATCTTGAACTCCATAAGAGATAGACCAGAAACAGACGGGATCAAATTAGATGGAGTGTTGTGTTTAGAATAGGAATGCTTAAACAGGCTACTGAGAAGGAAAGACCGAGAGACATAATTGTCCAGTTCCAAAAATTTGGGGTCAAAGATGAGATTTGGAAGAAGACCAAGGGAAGATCATTAATTAAGTATGGAGATTTGACTATTCAAATTTATGCGGACTTAACAGTAAAAACCCTATGGAGAAGGAGATCCCTGAGACCCCTGTTGGAGCAAATGAGGAAACAGAATGTGCAGTATAGATGGGGTATCTCAGCATCTCTAATTGGCTGGAAAAATGGGGTCACAGCCTATTTGAGATTTCCGGAGGAACTAAGAGACTTTTGCGAGAGACTGGATTTGCAAAGAATGGAGATAGCGGGGTGGGAAGAAGAAGATAAAGGAGATATAGATGTTTCAAGAAAAGAGGACTGGCAGCGGGTCAGGGGGAGGGGGAGGAAGACTTTGGGGTTGGGGAGGGAAAGGAGGGAGAATTAAGTAGAAATTGTGTGTTTTTTTTTTTTTTTCCCACTTCCATCTCTCGCCCCTGGTCTCTCCCCTCCGGATGTCGAGGTCCTTTAGAACGCTCTGGTGAAGGGAGGGAAGTAAAGATTCTTCTTGAGCCTGGAGGATAGAGAGAGGAGATTTTGGGGGGGTCGGAGGAGAGGCGAGCCGTCCATGGGCGGAGCTTACGCCCTAAGTTTTAAATCAAAGGTGGAAACAGATCCACAAATGATTTGTAGGCAGTTTATAGGCCTAAAAACGGGTAGGGGAAAAAAAAGAGAGGGGGGGAGGGATGGGGGGTGGGAGATGGGTGTCGGGTGGGAGGATGAGGGGGGAGGGGAGGTGGGGTTAAAATACTGCACGATAGAAGGGCCTAATAGGAGGAGGTATAGTAGAAGAGAGATAGACAGATTAAAGAAGGATGGAAGAAATACAGGTTATAACATATAATGTGAACGGGTTGAACTGTCCTGGGAAAAGATTTAAGTTGTTTAAAGAGTTACACCATAGGGCAACGTCAGTGGTATTTTTACAGGAAACACATTTTGAGATAAAGTCAAATGTGAAATTAAAATCTAAATATTATCCAACATGGTACTACGCTGACTCCCCAATTAAAAGAGCAAAAGGAGTGGCAATAGGGTTGGCAAAGAACATGAGATTTGAACTGGAGGATAGAAGAACTGATCCGGAGGGGAGATTCCTGTTTTTGAAAGGTAAATTACAGGGAATCGAGTGTACATTAGCCAATATATATTGCCCCAACAAAAAGCCGGAGAACTATTTGAAGGGCCTGTTGAAAAAACTGATGGACTTTAAAAAAGGGCGTATGATAGTAGCAGGAGACTTAAATCTCTGTATGGATCCCCAAAAGGATGCAACCTCCCCTGTGCGGAGAGAGGGGGGTGGGTCTCTGAGAGCTTTGAAGAAAGCGATTCACGAGTACCAACTGGTGGACACTTGGAGAATAATGCATATGAGAGACAGAGACTACACCTTCTTCTCTAAGGCACATGAGATATATTCGAGGTTGGATTATATTTTAATAGATCATCAACTCATAGAGTTATTGGTTAAAATAGAAATAGAGATGAGTACATTCTCAGACCATGCCCCTGTCACAATGAAAATGGGATGGGGAAGACGGTGGACGGGAGGTTTAGGATGGAGGTTAAATGAGGCCCTTCTTATGGATGAAGAAGATTGGGGAAGAGATCAAGTTATATTTTAAGGAGAATGAGACAGAGGAAGTATCGACAGCCACAGTATGGGAAAGCCACAAGGCATATATAAGAGGTATCCTGATTGTGATGGGAGCAAGGAAGAAAAGAGAAAGAAGAGAGAGGGTTAGTGGGCTCCTAAAAGACATCCTGGATTTAGAGCAGATACAAAAGAAGAAAATAACAAGAGAAATAGGACAGAAATTAATGGATAAAAAAGATGAATTAGAGAGATTGATGGACGAAGAGAGGAGAAGGGTACATAATAAAGTACTAAATGAAAGATATAGATGGGGCGACAGAACAGGAAAATACTTAATGAGAGCTCTGAATAAAAAGAAAAATAGAAATTATATAGAAAGGATAAAAAACCCTAAAGGAGAGTTGGTTTATTCAACCAAAGAGATTATTAAAGTGTTCACGGAATACTATAGAAAACTGTATAATATCAGTCCCCATGGCTCTTCAAAGGAAAATGTAAAGGATATTAACGAAAAAAGGATGATATATTTAAAAAATGCAGGATTACCAAAGTTAAGTGAAATACAATTGAACGCCTTGGACGCGGAAATTTCCCAGGATGAAATAAAAGTAGCATTAAGAAGTACAGGGGGTGGAAAAAGTCCAGGACCGGATGGGTATACAGTTAAGTACTATAAAAAATATAGTGAAATATTGTTACCTAAGCTGAAGAAGTATATGAACGACCTGGGAGGAGGGATGGAGGGGAGAAGAGAATCTCTTCAGGCCCATGTTGTACTCATTCATAAGGAGTGAAAAGACCCTTCCCAGTGTTCTAGCTATAGACCAATTTCATTATTGAACACCGATACTAAGTTGTACGCAAAGGTTCTAGCAAATAGGCTGAAAGATCTAATGCCTGAATGGATTCACGGAGATCAGGTGGGCTTTGTCCCAGGGAGAGAGGGTAGAGACAACGGGTTGAGAACACTGATGCTCATTCAGAAAAGTAGAAAAGGGAAGGCCCCGACGGTACTATTGTTGATTGATGGCGAAAAGGCGTTCGATAGAGTGGACTGGGGCTTCATGATGGACAACTTAGAAGTGTTGGGGATTGGAGAGAGAATGCGTGAGTGGATAGGTAAATTATATAGGGAGCCCACCGCAATTATCGCGGTAAATGGGGAGAGGTCGGAATCCATTGGAATGTCCAATGGAACAAGACAGGGCTGCCCACTGTCCCCCTTGCTGTTTGTTCTGTCATTGGAACCCCTGTTGTCTACGATAAGGAATAGTGGAGCGGTAAAGGGAATCCAGATAGAAAATACAGAGCATAAAGTAGCGGCCTTTGCAGACGACTTATTGTTTTATGTAGACAACCCTCGAATAACATTACCAAATATAATGAAGATCTTGAAGGAATATGGCGATCTATCAAATTTAAAAATTAATCCAACAAAAACAGAGATCTTGAACATCAACGTACCAAAGAGTGAAAAGGAAAAGCTACAAAAAGAGTTCCCCTTTACATGGAGAGAAAAAGATTTAAAATATCTAGGAATAAAACTTGCTATCTCATATAAACAACTGTATAGATTAAACTATATTTCTTTGATAAATGAGATTAAGGAAGAATTAAAAATACTAGAAGGTGGAAACCCATCATGGATAGGACGTATAAACCTAGTTAAAATGGTAATCATACCTAAAATACTGTATAGATTCCAAATGGTCCCAATTAAACTCCCAGAGGTGTATTTTAAGATAATGAAAAAAATGTTAATAAGATATATCTGGAGGAACAAAAAATCAAGAATATCATATGAAATATTGAGTAGAACTAAAGAGAAAGGGGGAATGGGACTACCTGATGTCAAGAGATACTATAAAGCAGTAATTTTAGCAAGAATTTATGATTGGACATTCAACCACAAGGGGAAGAGTTGGGTAAAAATTGAAAACGAATTGAGTGGGATTAGTTTGAGTAAGATGATATGGGTTCCAGCACATCTTAGAAGAGTTAAAGAAAGCACAAGTATTTACACTTTAAATGTTTTAAGGGTATGGGATAATTTACACAAAAGTAGGAAATGGGAATTCAATTCTATATTAATGCCCCTTGTAAATTCTGATTATTTCCCCCCAGGAAAGGATGAGATATCTGGTAGATGGTATAAAAGGGAAGATATCCAACTGAGAGATGTACCGGTAGAGGGGGAATTGAGACCATTTAAAGAATTAAAAGAGAAGAAGGGAGAAAGTTTTATTGGAATAGACGAGTGGAAATACCATCAGTTAAAATGCTTTATTGGAAAACTACCAAAACCCCTGAGATTAAAAAAGGATTGGAATATTTTTGAAAGGTTGTTGGAAACACGTAGAGATGGGAAACACGGAATTGCCAAAGTTTATAGAATACTCACAGAATTAGACACAGACACAAAGTTAATTTTTATAACAAAATGGGAAAGAGATATGGAGGTGGTGTTAGACGAGGACCAACAGAACAAGATATATAGATTGATACACGAGAATGTTAGTATGAGAGACGTGGAGATTAACTATAAATGTTTGACACGATGGCATATCACACCGAGTATTGAGCACAAGATGAGGGGGGAGAATTCTAAAATGTGTTGGAGAGGTTGTGGGGAGGAGGGCACGGTGTTTCACATTTGGTGGCAATGTCCGAAAATTCAGGCTTTCTGGAAGATAATAGTTAACTCAATAGAAATAATAACTGGAAATGACATAGGGTTAGACCCAACGATATGTCTCCTACATAGTGTTGGGATCACAGTAAATAAATATAAAGAATCAGGCGTATGGTACTATTTAAATGCTGCAAAGGGGTTGATACCCAAGTTCTGGCAAAAATCAGAGGTGCCGAAGGAGGAAGACTGGATCAACAGAGTAAATCAGATAAGTAGAATGGAAAAATCTTACTATATGCAGGAAGATAGGATGGAAATATACTATACAAGATGGGAAAAATGGGAAAAATCAGGACTGAAAGAGAAGTATAGAAAACTATAAATTAAGAAACTATTGGGCCTCGAGAGAGTATAGAACGTGCAAAGGGGAGGGAGGGGGAAGGGGGGTGGGAAAGGGTTGGGAGGGGAGGGAAAGAAAAGATTTATTAGAAGGGGCAAGGTAGAAACATATGGAATATTTATATGTATTGTTATTTCTTCTTATGGAATTTTTTTTGTAAAAAATGAAAAACTAATAAATATTTAAATTAAAAAAAAAAAAAAAAAAAGAAGGGGGAGTAAACCCCCCCCAAGCATGTTCAAATACTACCACAGTAATGAAATACCTACTCCTGCAGGAGAAAAGCCCGGAGAAATTAACCCTTGAGAAACAACAGGAGAGAACTAGGAAAGGGGTGGGAGATCATGCAAGAATGTCACTAGGGACACAAGAAGTGCACCAGTTTTATGACCCGATAATGTGGACAATGGATCAAAGTGTTTTGGATCAACAGGGAGCTACATTACAAACACTCACAAAAGCCGATATGGCAGATATGTTTGCAAAACTGGAGTTATCTATGAAAAATGAATTGGTGGCAATACGTAATGGTTTGGGCCGAATATTGACACAAGTGGAGGAGGTAGAGGGGATAATAGAGACACAGGAGCTCTGGATCACTAAACCTGAGACGCAGATGGAAGAGATGAAAAGAGAACAGAGAAAGCTTGCATTTAAATTAGATGACCAAGAGAATAGAGAAAGAAGAAACAATTGAAGGATCCGCGGCTTGCCAGAAGAGTCCCATGGGGAAGAATTGGAAGATAAAATAAAGGAAGTGTTTAACCCACTGTTAGCTAGAACCCCAACAGAACATTTTAAAATGAAGAGAATTCAGAGGATAAGGAGACTGCAAGGAGTGCCAGCAGACTTGCCTAGAGATGTGATTATCTGTTTCCACCACTATGAGGTGTGAGAACTAGCATAAAGGGGTAGAGCTTTTAAAGCACACAGCCACTCGCTTTCTTCTTTTTTAAGGGCCTTTTAGCCCAATGTTATTTAAGGGAAATTTCCATACAATATGTTTCCCATGCAGGGGTATCCACCAACAATGCAAATGAAGCAAATATTCAGCCTCCTGGCTCTCTCAGGTATACAGCCCCTTGCTGCTCTGGCTCCCACCACTCCTAGGTGGAGCCCTCCTGACTCCTGGGCAATGACCTCCTGTCTAGCCTAGAACCATGGTTTGGCCTCTACAAAGAGGCCTAAACACACCTGTGCAATTAGTGTGCTGGGGGTTCTGAAAACACGGACTCGGGATTGGAGATTTCATCCCTCCCAAATTACTTCAAAATCTCCAGGTCCCGGGTTCCAAAATGGGCTTTATGAACCAACGAGGAAATTAGGGGTACTGGTCCAAATGACAAACACATCGTCAATATATCTTAACCAGCAGAGGGCATGGTCCAGGTAGTCATCCAAAAAAAGTGCCACTCCCACCCCCCAGGTACAGATTGGCATATGCCAGGGCACAGCATGTGCCCATGGCAATGCCCTGCACCTGGAGGTAGTGGGAGCCCATAAAAGTAAACCGATTACGTGTCAAAATGAAATACAGTAGATTTCTTTTTCCAAACATATAATTGTAACTAGGGTGGAAGAACCGAGATTTTTGATAATTGTAGGGTGTGTATACTAATAATTATTTATGTAGATTGTTTTGAGTTAATTTTTTTTTGTTTGTATTTTTGGCCTTTTTGATAGTTGAACATTATGGACTTTGTAGGCAAAGCTTGGTCTTGGTTCATGAGTGATATACATACAGCATGTAATGGCACTAATAAGGATGAAGATAGTTTGAATCAATATTTTATAAAATTAGGACGGCTGCTTAAAAAGAAATCCAACCTATATTGGCATACTGAATTTCTTACCCACTATATTCATGAGAATATTAGTCTGTTGGGTTTAAGGGTTCAACTCTACCCCACTATCAAAAATATTTCCCAGGAATTTAAGTCATCCTGGGAACAAGTTCTCACTAAATGTAGCGTTGAGCTTATGAATTTATTGAATACTCTTTACAAAACTGAATTAAATATGGTGGATCAAGAATTGATATAATTACATTCATAATATGAAACAGTTAAAAATAACCCTTTGTATGATACCAAATGGCAGGATTTGAAAGAATATCTAGCTAAGATCAATAAGAACATTATAACTAAGAAACAGATTAAAATTTCCAAAGACAGAGCTGCTTTGCAGAGAGATTTGCTTACAAATGGCTAACCCTCCTCTATGGGAGAAGGGGTAACATTGGAAGTAAATCGGCCCTGGTGACCAACCACAACTATGTAAGGGATGACGAGACTGAATCTGATTCATCTATCTCCTCTTCTCTCCCACAGTTTTTAAGGCCAAATACATCTGCACAGTCCTCTAATACATTCATTGGACTACGTAAGAGACAGTATTTGGGTGGTGGTTTTACTCATAATTCTAATGTTCCCAAAAGACATCCTAACAAATTTCCCACATTTACTTCAGATGTGGGACCATTGTCACAAAACACACATAGCTCCACAGATTCTGGGAATAATCACTCAAATGGTATATCTTATATGGGTCCTGTAGCGGCACAGGCCCTTCACATTATGCATACACCTGTCACTACTTGTCACAAGTTAGCCTCTTGTTTGTTTATTCTTACCTCCATACTGCTCCTGATTCCTTTCATATGTGTGCTTGTCTGTGCTCACCAATGGGCATCATCTGCTATCCTCTGGGTTTTATTTCCTTCCCTTTCATCACTTCCTGGCTCGCCTCCTTGTTTGCCTGTCTATATCAGACGTGCTCAGACTAGGCCACTTTGCCTGAACAACTTCCTAGTTGTTGGAGCTCCTGTGTGCTACTACTGTCTGAATCCTAGATTGCCTACTTGTGTACCGACCCCGACTTTGTTCTCTGACCTTGCTTGCTTCTTCCTGTCTTGACCTCTGCTAGCCTATCGGAATCCGTTTGTCTCCTCCCTTATACTCTGCTCCCGTGAGCAGTCTTCTCAACCTCAGCTGGGCATACCTGGGGGCCGCGACCTGGCCACAGCTTGCTGCAAGTTCATCCCCACCATCAGGGGCTCTGGTGAATAAGCAGGCTGGGGCTTAGACTCCGCACCCTGGGGAACCCCAAGTTGTGGATCAACAAGAGCTCACTACCACAGGTGCTGACACTACTTCACAAGATCATTTACAAGCACCCTCACCAAGGAACATACTTTCTAGGCAGTCATCTCTATTACAGAGTTCAATGTTTCCTAATACTAATTTTTTATCACCCAATCAATCAACCCTAGGAGACAGACAGAGAACCCTCAACGCATATGTACTGCGTACAGTAGCACCACCAGGATCGGTTTTGCTCCACAACATACCCATGACAACACATTAAGTGTTATTGATCTGACTACTAAACAACTCTCTGAGAATGAATTAGTCTTGAGTATGGGAGTTTCTGCCCCACTGCCAAGTTTGATTAATATGAGACTATTAAGGATTTATACTTGTTCACGAGGAAACTCACTTACAAGTATATATTCGACTTAGACTGAACCAGAGCCAGGCAGGAAAGAGAACTTATGGAACAAATGAAACACTTCAGTATACAAGACTTTAAGACTTTATGGGACCTTATGTTATTGCTTGATGAGAATGATTCTACTGATAAGACTGATAATGTTAACAATCATGTGGAATTAATTGACCATATAACCCTTCCTACATGCTTTAAACTCAAATCCCAACATTTTACAGAATTAACTAGTAACCCACAGGTATGGGCTTTTTTGGTTGCGACCATTAGTGAGGTTAAGCGCATGACTATGGAGACAAAGGATACTAATATTATGCCTGCACAGAGACAATCTATGTGATCTTTCTTGATGGTCGCACACAATAGAAGTTTTGTGATTTTTTTTTTTAGATCTACTGTATTTCATTTGACACATAATTGGTTAACTTTTATGGGCTCCCACTACCTCCAGGGGCAGGGCATTGCCATGGGCACTTGCTGTGCACCGACATACGCCAATCTGTACCAGCGGGGGTGGGATTTTTTTGGATGACTACCTGGACCATGCCCTCTGCTGGTTCAGGTATATTGACGATGTGTTTATCATTTGGACCAGTACCCCTGATACTTTGGAAGAATTTATGCAGCTACCCAGCAGTAATTCATTTAACTTGATATTCACAATGAATTGGCATATGAATATTATCGCCTTCCTTGATTTACAAATCTTCAAAGATATCAACTGTTTGGCTACAAAATTGTTTCTCAAAGAAACATTGGGAAATACTATTCTTCACGTATGTAGTTCTCATCCCCCAGCATTGGTAAAAAGCACACCTTTTGCACAATATATTCGCCTAAGGCAGGGGTGTCCAAACTTTTTTCAAAGAGGGCCAGATTGGATGAAGTGAACATGGTGGAGGGCCGAACATTTCTCCGAACATTCTTTGAACCATTACAATAAAATGCAAATAAATTATTTTATGCCAAGTTAATTGCAAACAACATACTTTTCATTTCATAACATTAAGATCAACTGACAGCTGAGTTTTCACAATGTATTGAAAATAAATTAAAAAAAAACTTACCTGCACTAATGTGAAGGGTGAAAAAGGTAGCTGGAGCTGAAGTCTCTGCTCGGCAGCCGGGAGGGGAAGAGAAACACACTTCACGCTGGAAGCCCGGCCCTGAC
Source organism: Staurois parvus (assembly GCF_062004578.1). NCBI lineage: Eukaryota > Metazoa > Chordata > Amphibia > Anura > Ranidae > Staurois > Staurois parvus. Next base: position 25,863,373 of record NW_028317821.1, read on the forward strand.
GTCACCGCCCTCTGTGGCTCCCAGCGCGGCGCAGTCACGCATGCGCACTGCTCTCAAGCAGAAGACTGTCTGCCACAGAAGGGAGGGCCGTGCGACAGCCGCATTTACACAGACCAGGGAGAACACGCCGCAGTCAGGCATGCGCACTGCCCTCTGCTCTCAAGCAGAAGTCTGTCTGCCATAGAAGGGAGGGCCGTGGGAGGGCCACATTACACAGAGCATGGAGGGCTGTTGGAGGGCCGTATTAAACCGACCCCTGGGCCGTAAATGGCCCGCAGGCTGGACTTTGGACATGCCTGACCTAAGGCGTAGAGGATTTTAAAAACCAAGCTGGTCTTTTACGTCAACATCTTTCTCAGGGTTACAGCAGGACCCTTTTACGCAAAGCCTATAACAAGGCACTGCTCCAAGATAGGACAGCTTTATTATACCCCACATGCAAATCAAAGGCCGAACACTCAACAGTAAGGTTTATGACACAGTATTCTGTACAACATCAGGAATTACGCAATGTGTTACATCGCCATTGACACCTCTTGCAGGAGGATCCCATATTAAATAAATACATCAAAGATTAACCTAAGCTTGTGTTCCATAAAGTAGTCTCTATTAAAGATAAACTAACATCAAGTCACTATGTACCAAGCACTAATCTTTCTACACTTCCTAACGCGATTTTTGCTTGCGATAAATCTACATATTGTCCCTGGGTGCAGACAGGCAGACAATTTATTCTACCTAATGGAGAGACTTTGATCCCTAAATTTCATGCCATTTGTACAACTAGGGGAGTAATATACCTCGTGACATGCACCTGTGGGGCCTATTATGTGGGTAAAACTATACATCAGTTTAGCCAAAGAATACGTGACCATGTCTGTTATTCATCCAATGCCAAAATGCTCACCCCTATTAGTCGCCATCTGGGATTATACCACAAATTAGATACCACGCATGCTAGATTCATTGTATTGGAGACAGTTATGAGAGATCCACGTAGAGGCAATTGGGATAAAAAAATCTTCTGTAGAGTAACCAAATGGATCGAACATTTAAATGCAGTTAGTCCACTAGGCCTTAATGAAATTCTATCGTACAAACCCTTTTTATGATTTTAAGGGCATAGATCTACTAATATTATATTATATATGATTGGTTTGGGACCATGTAGTTTTGTGATATGAGACTGGCTATTATGGATTGTGCCTGTAAAATAGTGGGGGGGTATTGCGGGAGGGCACTTTACATATATCCTGCTTTACCCTCTATATATGGGTCGTTTGGATATATCATCATATACTACTTCTGAAATTAATCTATACATAGTTACTAATATAGGATCTGCTCATATTTATGCAATATAATTATTGGTACTAGTTATTTGCCAATATTGAACGTATTATTAGTTTTTTGGTTTGGCGATTGTTGTTGTTTTATTTCTTTCATCCTGATGCTCCTAGAGATCTATTACTAATGAACCTGTGTCTTGCAATGTATGTGGATTACTTTGTGGCCATTCTGTCATATGTATATATGGAATTGTTTTCTATTATTGGTAATGTTTTTGTACATTATGTTATGTGGGCATTGTTGTGATTTTGGACCCCCCTGTTGCGGCCAGGGCACTTCTCAGTCATCATGGTAGGGGCCCCTTTGCACAGTCGGGTGTGTGGCTGGTAGGCCACGGCTGATCCCTTGGGTTGGCTGCCCCGGTCCCCTTTGTGAACCTAGTGTTCCTGGGGGTTGGTGGTTTGCCCTGGGCTGAGTTGCCCGTGGATGGGAGAATGTCGAGTCCCTTCGGGCACTTCTCCCCGGTGCGCGGGTGTTCCTGCGGTGCTGTGGTACCTTGGTTGCATCAGCATGGTGCTCTGCGCTTGCGCGTCGGCCTCGCGCATGCGTGGATGTATTGGCCAGGCCGAGATTACGTCATACGCCGGCTGGCGTTGACGTGCCCAGTCGGGGCATATTTAAGCGGTGTGGGTCGGCAGACTATCCCTTGGGACTTCTACAATACTGGCTGAAAGGATGATTTTCTTTATCCCCTCAGAGACCCCCGGTCTGTGGAGAGATTCCTGGTTTATCAGCAGAATTCTGGGAACACCCCTTGAACACGGAAATAACGGCAGCTTATGTTCAGAGATGTTCAAAGTTTATTAGGCATTAGTAAGATTATATAGACTACAGATAAAATAAGGGAGGGGGGAGCGAGTTTCAAAACTGTAACTTGTAAATTTCCATCATGAGCTAACTACATGAAACATAACATATACATTTCTTGGTACAAATTGTTTTGGCTAACTTTCTGAGAAACAACCAGACAAAGACATTGTCAGGGTCATGTTAGCTTCTGTTGATACATCCTTGAAAAACTAAAAGAGTTTCATTAAACTTCTAATATATCTGCAAAAAACTAACTTAATACTTAAAATGGCGTACATTAAAACAAAATGGAGGTTATCTAGATCCTTTCAATCCCCTCTGAGATCATGAACATGATCTCAATTCTTTACCTCATTCATCTTTTTGTACATAGCCAGATAACCTTCATTTGTATTTTGCGGCTTGGTAGCTCTAGCAATGCAATATAATGAGCATTTAAAACATAGATATAAAGATAAAACAAAAAACAATATCATGACTATGCTTACAGTGATACCTTTCATCCATGAAAAGACGGAACCAAATCCTGATCCTAACCAATCAAAAGGAGTCCATCCATCTTTTCCTATAGCTCTAGCTTCTTCCATCACACCATCTACCTGTTCCCTGTGTTGCTTTATTATTTCATAATAATCTGGAACAGTCATTGTGGTATTATATATCCAAGTACAACATTCATAATCCTCTGTCATCTCACACAAACCTGTCAGAGCAGCACTCATACTTTCAATAGCTAATTCTTGTATCTCCAGCTGTTTTCTAATAGTTCTGGTCTCAGTATTTAGCAACCCTATGTCCTTAGAGTTCCTCTCCAGTATATCATCAATAATGTTTGTGTAATTATTTATTTTGTTCATGAGTGTTATTCCCCATCCCGTGTAGGTAGGGAACCATGACCAAACCTTATCCCCTGTAGAGAATAGATCTACCTTTTCTTGTTTGGTTTCCCTTCTCTGTCTCAGAGTTAGTTGGTGTTTTGGGTATGTACTGGCTTTTACCTGATGTTCCTTTTGGTCTATAGCTGCCATGATTGGCACTAATTGGGCTACATAGCTCCAGCCCTGGACATTACTCGGTATCCAAGGGTAATAGATCTTACCACAACAGATATAGGTATTGTTTCCCAAGGAGATCGGCAATTTTTGTATTGCAGAATGAAATTCAGGGGTGACAACAAGTGTAAAATAAAAAAGAAGTTTTCCAAACATAGTTTTCCCCACATTATCTTGTATCCCTTCTAAACTTTCATTCAGGGTTTTACCATTTACTTGCCAGAGTTTCACAGAAGAAGTTCCATCCCTCCTTCCAGGATCAGATATATTTAATATGGACTGAGAGCACATTCCCTTTCCCTTGTGGGAAGTATTCCCCAGTCTAAAACACCAATCGGGGAATTGAGTGACTCCCAGAGTTGGAAAAGATATGGTGGCATTAGAAGTAATATTGGTCAAACCAATACTTACATTCCCTTTTATTAACAAAAATATTTTGACTGGAGCAGCCAGAAGAGGAATTTCATATGTGCTAGGATGTAACTTACTACATATCCAACATTTATCATAACCTGACTTTTGAGCATAAGCATATTTAAACTGCATCATCAACATTTTTCCTGAAAAAGGATTGTTCTCTTCAAAACTTCTTTTTGACTTTCTTTCACTTTTGGTTATCTGGGTCTCATTTAAAACTAGTCCTTGACCACATATACCTTTTATTAGAACCAAGTCCTCAGGGTGATAAATACAGTTAGTTAGGATCCATACTGGCAGAAAAAAGAGCACAGTCAGTGTGCCCAGTAGGACCCAGATCTTCAAAGCACCATGAGGGACAATAAGAAATGTCATCTTCAGGGTCTTTTTCACTTACTTCACCTGCTCTTCGAGGATTTTCCTCTCATACTTCACCTCCTTTTTCCATCTCATGTTTCTCAGGTGTTTGGTTCACCTTCTTCTCTCGACTAGCATGGATCCAGGACTGGGAATTCTCCACCAGAACAGCCGTTCTGGTAACTGCTATCACTGTAGTAGGTGGTCCAAAGGGGTAGCCTTGCTTCTTGTCTTTAGAGAGTTGGCGGACCACTACGACATCTGCCACTTGGAAAAGGTATGTTGGTTCCTGAAAAGATAAAAGAAAATGTGCGAGCAACATTTCTTTTAACCTTATCTAAAGTTTGAATCAATTTTCTCACATTTTCTTGTTGTACCAGGTCAAGGTCCCCTCTTTCTAACATAAGAGGCTTTCTAGCCCAAGGAGTAGGGAACGGTCTTCCCATTAATATTTCAAAAGGAGATAACCCTGTAGTCTTATTAGGTGTCATTCTTACCTCTGCTAGAATTGCAGGTAACATCTTCTTCCAGTGGGTATAGGTTCCTCCAGTGGCCTTCCTCAACTTATCCTTAATTGTCCTGTTCATCCTTTCTACTATACCCGAACTTTGAGGATAATAGGGAATATGAAATTTCCAATCTATCTTAAGTACTTTTACCAGGTCTTGGCATACCTTGGCCACAAAAGCTGGTCCGTTATCAGAATTTATCTGCAGTGGACATCCCCATCTGGGTATTATCTCCTGTGTAAGAATTCTGACTACAGTCTGTGCATCTTCTTTATTAGTAACAAATGCTTCCACCCATCTGCTGAACATATCCACCATTACCAACAAAAACTCTTGCCTCTGTCCTGTTTTTGGCATGTGGGTAAAATCTATTTGTAAATGGGTGAAAGGTGTAGTTGGGTACACTAGATGCTGGTGTTGTGATTTCTTTGGGTTCTGTGGATTGTTCCTTATACATGTAATGCACCTAGAAACATATTCTTTCACCAACCTAGATAAGCCTGTAATGTAAAAATCCTGCAATAATGTTTCACATGTCGTTTTCCATCCTCTATGTCCTAGACCGTGGTACTGTGCAATGAACAATGGGGCACTTGACATGGGAATGCATGGTTTCCCCTCTAAGCACACTAGACCAGAAGCTGGATCTAGTTGTGCTCCAGAACCATTCCAGTCTGCTAGATTGATTTTTGTAGCAAATTTTTGCAAATCTGCATACATCTGGTCATGTGGGGTAGTTGTGACGCCTGAAGTGAGCATAGGCATCTGCTCACTGGCCACCTGTTGTAATGCAGCTTCCTTTGCTACCTTATCTGCTAATGCATTTCCTTTGGCAATATGATCTCTGCAATTTGTATGTGCCCTGCAATGAAGAATGGCTAATGTTTTAGGTAACTGTATGGCTTTGAGTAGATCAGATATCAAAGAAGAGTGAGATATGGTTTTGCCATCAGCAGCAATGAATCCTCTTCTCTCCCAAATGACCCCAAAATCGTGTACAGCACCATGGGCATACTTGGAGTCTGTGTAAATGTTGACATCCTGTCCTGCAAATACTTGACATGCTCTTGTAAGGGCAATCAGTTCGGCTGCTTGGGCTGACTGATATGGGATTGGCTTTGCCTTGAGTATTTTGTCAGGAAGTTGCACAATGGCATCTCCTGCATGGTAAGTATTATCATTTGGCCTAGAGCATGAGCCATCTACAAACACATCTGGGGCCCCATCAAGAACCACAGCTGACATGTCAGACCTAGGGGAAGTGTCTTGCTGTATGTGGGTTATACAATTGTGTTCTGGTGCCACTTCATCCTGTTCCCCCTTTAGCCCCAATAGGGCATTCAAAATTGGAGTAGGACCTGAATTTGCTGAAGAATATTTAATAATCAAGTTGGGATCAGATAAAAGAATCACTTCATATCCGCTCAACCTTTGTGCTGACATGTGTTGAGTGTGTATGGTTTTCAGTAGTAAGGACACTTAATGTGTGGTGTGTAGGGTAGTTTCATGTCCCAATGTGAAAGAATAAGGCATCTCCACCAGAATCGCGCAGGATGCAACAGCTCTCAGACAAGCAGGCATGCCCTGAACCTGAGTTGGCACTACTTTGGAAAAAAACGACAGGGCGGAGCTTGCCTCCATGTTCCTGAGCCAGGACCCCCACCATGGTTGTACAATTTTCCCAAGCATACAGATGAAAAATTTTCTTATAATCAGGTAGTCCAAGACCAGGGGCCGTTACCATAGCATTCTTCATGTACACAAAGGCATCAACCATTTCATTTGACCATGTGAGAATGTCAGGTGATTCTGAAAGTGTGGCAGACCTCAGAGTGTGATCATAGAACGAACAATCAGGTATCCATTGGCGGCAGTAACCAATCATACCAAGAAAAGTTAGCATGTCCTTTTTTGTTTGTGGGCGGGGCAGACCCACGAGAGCCGCAGCTCTTTTGTGACTGACATTCCTCTCACCATGACTTAGAATAAAACCAAGGTATTCAACCTGTTTTTGGCACCATTGCAGTTTCTATTTAGATGCCTTGTGACCATTCCCTGACAACCATTCTAACAGAGACCAACTATCCTCCTGACTGGCCGCCTGACTTGAACTACAAATCAATAGGTCCCACATATTGTAGGAGAACCAAACCATTGGGAGGGGTCCAGGACCTCAGTGTGGTCTGGAGGGCAAGTGAGTAGACTGCAGACAAATCTACAAAACCCTAGAGCATTCTACACCAGGTCATCTGGCGATTTTCAGAATATAAATACAAATAGCGCCCTCGTCTGGTGGTCCACAGGAACCGAAAAAAATGCATTTGTTAAATCAATCACTGTAAAATATTCTGCATCGGACGGAATGGAGGTGAGGAGTGATGGCACATCAGGCACTATTGGGGCTAATGGAACCACCAAATTATTTATGGCCCTCAAATATTGTACAAACCTGTAAGAGCCATCCGGCTTCTTAACAGGATTGATAGGTGTGTTGTAAGGAGAAACAGTTTCTTCTAATATACTGTACCTGTCTCTAAAATCTTTCCTCTAGAGGAGCAATCCCTTCCTCCTTCTTTGGCGACAATTTGTATTGCCTCTGTTTGTAGGGCAATGCCCCTTCCTTGAGTGTGACTGTGTATGATGTACATTAAATTAATCCTACATCCATAGAATTTGTGGCCCAAACTGGATGTGTATCAGGAGGGGATGTAATGTGTGGGGGATGACTCTTATCATTGAAATAGGTGGGTATAATGGGTACTTTGGAGGATCTGGCAACAATACCTCCTTCTGAAGTTACTCTCAGAGAAATCCCTAAAATTCCCATAAGATCTCTCCCTCTCTCTCTGGAATGGGTCTGTACTTCCCAAAGCTTCTGTCCAACCTGCCATACAATCCACCCAGGGATTTATTAAATAATAGTCCGTTCCACAAACTCTAGCAACATAATCCTTACAATTTTCTCCCTTTTCTGGGGGACCTGGTGGGTAACTACCTCCTTGACCCATATTTAGACAGTGGATAAGACAATTTTACCTTAAAATCTTATTTTGTTCCACACAACAAATTATCTTATACTTCTACGCAACAGAAAGAAAAAGCAAAAGACAGATAAACCAGAATCTGCTCCACAGACTTATTAACCTTTTGATAACTTCCCAAAAGTTATCTCTTCACTGTTTTACCAAAAAACAGTGTGTTCTACCAGAGAACAATCTGTGTTTACCAAAAACACTCTTTTTTTTTTATAGTGCACTATTTTGTAACTCTACCAAAGAGTTAAGTCTGCTTACCAAAAGCAGCTACAGGTTATCACGGGTCTATATAGACAATACAGAATGATTCAAGATCTTCCCTCAACACAGGGCAAGAAAGAGCTTTTAGTCATAAAAAGACAAAAGGTTTACTTACCAAGTGAGGTGGGTGGTCATCCCGGGCTGAGCCCCCAGCTGAAAGGATGATTTTCTTTATCCCCTCAGAGACCCGCGGTCTGTGGAGAGATTCCTGGTTTATCAGCAGAATTCTGGGAACACCCCTTGAACACGGAAATAACGGCAGCTTATGTTCAGAGATGTTCAAAGTTTATTAGGCATTAGTAAGATTATATAGACTACAGATAAAATAAGGGAGGGGGGAGCGAGTTTCAAAACTGTAACTTGTAAATTTCCATCATGAGCTAACTACATGAAACATAACATATACATTTCTTGGTACAAATTGTTTTGGCTAACTTTCTGAGAAACAACTAGACAAAGACATTGTCAGGGTCATGTTAGCTTCTGTTGATACATCCTTGAACAACTAAAAGAGTTTCATTAAACTTCTAATATATCTGCAAAAAACTAACTTAATACTTAAAATGGCGTACATTAAAACAAAATGGAGGTTATCTAGATCCTTTCACTGACCAGCCTGAATTGTGGCCCCAGAGACTGCGTGCTTCCCCTTGGCTACAGGTACACTATACTTTCTTGGAATTATGACTAAAATAGGACAATTGGGGGGGGGTGAGTCTAGAGGGGAATTATACTAATGGGAGCACTTTTTGTTTTTGTTTCGTATCCTTGTTGGTGTTTATGCCTCATATTGGAGCTCATTCACTGTGGATGAATTAAAGGCCGTCCTCCTGGCACTTCGGATACCTTCTTTATCTGCTGAGTGCTTTTGCTGTCCTTGGGGTTTTCTGTTGGCCCATTGCCTGATTGAAGCTCCCCCACACCAGACAGTGGCATCCGTCATCCTCTGTTTGCCTGGGGGGTTTCTGGCTCCACTGGGGAGTTCTTTATCACACAACAATGCACACTGCCTAACCACGTAAGTACCTTTTGGCGGTACCTATGCTGTACTTTTGTTTGTTTTTCTATACATGTTTATTGGTTTATTGTTTAAGTCTGTTTATTATTTTTAGATGCGTTGCTAGTCCCTGAAGAAGCAACTCCAGTCGCCAACCATGCTGGGCGTTTTCTACACAACTTGGACATTACCAACCCTCTGAAAGAAGTATACTGTATCCACCATCTTTATTCAACCGTTCTGAAAATCGGTCTGTTATAGTTGGTTGGTGCGGGGAGACAGGCTGTATGTCAGTGTGCAATGCAATTTTAAAACTTATACAAGATATGTTTTTAGATGTGACATGTTAATAAAGCAATATTGTTTTTACTTCCTGTCTCCTGAGTCTATATGCCTAAAAAGTCCATTAGCTAATTTTTCCTCCAATATTCTTTTATTATATAAATGATGTACATTATCATTTAGAACACAGTAGAATGATGTAGTACACGTCCTAGACAACTTTCCTATGTTTAGAGGTTTAGAAATATTTTCCTAAGATATTATTACATTGAAAAACAGATCTTTTTTTAGTAATGCCACCAAATCTAATTCACACTTAAAAGAACTTAAAAACATAATATAAGTATAATATAAAAATAAGTATTGTATTCGTTGAGCAAGATCATGTGTATGAAGAATTTGTAACAAAAAGTGTAAATTAATTCAGTGTTATGCCAAAGTGTTTCATGAAACAATTCCATACGTTATCACTCATAAATGCAGCAATAGTTATATTCAGTGTGTGAATTTTTTATTAAAAATAAACCCATATATAATTTAATTAGAATTTATGTGAGATGAGTTGATAGTCATTAAAGCAAGAATGAAGGGTTTAAGGCAACAAAGAAATAAATATTAATAATATTATTATTTGAAAATAAATCATTTTAAAGATAATTCTGTAAAATATAAGGTAATTTTTAGGATGATTCTGTAAAGTATAAGGTACCTTATTCATTGCCTTTGGTACCAATGTAAAAAAAAAAATCCTCTGAAATATAATAAAGATATATATAAGTAGCCTCTGAGTGTATTTTCTGAGAATTAGGAGAGAGTCTTTCGGAAATCCTCAAATTGACAGCTGGACAGGAACTGAACTGTGACTCTCTGTGACATCCTGGTTTAAGCCTATACACTATATTGCCAAAAGTATTGGAACACCCCTCCAAATCATTAGATTCAGGTGTTCCAATCATCTCCATGGCCACATGTGTATAGAATCAAGCACCTATGCATGCATACTGCTTTTACTTCGTGGCTGAGTTGCTGTTGTTTCCAGTTGCTTCCACTTTGTTATAATACCACTAACGGTTGACCGTGGAATATTTAGTAACAAGGAAATTTTACGGATGGACTTATTGCGCAGGTGGCAACCTATCACAGTACCATGCTTGAATTCACTGCACAGCAGAGCAATACAAAGCAGCATGTCTACATAGTAAAACACACACAGCACACTATGTAAAACACAACACACTGTTAACCCTTTGATCACCCCAGATGTTAACCCCTTCCTGCCTGTGTCATTAGTACAGTGACAGTGCTTTTTTTAGCACTGATCACTGTATTAGTGTCACTGGAGATGTCAGTGGCAGTTAGTCAGTTCCCACCCAGTGTTAGAATGCCCACCGTAGTCCTGCCATAAGTAGCTGATCACCTCCATTACTAGTAAAAAATAAATAAATAAATAATAATTCCAGTGTATATTGCTAGCCGCACCAGTACATTGTCACCATACCAGTGCAGCTATCCATAGTGCACCTGATCTTCACCACACCAATACAGTGTCACCATACCTGTGCAACCCCAGTGTCCCTGATTACCTCTGCACCAGTCATGGTGTTGCCAGACCAGTGCAGCAAACAACAGTGTTCCTGATTGGTGCCATACCATCACACAAGACCAGTGCATTCAACAACAGTGTTTCTGATCACCACCACACCAGGGACAGTGTCACTAGATCAGTGTAAGCTGACAACAGTGTTTTTGGTTGCTGCCACACCAACCCCAGTGTCAACAGAGCATTGTCAGCCAGCACCAATGTACCTGATCAGTATCAGTATTACAATACTTTTTTTGATACATGTTGGTTGATATTTATGATACACAAGATACAATGTCCAGTAGATAATTAGTGCAGACATTGAAAAAGTCACATGTTGTATCTACATACTCAGGAGGAGTACCAGAATGTGTTTTACCCACTTGCTGACTACCCACAGTACTTGTACTGCGGATGGGTGGCATGTACAGGCAGAGCGACATAACGGTATGTTACTCTGACTGTACTAACATAGGAAGTACTGTGTTAGTACAGTCAGTCATGAAAGTTCAAAGCAAGCATTGCATTGCAGGAGCAATAATCTTTTGCATAAAAAAAAAATAAATAAATAAAAAATCTGTGACCACCCTCCCAGATTAGTACAGTGATACTATGGTAACATTGATCTACTCTGATGAAAATCTAAAAATAATAATAACAATAATAAAAAAATTAAATATTGAGAAAAACATGTAAAAACATTTTTTAAGGTTTTTTTTCTTTAACTAATTGCCGACTGCCTGCAATGTGAGGGTGAGCGGCGACTCTGGGCAATCCCTTTCTACCCGTGGTTGCAGGAAAGAAAATTGCATCATCTATGGCCGGCTTAAGTATATGAATTTGCTTTGATATCAATCTTCTGTAACTCCTTGTATAATCAAATGGAGAAAAGAAAGAGCAACACTAGGAACTATTCAGGCTCTGCCCATGGGCCAATACTAGGAGAGAGTAGAGTGAGCAGATGGATGACCTTATCGATTTGCTGATTCTCTTCCACTATACAGTTAGCAGATTGGAAGTGTGTACTTAGTTAAGCTGTGCTGTTACTTCAGTGGAGATCAGTTTTGTATCATATAAGTTAGAATACAAAGTTAATGCATCAAAGCACTACTGAATAATCTTCAGGAAACAAACTAATTGTCTTATTTGTACTCTGCATTTTAAAAATGTTCAGCTGCTCATCTGTTTTCTTTGGTTGCCCCATGTGTACTATATCAGAAGAGTTGGGCTTGATGTTCAAGTCAAACATGGGTTATGATAGTTATTTTAATTATTATTCTGCTTGTTAAAGTGAACATTGATTATCATTATCACGGAACCAATAATATGTTTGCTGCTAAATTAAGTAAAAATCAGATAATAAAAAAATAAATATCTTAGCTACATATATATTTTATATTTTTGGTGCTGTGGTAGCACACTATTTAAAACAATGCAAGACAAATTCTTCTCTAACATATTCCTGTAATTCTACACATTCATGGCAGCTGTGACCAATAATTCCATTGTGATATCAAAAATAAACAAGCACCACAAGGTTTGGATAAGAAGAAAGTCCTATCCAAAAGGTCCTTTCTCATGTAAGCATGCCAACATTGGGGATGAGTTTTTGGTTTGCAGTGACCCCTTTGTGATCGAGCTGCCTTATTCCACCTCTGTGACCTCGCCCTCCCTGGCATTTGAACTTAGGTTATCTGGCTTAGAAGGGCCAATAAGGAAGCTTTTTGATAAGCCAGTTCCCTTATAGGGTGAGGTCACATCAGCCATACTGACAATTTTCTTTAGCCGTGATAAAGAAAGCATAGAGAGTGCTGCCATTAAAGTGAATAGGGGAAGGCTTAATGTAATGCTTGTAGGCACTGGCTGGTCTGGTAAAGTAGATGTAAACCTTAGCTGAATGCCCTTTAGGTAGGACAGTGCTGTGTAGCTTGCAAAATTTGTTGGTGGGGGGAAAATTGAGGCTTGCAATGCTTCTAGAAGGCATGGGTCATGTCACCATGCTGCACTGCTGCCTACTAGGATAGCTGGGCACTCAAAATCCCATGATATTTTTCCTATTGCAGTAGTGTAGTGCATTGTGCAGAGGTATAGGGCAGTAGTGCCCAGCTGTCACAGGAGACAGCAGAAAAGCAGTGACATCACCTGCACCTCCTGGAAGCTGAGGTCAAGGTAAGGGGTAAAGTAGATTTTCCATATCCATGGAAAGCCCAGTTTAAATCGTGACAATGGTGAAATATGCCTGGTCAATGTGCTATAGCACAGTGGCTTATAGCGGGGCCTCTTCCATTTTTAGGTGATAACTTTTAGCTTGGGGGGATTGGAGCACACTGGAATGTTTTTCCTGGCAATCAGATCAAGAGATACCTTTTTTAGCACCTCACTGCATTCTTTGAACACAAAAAATGTATAAACAAAACACCACACAAACCCTCCCGCAGTTGCACCACCATATCTTGATTTTTCCCTATATATCCACAATTGATTGGTCTTTTCTTAGTTTAACATAATAAAGTAAATGTATTGACATTATCAGTAACATCTACAGTGGGAAGACCTCTGAAATTAAAATAAATAATGTTTAACAAAAAAAGAACAAAACATAAAAGAATAGTTATAGCAGATAGTAAAATGTTAATGTCAGAACTAGAATTAGACTTAGGGGGCTGTTTTCACCAACTGGTATGGAAGCAGTTTATGGGACAATGAGGACTATGGGGAATTGAAATAATTCTCCCACCAATGGTGGCAGCCCTGAAAATTCTAGTTGGGTCCTGCTTCCCAGCTGCCATTTTTTTTTTAAATAAATTTGTTATTTGTATTTGTAAAGGAAAAATACAGTGCAAAAAGAGGTCACATATCTAAAGAGAGGTATTGCAATGAAATGCATCAAAAGCAATACTATAACAGTCTTACAGGCAAAAATTCACCAAGAGGAGCCTTGCCTTCATGTAATACAGCCAAGCTGTAATTTTGTTCCCATTGCTTCACCAAGGCAGGATTGAATTTACAGGGGGAAAAAGATTGACTTGTAGCACGACCCTCTTAGGAGTCACTTAAGTTTGGGTCACCCTATAGTCCTGCAAAGCAAGCCAACATGCATTTCCTTCACACATACTTGCATCCAGGGGACAGTAACCTGTCCTTGAGCTTTGCATTGAAGTTTTATTAAGGGATTGAACTTGGATGGGGTAAGGTGTGTATGGGATGCCCAAAGTGAATAGCAACTGAGGACAGCCTCCCTGGAACTATACGCAAGTCTCTTAACAGTTAAAAAGAACAGATCCTTCTTCTTGGTGAGCTAGCCAACATCTCCTGTAGTACCACCCCAGATGCTCCTTTATCCAGCTGCTCTGGGTAAATACCTGGGCAGGGGATCCAGTGCCTGCCACTTCAGTATGAAACAGTCCCGGGTAAGAAAGCTAATCCAGTTTCCCACTAGAGTGCCTCTTTCCCCTTACTGACCCAGGGGGGTGCAGGTCTACTCACTCATTCCTTCTCCTATGCTGCTGGTGGGTTGGTGGCTTTCAGCTGGGCATCTCCTTCCCTGCTGCACCGGTGATCCTCCCTCTGGGGGGTGGTGAAGTCCCGAGCTTTCCTTCTTTACAGCTTCCCTGCCTGTAGGTGAGTCCCTTCCCATGTGGGCTCCTTCCCAGGCTTGTGCTCTCCAGCCTCACTTCTCCATTTTCCCCTGAACTCTCCTGCTGCTGAGCAGACCCAGTCTCTCTTAAGGGCTGTTCTTGCCCCTTGCTAAGCCTTCTGTTGGGGACTGGCCAGGATCCCTTGAGAGTGCAGACTAGCCACTCCTTACATCTGCCCACTGCTTCTAGAACTTTCTCCAAAGTTCTAGTGCCGGGGAAAATCTCAGAGAGCCAGTCTGCAGAGCCTCTCAGCTCTGACCCAAATTTGACCCTGCTAGTTATTACAGACAGACTGCTACTCAGCCCTCCTTACTAGCAATCTGTGATCTAGCTCCCCCTAGCTATCTAGGAGGGTGCTGCAGACAATTATAGGTAGAAACATATTAATGTAGGACTGTCCATGCCATAAATTGGAGGAAGGGGGCTGTTTTCAAATGTTCTTCACCATATATGGTTGGTTTGGTAATGATCCCTATATAACTCCACCTTCCCAGAGCCATGTGCCAAACCCTCATAGGAGGTGGGGATGGAGGAGGAAGGAGAGGAGATGGAGGTGAGGAAAAAAAGGTGATGCAGAAGGGGCGAAGTACAACCTACATGTTACAACACCTTTATCTCTCCTTTTAGGCTTGTCTGTCATTTTTGCTGTCTGCCCTTCCGCCCATATTCCCAACCTCCATTGTGGAAAGGTGGGCAGCCTGTGGCCATACATTTCACCCCCTACAGCTATACATTCAGTGAATTGCTTATCATTAAATAAATAAATATTTAAAAACAAAATTAGCTGCTGGGTGTCTAGGAGAGGGAATATTACACTGTCAAAGCAGAGGAACTGCAGACGTGACTAGCCTCTGCTGTGTGCTGCCTGATCATACAAAAAAAGGAAAAAATAAATAAAAAATGTGAATTAAAAAGAAAAAAAAAAGTAAAAACAAAACAAAAAATGAGGCTGGGAATCTCTTGGGAAACCCAGGCCAGGAACTTCCCTAGATTATGTGGGAGGGGTTGTAGAGCAAAGAGCTTGGCCACATAAAAAAGAAAAAAAATAAATATTGTGAAAATAATAATTAAAAAAACCTAAACAAATAAAAAAAAAATGGCCACAGGGAATCTCCCACTCTGGAGCGAGAGTACAAAATTCAGCCCTAAAAGGAGAGGCAGAGGTCCTGCAACATGAAGGTTCTTAATGTGACCTCTTCCTCCTTCTCATCCTCCGCCTTCCCCTCCTCCACAGTTAAAGCAGAATCCAACACTGCCCTCCCTGAGAAGTCAGGCAGATTTGCTCATTCCCAGACACATTACAATTAAAATATGTTTCAGTCTAATATAAAATTCAGGTATGTTATATATGATACGTATATGGAAGCAGGTTTTCATAAAGAGCTTCACCTATTTAAAAGGCAAAAGAAAATATGCCTGTTGGCACATAACTGCAAGCCTGTAGTTGTGCAACAACAATCAGTAGCAGACAGTAATGTAAACATATGAACACCTAGGACATTTTTTCAACCTCTTTTATCCATAGCTGCATTTATAAAAAAACATCTGGATCGTCTTCACATTTTGCACAGATAGTGCCTAGTGTATAATGCCTTTCAGGTGATTTAGGAATCTGTAAAGTGTTTGATGTCAAGATTCTAAAACTGCATTTTTTCTTGTGAATCAGTTTCATGGCCCACATGTTCCAGAAATTAAAACTCTTGTCTAAGTAGCACTTATTCTTTTTTCTTATAGTCTAATCCCCTTTGTGCAGTTAAATGTATAATTATTTGTTTTAACTGATATAATGACTGATAAATACTGGAGGAAGAAATCTGTAAACATTTTGGCATGTGATAAGAATAAACATTGCTAAAAGATAAAATACCTAAATGCTCTAACCTGTTTATAGGAAAGCATGTGTATAGTTTATCTTTGTAGGGAATTGGGGGGAGAGGGGGTGCAATGCATTTGTCTCAGTTTTCCTCTTCTGCATAGTAGCAATGGAACCTTGCTGTACAATGGAGACTTGCTGTGCAATATCAAGTTTAGATATGTATTTTTTTTTACCATCTGACATTAAGAACAACTGAACTAAGCCTCATCTCCTTGCTCCCCTTTTCGTCCAATAACTGACTGAACAATCATTTCACTAAGAATAACTTTCTTGATTCCCTTCAGTCTGGATTTCGCCCTCAACACTCCACAGAAACTGCTCTCCTAAAACTCACAAATGACCTACTTTGACACAGTGGACCACCTCTTCCTACTTAAAAAAAACTCCACTCCTTTGGTCTCTGTGACTGTACTCTTTGCTGGTTCTCATCTTACCTATCCCACTGCACCTATAGTGACATACACAATTTTATGTCCTCCTCTTCTCATCCTTTCTCCATTGGGGTTCCCCAAGGTTTTGTTCTTTGATCTCTCCTGCGACCCCTCCTGTGCTGATATGGGTGTACTGGATGTACCAATTGGTACACCCAGTACACCCATATCAGCACATGTGATTGATGCCTTGTTTGGTTTGTTCCAATGCAAATGCATATTTGCCTTTACAATAAATTTGATTCATTTATTACACTGTGGAAGCACTTTTTCTTGTCTCCCTGGGAATGCTGTGCGCTGGCTATTTTTTCTGGTCCAACGAACCCCTGGCAGAAGTTCTGTGCGCTGGCTGATTTCCATGTCCAAAGTTGGAAGATATATTCCTTCCTTCCTGACCAATGACACTACAAAACAACTTATCCACGCCCTGGTTATATCCCGCCTCGATTACTGCAACTCCCTCCTCACACAGGCTATACCCCTTCAGTCTATTATGAATGCTGCTGCTAGACTCATACACCTTACCAACCGATCAACGACTGCTGCCCCTCTCTGCCAATCCCTCCACTGGCTTCCACTAACCCAGAGTATAAAATTCAAAATACTAACCACAGCTTACAAAGCCATCCACAACACTGCCCCTAGCTACTTCACCGACCTCACAGATACTGCCAAAATCGCCCACTCCGCTCCTCCCATGATATCCTCCTCTCTAGCTCCCTCATTACCTCCTCTCACACTTGCCTCCAGGACTTCTCCAGAGCCTCTCCCATCCTCTGGAACTCCCTACCACAGCATGTCTGGTCTGCCCCCACCTGTCTGCCTTTAGGCGATCTTTGAAAACTCACTTCTTCAGAGAAGCCTACCCCACCTCCACCTAAGAACTGTACTTGAATCACCTCTGCCAGATCATCCCCAGAAGTTATCACCTTTTGTATCACCTCCCCCTGCCTTTAGATTGTAAGCTCCACGAGCAGGGCCCTCATATTCCTTCTGTACTGAAATGTATTGTAATTGTACTGTCTCCCTTATATTGAAAAGCACTGCGCAAACTGTTGGCGATATATAAATCCTGTAAAATAATAATAATAATATCACCGCTGAACAGTATGGTCCACCAGTGAGGGGGATATCATCCCTACATCGTCGTTTGAGATTCCACTTAAAGGGCCCCTGCAGTGAGTGTCCTGAAAGCCTTTTGGCCCCTTGGGGTCTGGTCGCAGAGGTGAGGAGGCATTTTAGCCAGTGTGGGATTCAATAATCATTTACCTATCCATGTGGTTTTTTTATGCGTTTTTTGTTGAACATTTTTGCACATGAACTTTATGTCACATTTATGATTTTCTTAGTCACATTATTTATTTCTTCATTGTGTTTGTCAGGAATGGACTTGCCAGTAATGGTGGGACTCACCTGCCTTGTGGGCTGCAGTACCAGGGCTGGCCAGCGGGTGCTCCCAGCAATCAGAGACTCAACCCTGCAGTCAGCCAAACACCTGAAGCTGATTATGCAGGTCTATTTAAGGGATGGCCAGACCTGCAGTCTGAGCCTTGGTGTGTGTTTTTCCTGGGCCCCTGTATCTTGTTACCTGCATCCCTGTCCCTGTCTGACTGATTCGTTGCTGACCCTACCTGACCTGGACCTCTGCTGACTTCTCCTGTTTGATCCCTGGCTTGTGACCCCGACCATTCTCTGCCTGACCCCCTGTACCTACCTGCCCATTAGTTGCTGTACCCGGCTCGTAACCTGACTACTCTCTGCCTGCTCCTCCTGTTCCTACCTGCCCGATTGTTATTGACCCGGCCTGCCTGACGACGCTTGCATTGTATGTATTGTTATCTGTGGGTGGTTTGGTTTGGTTCGTTTGCACTGTGTTATGTTTTCGTATTGCACTGCGTTTATGTATTGTTAGTGTTAATAAATTATATTGTTTATAACATATCTGAAGCCTGCATTTCCCTGCGTCAGTTCACATACCTCTAGTCATACCCTGGAGCCCTGACATTGTTATTGTATTTTACGGTGCACAGTAATACATTCATTTGGTTACACTGTGCGTTTGTATCACCATTTTCTGTTTTATACTAGTTGCACTCTATATATGTTTGCCACATTTAGTTATGGTATTTATATGGTCACTGATTAGTCGTTTTATGTCACATGGCCTTTTGATGCACATTGTGTTATGATCCTTTGTTGCATGGTCACAGTTTTTGGCCTCATTGTGCGTTGTTATTGTCATTCTTCTGTGATAAGTGGTTTGTCCACTTTTAATGTTTAAGCACTTCATTTTGTATTTTTCACATTTTGCTCCACTTTCTCATCAGTTGTATTCACGTTATTTCATTTATGTTATGACAGACTCATTCAGTCTAGATTTCATACCACTTCCTCAAACTCAATCTATCCAAAACCTAGCTCATAATATTTCTTCCCCCACGACCCTCTTCCCTTAACTTCAAGATCGATGGCACAGCTGTCTACCAGTCATTGCATGCCAAGGTACTATGTGTTATTCTGGACTCTGAACTACAGAATCCTTTTTACCCCACTTCTAATCACTGTCTCAAGCTTGCCACCTCAACCTACTCAAAATCTCCAAAATACGCCCCTTCCTAACCAACAACACCACAAAGCTTCTAATTCAATTCCTGGTCATCTCTCGCCTTGACTACTGCAACTCTACTTAACTACTACCCCTCCTCATTCGCTTACCTTTATATAGGCTATCCCCTCTTCAGTCCTTCATGAATACTGCTGCCAGATTCATCTACCTTACTACTTGTTCAGTGTCTGCTAATCTTTCCACTGGCTTCTACTTGCCCAGTGAATTAAATTCAAAATACTAACAATAACTTACAAACATTTCTGGACCCCTGCTTTTTAGCTCTCTCATCACCTTTTCCCATGCTTGCCTCCAGAACTTCTCCTGAGCCTCTCCCATTCTATAGAAACCCTATCTCAATCTGTCCGTCTTGTACTCTGTTCACTTTTAGACGATCCCCGAAAACCTTCTCTTCAGAAAGATTTATCCTGCCCCCTCTCAACTACTGTACTTTTATTTTCTCCATTGGCGCATCCCCCACAGTTATACCTTTTGTATCTCTTGACCCTCTCTCTTAGATTGTAAGTTCTAACAATAAGGGCCCTATAATTTATTGAATAGTATTGTAAGTGTACTGTCTGCCCTTATATTGGAAAAGGGATCCCCAGTTACACAGCCCTTAATGAATAAGTAAGAGATACATGGTAACCTTGGTTACATATTCACAAAAACATTAAGTAGTAAATAAACAAACCACACAGTTCTTGATTAACCACTTGCCTTTCGTAGGATTTATCCCCTTTCTGACCAGGCCATTTTTTGCGATACGGCACTACATTGCTTTAACTGACAATTGCTCGGTCATGCAACACTGCACCCAAATAAACTTTACATCCTTTTTTCCCACAAATAGAGTTTTCCTTTGGTGGTATTTGATCGCCTCTGCGCTTATTTTTGGCGCTATAAACAAAAAAGACTGACAATTTTGAAAAATAAAATATATTTTTGACTTTTTGCTATTAAACATGTCCAGTAAAAAAATTCAAAAAAATCAAATTTCATCATAAATTTAGGCCAAAATGTATTCTGCTACAGGTCTTTGCTAAAAAAAAATCATAATACATGCAAATTAATTGGTTTACATGAATAATCTAGCGATTACAAATGGCGGTATATATACTGGAATTTTTTTTTTTTTTTTTTAACTAGTAATAGCTGTGATCAGTGCCTTATAGCAGGACTGCAGGACTGTGGAGGGGGAAATGGCTAACTGTCACTGACATCCCCAGTGACACCAATACAGTGGTCAGTGCTAATAAAAAGCACTGACACTGTACTAATGACATTGGGCAGGAAGGGGTTAACATATGGGGTGATCAAAAGTGCTGTGTGCTGTTTTACTGTGTGCTGTGTGTGTGCTTTACACTGTGCTTTACACTGTAAGCACACTGCTTTGTATGGCTCTGCTATGCAGAGCCATACAAAGCAGTGTGCAGGAGCTGACAGGGGAGAGATCTGTATTGTTTATACACAGGTCTCTCCCCCATTGGTAATACCCAGAGATCACCGGGTGCCGGCGGGGAATTACCGGCTGGGACCCGGTAATTGACAGCCAAGGCCGTGAGTGGCGGCACTGGTAGGGCCCCCTACCCAGAACTGCAAAATCATGTATATACGTTATTTTGCACACCTGTGCCATCCTGTAGCAGTATTTCTGCTATATGGTGGCATGGAAGCGGTTAAAAAAAACTGCTTACTCTTACTATTTTTTGATATTTACCCTTTTAGTTTTTTGGGAATGCGTTACCAGAGGAGCTGTGTACACCTTTCTCGTAAATGTGGAGGAGCAGATGTCTGGTTGGCCCCTTATTTTAAAGAAGCATCCATATTCTGATATGTACCCCCTCTCAGACCCCACATCCACATGGTCAGGGATGTAGGTAAGAGGTTCTTGTCCCCATCAACATGGGAACAAGGTGCTTTGCTAGAAGGCGCTTTCTGGCAAGGTACCCTCAGCATGTTGAGAGCATATGTCCTAGTATGGTTCAGGGGGGGTTGCTTTCTTGCCCCCCCCTTTCTGGCCCCCCATTTTTTGGAATACCATAGTTGTTTAGGGTGCACCACTGCAATTGTGGCGCCCTAGCAATAAACAATGTCATCAGTTGCTAAGACTCAGGCAGCTGTCCAGCACAGCTTCCTTGGTTGGTAGGATGAAGGTAGCTGTCTGCATCCCAGTAACCAACAGTTAACCAATGAGGGGGATTGCAGATGTAAGACCCTGAGTGGGAAATTGTCACATTCAGTGGTGATAGTAATATTGCCACTGAATATACCACTAATTCCTTCAGTAACCGAATAATAGCTTTGATAGGTTGGCAAATAACCCTATCCCTATTAATTAAGTCTAAAGGCAAATACTTTGGTTTTTGCTCAGACCAAAATTCAAAGACAACTTATCAAAAAGGTTAAAAGAGTAGTAAACTGCTGTAACATTTTGCCCCATCAAAATTATTATTCTAGTGTTTTTAAAGCAGTAAAATAGAGAAAAAAATGTATGAATAACTGCCGAAGCAGACTGTGGAGTTTGTAATGGGGAACAAGCCTTTTTTAGTTAAAATAATAGTTCTGGGGATTTTTGTGTTAAAAGAATGTACGTATCTTATGTTCACAAAGATACTGTATATACAATGTATATTCAAATATATTGAACAAAGTTGAGAACATCAAATAAAGAGTTGTGAAGTTTTCTGTCAAGACAACAGTAAAAGAAACTCCTCAGGAACAGCTTGACTTATTCCCCCCCCTTACATTTGTGCAAACAAAACTTTATGGTGTTGCTTG
The DNA here is from genome assembly GCF_062004578.1 of Staurois parvus. Classification (NCBI taxonomy): domain Eukaryota; kingdom Metazoa; phylum Chordata; class Amphibia; order Anura; family Ranidae; genus Staurois; species Staurois parvus. Next base: position 25,885,356 of record NW_028317821.1, read on the forward strand.
GAACAATTAATCAACATCTGTCTTTCCTTTTTCATACCAAGAGAAACTATATTTTTGCTGCACAAATTTGAGTATCTGGTGTTAATAATTACTCTGAAAGTAGTTACTGAATCCTATCCTCCTTAAAGCGGAACTACACTGCACCTGAGCATCACAAGCCAAAAACACTATTTAATCTATGTTTAATATTCAAAGCAAACTAACCCATCCACCCTTGTCTCTATGCTTTATTTTGCCTACAAAATGCTTTGAAAAACACATCCTAGAATTTCTGGACATGGCCATCTTGAGTAAGGGCAGATGATTCATGTAGCATTTACTTCCAGGAATCTACCCTTAGCTCATGCACGTAGGCAGAAGGGTGTGCATAGCTAAGAAAACCCCTCCTCCCCTCCTGAAGGCATCTGGGATGTGTGATGTCATTTGCCTAGTCCTGGAAACCAGGAACTAATGAAAGACATGTAATAAAAAAGTTTGAAACAAGTAAATGTCATATACTGTACTTTCCTATTTATTATTATTTTATTATTATTATACAGTATTTATAAAGCGCCAATAGTTCACTCAGCGCTGTACATTACAAAGGGGGACAGAACATGTGACAGAACAATACCAATACAATGCAAAACATGAGGGGATCGAGGGCCCTGCTCTTTCGAGCTTACAATCTAGAAGGGATGGGATAGTGGTACAGGAGGAGATAGCTGTGGGGGATGGAGTGGTAGGAAGAGTGGAGGAGGTCAGCAAGTTAGCAGGGGGTGGGGTAGGCTTCCCTGAAGAGATGGGTTTTCAGGGTGCGCCTAAAGGAGAGGAGAGTAGGTGATAATCTGATGGGTTTATGTACTAATGCTAGCAGCATAAGGATTAAAAATGGTCAGTGTTGATTCAGAGAGAGGAGTTCCTTTAAAAGTGGAGTTTCAGTCAGTTTTGTTTTTATTAAAAATCAGCAGCTACAAAAACTGTAGCTGCTGACTTTTTATAAACACACTTGCCTGTCCCAGGGTCCAGCGATGTGCTCACCCACACTGTCCCTTCTCTTTCTCTCCTCTCCACAGCGCTGGTATCTCATCTGTGGGCTCCAGGCTTTGACAGCTTGCAGCTTCACAGCCGGGTGCCCACTGCGCATGCTCAAGTTGCGCTGAGCATTCTGATTGATCCGACAGTCTTCTGGGACCTGTGAAGGTTCACTGGAGACTGTGGGAGGAAGGAGGGGGATAAACTTCCTACTCACTTCGCCATGGAGAACTGAGCCAGAAGTGGGAGCGGGCACCTCTCAAAACCAGGTACTCTCTCCCACCCAAAAGGTGCCAAATATGGCAGTGGAAGGGGGGAGGCAAATGAGTGGAGCTTCCACTTTTCAAAAAACACAAAATTCTAGCTGGTTGATGCATATCACAATAGTGTAATATATGCATCGTTTTTATCTTTAGACATGAATGCAATTTGAAAAATATACAATATTCTCTTGTATTGTTTTATGTACCTAGGATATGGAGATAGGCATGTCTCTTGTATCTTAGGACATCAAACTCAACATTCAACAGAAATAAGATGGTTATCACCCCAATAACCTAACTAAAAAGTTGCCTAAAATGATGAACTACGTAATGCTGAAGAAATAGTAATTAAAAGAAGTGGTAAGGGAGGTAACGTAGTATTTAATGGATAGTGATGACTATGAAAATGAAATTAAAAAGACAATTAAGCGATCTAAGAACTTATATAAAACTATCAGAAAATCCATTCCCTAAAATACTTAATATTCTGAATTGTAAAATCATTTGAGTGTATGAAGCTAACTTACTAACTAAACAGGAATATGATATGCCTAAAATTGATACATACAATATTCCTACTTTTTATGTGATCCCTAAAATCCACAAGAACCCACTTAAACCACCTGGTCGTCCCATCGTTTCAGCTGTTAATGGTCCCTTAGAAATGATTGGGAAATATATAGATGACTTAATCAAGGACTTAGTTATTGCCTTGCAGTCATATGTTAAAGATACAAGAGATATTCTATCAAAGTTGGAAACTATTTAAGTCCCAGAAGATGCCCTCCTGGTAGGATTTGATGTGGAATCCTTATATACATCTTTCCCATATAGTTTGGGCCTTGAAGGGATAGCTTATTTTTTGGATCTACATTATCCCGAAATGGGAGCTCAAAATGAGCTAATTCTTGATCTTTTGGAATTTATGCCCTCACATAATTGTTTTCAATTCTTGGGAGCTTTCTTTCAACAAATCTGTGGTACTTCCATGGGAACCCCTTGGGCCCCAGCTTATGCTTGCCTTCATCTGGGACTATGGGAAATAAAAGAGGTATATACCTCGCCAATTTATCTGGGCCATGTTACACAATGGCTCAGATACATTGATGATATCTTTATGTTGTGGGAGGGTACCATAGACCAACTTCAGGAATTTTTAACCCTTTTGAACCAACATGATAGGAATATTAAATAAATGCATACCTATGACTATAGGGAGATTTCATTCTTAGATCTGTCCATTTCTATTCAAGACAATAGCTTAATCACAAAAACATATAGGAAAGAAACAGCAGCTAATACATTGCTACATGCGGGAAGCCACCACCCTGAATCCCTGAAACAAGGTATACCGATAGGTCAATTTCTTCGAATATGAAACCCAATTTCAAGTAGAAGCAACACAAATGTACGCCGTACGGACCTGACAGCAGGGGGTTTTATACTCAATCCAGTGGCTGCAGCCACCGGGATTGTGCATAAATCTGACAGGCAGACAGGCCTGTCAGGTAGAAGTGGTCAGGTGGATCTGCCGCTTCCACAGCCTCCATTTCCAGTCCCTTCCCTGTGGGCATGCTACTGCTTGTCAATCTGCAGTTCCAGGGAGAGCTATAGCGGGCACCAGCGGGTGGAGGGGAGGGAGGAGAGCGGACCATGATGTCACTTACAGGTCACAGCTGTCACTTTCCTGGCTAGAATAGCCGGGGAAAGATGTATTGCAATGCGGTTTCCATTGCAATACATCTAAAGGAACCCAAAGGAGACATGCAGGCCCTGCATGTCTCAATAAAGAGAAGCTGTCACCAAGAAATGTTTGATGCCTCTATGTGATGAAAAAAAAAATGTTAAGTTAAACAAAATTTTTTTTTTAATGTAAAACAAATTAAGTTACACCCAAGCACATAACATCCCCCCAATAAAAAAAGTTGAGCCCCCCGCATATATGCATGTGCGAATGTAAATGCACACGTTGGGGCACCTACAAATGAAAATATTGATTGCGATATACATGTTACATATCGTCACGCATGCCGGAGTTAGAGCAACATGTCTAGCACCATACCTCCTCTGTAACGCTAAACTGATGATCTATAGGGGCCTTTGAAGTATCTTCTATAGAAAATATAGGGTACTGAAGTTTGACGCAAAAAATTAAGGTTTGTCATGTTGGGTATCTATTTACTCGACACAACCTCATCTTTTATATTTTACCAAAATTTGGATAAATTATTACATTTCTTTGCCCTAAAATTTACTTTAGTGAGATTTTACTGAAATTTTACGCTTCCTAGACTTTTGCAAAATTATCGTCTGACATAAAAAATTGGGACTACCAATAATTTATTCTATAGGGTGTCTGCTTTCCAAAAATATATAATGTTTGGAGGTTTTGTGTAAGCTTTAGGCCTAAAATGATTTTTTAAACATGTGTACAAAAAATGCAAAATGGCTCTGACAGTAAAAGGGCTAAACCCAAAACCAAAAATGTAACATATTGTTTATATTATTGCTTTTGAGTTTAATACCACTTTAACTATGTTTAAAGGAATACACTCAAGCATTTTAAGTTTATTATATAAATTATATTATTTTTCATCTATTTTTCTATGCTCACTGCTCCTGCCGTTACCATGGCTGCTGATACCGTCTGCCTATGTTTTTCAGCTCTGTGGTTCTGTATCCACCAACCGGCAGCCATTGATGATGTGTGCATGGATGCTGGAGTTATATTGTCTTATTACCTCTATTCCTGGAATTTTACAGATGAAGGGAATGATCTGAAAGTTTACACTGCTCTGCATATGAGTCACAGGTATTGTACACACAATTAAAATTTTATTGGGAACAGAAGGAAAACGTTTTTGGCAAACGAGACTTGCATTTATCAACTGGCAAAAACTCCACCTCCTAGAATCTTTTTTTTACTTAGGGACTTTAGTTCCTCTTTAATGTCCTTCAGGTACAAAAAAAAACAAAAAAAACCTCTTGTACTTCATTCTCAAATTAGGTCTATATCTAAATAAGTGAATGAATCTCTTGATAGGTGGGTGGATATTACCAAGCTGTTGAGCCATTAACTTCACATTGTCCCTTTGTAGAACATCGTTTACACTCTTTTTTCTCTAAGACATTATGTAATATTCTTTGAATATACAAGCATGTAAGTTTCAGGAAGGAAAATCATTGACAGTGTTTCCGTCTCTTAAATTGGTCTTTAAAAGTTTCAAATCTCGAGTTTAGCAGCTGTAAAATATAATAGCAGGAAGAAAATGACCTAGCTGTATTATTCTCAAATGGCCAAAAATGAATGGAAATTGCCAAATTACATAGAAACATGTGACTTCCTGTTAGATATATCATTATTTCTAGATTTGTCATGTAATATGAGGACAGGCCTTTTACGTACAGTTACAATTCCATGTACTAAGAGTTGCTCTTCTTTGTATTAGTAGTAACCAGTACTGATGCCTTATGAATAGGACAAATAAGGCAGATGTATCTCTCTTGGTAAAAGAATGGTAAAATAATCCATACACTTGTCTGAGCATGTATGTAATGATTTTTAGCTATTAAAGTGCATGTCCGGCCAAACATTTTTTTTAGTTTTGGTAAGAGTGGGGAAGAGATAGAACCTTTGTCAGGTTTTTACTTTTATTCAGGACTTTTTCAGAGAGACTGCCATTTACTTTCTATCATGGTGACAATGATTTCACCAGACAGCAAGTCAGGGAAAATCTGCAAAAGGAGCACGGATAAAAATAAAAAGCTCACAAATTATGCTTTTTATCATACTGATAAGTGTGCACTGCAAAGCATGCTAAGTGGAAAGGAAAGAAGAACCAGTAGAATTCAAGAAATAAGAAACAAAAGACACAGTGATAGAAAACATATAGAGGTGTTCTGATCAGGGTAGTAGTTGGGAAATAAGATATCCAATGGGGGTCAATGGGGCACAGGGAGTAAGTGGATTCCCATTATGCAGTTTCAATATGGTGTCAGGGTCCTCATACTGCGTTGTATTTGTCTACTGGGCAGCACCAGACAGCCATTGTTCCAGGATGCAAAAAACCCTGCATTAGACATTCAGGCCCTGATTCACTAAGATGTGAGTGTAATAGCAGAGACTGACCATTCAGGCAGACTCCGGTCAATCAATCAGTCGTCTGACCAGCGTCTAGCAAGCTCATTGACGAGCGTCTATTGACTACTTTGCTATCACTGGCACATTTTTAGGTGCAATACCGGATATGTTCGCTAGATGGCGCACAAGCGCGGGCTTTATTTACATTGGCGTTTTCATGATAGCAAAAGAATTCTTAGAATGTTATAAATACACCTGTACACCTGTATTAGAATTTTCTATTTTCTTCTATTTATTTTCTTGCTGTGTCTCCAAAATGATCAGGAAACTAATGCATTTACTAATGAATGTCAAACATTCTGTACTCAAATGTTAAACATTTACACACTTATATCTCAAATAATTTATATACTTCTAATTTCCCAATATAATTATATATCTTCATTCTCTTTAATCACGTAACTATTCTATGGTAAAGACAAGTGCAGCGCTATAAATGCATGTGATCAATAATGAACGCATGTAAAAACCAAAAAGTGCAAAGAATTGCAACAATGATGTAATATTGTAAATGGTGCTAAAATAAGTTCATAGAATCATTCCTGAATAATGGAATGTCCTTGGTGTGAGAGTACCAACTCAGAGAGTGCCTATGAATGGCACGTGTGTTCTCTCCGTGACGGACAGTAGTGCATGAACTCGTGAAAGGTAAACCACCCTTGGGACTGGTCTACACTCACCAGAACAAAAGTATTAATGTGCATGGGTTATACACATCACACATCTGGGGGTGCAGCGGTATGCTGGCAGTTATGGGTTAGTCATCCAGCTCCATCCATCCATCCATCAGGGTGGGTGCCCAAATGGTCCTGGGGAGGAATTAGCTCAGCCACAGGAGCCAGAAAGGTGCTCAATAGTGTAGTACACTGTCACAGGGGTGGATGACCTTTCACGAGTTCATGCACTACTGTTCGTGGTTATATTTATCTTGTGTAATACCATTTTACTAGTCTATATCATTTGACCAGCGCTCGCTTTATCATTTTCAAACAATGGAACTATTCTACATTATAACTCAAACTGTGTCTCCCACAGTGGTTTAGTGGTTAGAGCTCAGAACTTACAGCACTTGGGTCATGGGTTCTAATCCCGGTCATGGCTACATCCTAAAAAATGGAGATCAATTTTCTGGGTTGTGTCAGTGCCAGGAATATTGATCAAACAATTATGATTTTGCCTAATGACTAGAAAGTGGATGAATGTACTCTTCTGCCAATTAGGAAATGTGCAAGTTTCATGCCGTGTATATTTCATTGTAACATTTTTCTCTTTTAAATCTGTCTCCTTATACAACTTGACCCCCTCCCCCACCCCGCCATCACCTGTCCCATATGCAAATCTATGGATCACCGCCCCACTCTTTAACTATCTATTTACTGATCAAGTGAATGTGTCTCATTTTCTATCAGCTACAGCTCAGATCTCACATTATTATACAATTGCTGATTGTATCTCACCACTAGTCTGATTGAATTCACAATTCCTGGTCAGTCCCGTTCCCTGACCTCTAATAAACTTTAGGGCCAGTTCACACTACATGTGTTTCAGTTGCTTTTTCGGCATCACAAACGCACAGAAAGAAGGTTATATGGTTGTCAATGTCATAGTTCACATCAGCGCTTGCATTTTCAGTGCATTGCAGGTGCTGTAAACAAAGTTGACCACGCTGCATTGTTTCTGCACAGAACTGTACTGGAACACATTGAAACGTCCTTGAATGTACTAAAACGCACATGTCCCTAACTACATTGAATACAAAGAAAATAGAAAAAAATAAGTGGAAGGGATATAAAAATGCAATGTAAACATGTCCAAAACGCATTCAAAATGTACTGGAACACACTAAACATGCATGCCAAAAGGGCATGAAAAAAACCCATCAGGAACACATCTAGACTGTTTCTATAGTGTGAACCAGCCCTTAGGACTTGTTCACACCATTGGTGGTGCAGAAACGCATGCAAGAACACACATTTTCCAGCACAGCAAAGAAATGCAATGCCCTATGTAGATGTGCGCAGGTACCATGATGAAAACGTTGTTGCACCTACACACGTCTATTAAAAACAGCCCCATTCACAGCCACAAATACGCATGGCACCACACTACTGTGCGGCTAGGTGCGACACACTTGGAAAATAACATAAAAATAAGCCAACATGGCTAAAACATATCTTGAAAATATGGGGACTCTGATATCCGGCGACAGTCCGTTCACGAACGAGAAGCAATTCTGCACCCCTAAAACCAACATAGAGGAAAGGGATGGTCAAATTGCTGTGCGGCTTCCAAACCACCTCTGGCATGCCAGGGTCATTATGCAGGTCCTCGATGCCAGTTCTTGCCTGCGGCCACAAAATATCCACTGGCCACAAGTGAAGGTGAGTGGAGGACGTGAAGGTGGATTTCTACCAGCTTCAACCGCAAGCAGTACCACTCCTGAAAAATGAGAGCAAATAATCATTGACACGTCATCATGACAGTCAATTCTCAGTGCAGGCTATCTAGAGTGTCTTTCCTTTTTAACCATTTCAAGAGTTCAAGGAAACATTCTTGGAGCATCTACTGTGTTTGGAAAGGCCAAAGGTCCCCCCCTCCCCCAGGCACACTAATGCTTATGCAGGCCATAGACGGGGAGAAAAACGGCCGATTTTTCTTTTAAAAAATGAAAAATTGGTTGTTCAAGCGGCCGACGTTGCCAGCAATGGTAAAAAAAAAATCGGCCGATTTTCATCCCGTCTACAGCCGGCAAAAAGTGTCTCTGCAGAGAGCTCCGCTATTTCTTTGACAGTTCCTTGACATTTACAGCGGTTGCAACAATGTATCTATTTGTATCCATTTAGGATACAGATGTTTTTATTCGGAAACAAATAGATACAATGTTGCAACCGCTGTAAATGTCAAGGAACTGTCAAAGAAATAGCGGAGCTCTCTGCAGGGACACTTTTTTGCCATACTGGAATTCCTCTCATTTTTCATCCTCTTCTTCTTCTTCTTCTTCATCATCATCCTCTTCTTCTTTTTCATCATCATCCTCTTCTTCATCCTCTTCTTCTTCATCATCTTCATCCTCTTCTTCTTCATCCTCTTCTTCTTCATCATCTTAATCATCATCATCCTCTTCTTCTTCATCATCATCCTCTTATTCTTCTTCATCATCATCCTCCTCTTCATCATCATCTTCTTCTTCTTCTTCTTCATCATCATCCTCTTCATCATCATCATCATCCTCTTCTTCTTCTTCATCATCCTCTTCTTCTTCTTCATCATCATCATCCTCTTCTTCTTCTTCATCATCATCATCCTCTTCTTCTTCATCATCATCATCATCATCATCATCATCCTCTTCATCATCATCCTCTTCTTCATCTTCTTCTTCTTCATCATCATCATCATCCTCTTCTTCTTCTTCTTCTTCATCATCATCATCCTCTTCTTCTTCTTCTTCTTCATCATCATCCTCTTCTTCATCATCATCCTCTTCTTCTTCTTCATCATCATCATCATCCTCTTCTTCTTCTTCTTCATCATCATCCTCTTCTTCTTCTTCTTCATCCTCTTCTTCTTCTTCATCATCATCATCCTCTTCTTCTTCTTCATCATCATCCTCTTCTTCATCCTCTTCTTCTTTTTCTTCTTTTTGTCTTCCTCTTGCAGGTCACTGCTCATGTGCAGATTTTTTATCAGTAAAAAATCGGCCAATTTGCCCATCATTGCCGCGAAAATCGGCCGATCGGCAAATTCGGCCGTTTTTTTTTCCAACTTTACCGAAAAAAAAAATCTGCCAAAATACCGAAAAACGGCCGAACAAATAGCCCACTAACGATCCGAAAATCGGCCGATTTTATTTTCGGACGAAAAATCGGCCAATTTTCGACCCATCTATGGCCTGCATAAGATATGGTGTGGCCCTAGGGTCAATGTGTGTTTAGAATACTTCCAAAATGCACATACAAAAACACTCCATCCAAATGCATGTTGCATTTCTATAGCATGTTAAACAGAAAAAAAATGCACTTACATAATGTTAACATACGCAAGTAAAAATAGACAAAATCCACATCCTTTTATTCTGGCTTCACATACATGCATTGTGGTCTAACACCGCACTCCTGGGCAAATCACATGCAATTTGTGTGCGTTGCAATTAGAGACAAACATTTTGCACACCTCAAATTGCACCGCATCCGGGCCAAAAATGTGCAGGACCCTTTTTCAGGGTATGCACATGTATTGTACTGTCCAAGGCATTGCACACTAACGCATTGCACACTAAAAATGTCAAATACGTTAGTGTGTACAGTGCATGAGTGTAAAATGCTTTAGTGTGTACAGTGCATGAGTGTAAAATGCTTTAGTGCACACTGCAGTGTACAACGCATTGCACACTGTAATACACTGTAATACCGTGTACACCCACACATTGTAGACTGTAATGCACTGTACTCTGTCATGCAGGATGGAGCAACGCATTGCACACTGTGATACCGTGTACACCCACACATTGTAGACTGTAATGCACTGTACACTGTCATGCAGGCTGGAGCTACGCATTGCACACTGTGATACCGTGTACACCCACACATTGTAGACTGTAATGCACTGTACACTGTCATGCAGGATGGAGCTACGCATTGCACACTGTGATACGCTGTCCACTGTCATGCAGAATCCAGCAACGCATTGCACACTGTAATACCATGTACACCAACACATTGTAGAATGTAATGCATTATACGCAGTATACATGTCCAGATATTCAAAGATTAGCCATGAAGGCCTAGCTGGTTACCTATTGGGCGACCGCAGATAGCTGAATAACGCTACACTGCATCCAGGCAGCTCTGGGAGGGCGTCATATGACATCCTGGCAGAACGCGCTCTCCGTGATTGCTGTGTCCTAAGGACACAGCTGATCACGTGATGTGGTAAAGGCCAATCACAGCGGCTTTTTAACCATGTGATCAGCCATGTCCAATGACACGCTGATCACCGGGAAATGCATTTGCCGGGTCTTGGCTGCACTTTCATCACGCTATCAGAATGTGTGGAAAGTACTGCCGAGAACCAGCAGTTATCAAAGCAGGGGTCGGCCCCGATGATCAGTGCCCACCAGTGCCACCCAACAGTTACGCCCACCTGTGGCCAGCAGTGCCACCCACCAGTGCTGCCTCATCAACGCACATCAGTGTTGCTAAATTACCAGTTTACCAAATGTTATAATATAAACAGACTTTTATTCATTATGAGCTATTTTGTGGTTTATCGAGCAAAAAGTAAAACACACAGCAGCAAGTCAATACCACCCAAAGAAAGCTCTATTTGTCTGAAAAAACTGATATAAATTTAAGATGGGTACAATGTGGCATGACCGCACAATTGTCATTCAAAGGGTAACAGTGCAGAAAGATGAAAATTGGCCAGGACAGGAAGGGGGTAGGAGTACCCAGTAGGCAAGTGGTTAATATCATTGACCCATCAATACCCAGGAGCTAATGTACAGATAAGTAGCATGTGCACCAAGTGAGATTCTGCTAGGCCCCACCCACAAAATTGCAATTACCTGTCCCTCACATGTTATAAACATGTTTGCAATGGCCACACTTACTGTACATATAAGGATCATCTCCTCAGTTGAGAGCTGTGCTCTCGCCATGTCCAAATGCCAATAAGGTTATCAAAATTTTCAACCAACACAAAACCTCCAACCACTTCTCATCCACTTACACTCCCCACAACCACTTCCGGGTGCGCGCGCACGTGATGACGGACTTCCAGGATAGCCGTTCATGCGCCATGCGGACACCTGTTTGGTGCTTATTTGTTTGCAATCGCGCATTTTTATGTGCGGCTATGATAGCTTTCGCAAATGTGTGTTTCTTATTGATTTGTTTTTTTTAACCTTGGCTAATATTTGTTGCCAAAGGCCAAAAATCAACAAAGTGTGGACTATTTTATTACTGTAAATCGAATTGTAGAAAACCTGTAGCTGGCTGCACAGTGAATGTGACATTCATTAGTACATAATATTGTGGTGCAAGTGGGTTTTTTTTTTTTGGTTTTGAAAAAGCCAGTTTGCACCCACTTGCATATTCACGCTCTTACAAGCTACATTTGAGCAGATTATATAAGTATACAAAGTAACTATTAAGGTTGTTCATATATTGAACATAAAATAAACACAAAAACATCGGTGAAACATTTATTGATCAAATATATCGTCATTTATTTGGTCAGCAGGAACAAGTAGGTACAGTCAATATCTTGGTGAGTCACAAAAATAGGATTGATGTGGCAAAAATAAAACACTCCTGGTCATAAGAGCTTACAATCTAAAGATACTTCTAATGAACTGTGTGTGCTCAGGTTATAGCAGGAAACAAAGGGGAAGATGAATCAAGTAACATTTTCATGCACATAGGATTTACTTACACAATCACGTAGTATAAAGTTCCATTCAAAAAAAAAAGTCTTCAGATCAAAATATCAAGAAAACAAAGCATGTGAAAAAAAACCCTCCCACCTCTACAAATCCCCTCCCACCTCTACAAATCCCCTACACATACATTTGTCAGCAGGTTTGTCAGAAAAATGCATTGGAGTCTAAATAAGCAAACAAAATTAAAACAAGGGCAGATTTTAAACAAAACGATTGACATGTGTGAGGCTTTCAATGCAAAGAGAAAAAACACAATCATTGTGCAATAACACACAAACACACTTTACAAGGCCAAAAATATGCAAACATTTCCAGCCCACTTCCAAACACAGCCTGAGTGGTGTCTGGGGCAATTCAGCACAAAATCTCTTCTTCCCCCAAACCACTACAAGCAAGGACTTAGTCACAAACCACCCGGCCTAGTAACAGGCCAAATCACTCCCTACTGCACATCTTTATATAAGCTAGGTTGTATTTGGAGCGCGCCAAACAAGGCCCCACACCCAATGAAGCCACACCCACCACTGACCTTAGTTTGGTCAGTGAAAGTGTTTTCACCTGATGAATCCGCTTCCTACCTGCATTAACCCTTGGTATACAGGCCCCACAAATCAGAAAGAAATATACAGTGAAATGTACGTGTGCAGCATACAACAGAACATTGAGCAGGGATGTGAAAGGGAACCCCAATTGGAACCTTTATTGCTACTATGGTCACAATTCCCTCCAGATTCTCGCATGAGTTAAGACAGTCACATGACCACATCTTGTATGCAATACTGAAAATGACAAATCGATTTGACTAGTATGGTGAATTTCCCATCAATTGGCAAAACACTCCAGAAATCAAACATCACCAAACATTACACTCTGGGCAAAGCTGATTTACAAATCCTGCGACTTACAGTAAAGTTGACCATTTTAATGCAATTTTCAAGACATCTGACACAGATCTCTATGCAAATTGCCACTAAAGTAGTACATGTACTACTATAGAAATCAGTGTTTGAAATGCACCCATGTGGTCACTCTAATAGCAGACAATAGGGTGCGACTTTGCAGACGATTTACAACTTGCATGTTGTGCAAATCACATGCCAAGTCCCACTCAATGTGCACGCTATTGGAGTGTTCATATTGTTGTGGTTCAAACTTGGTTGGAGCCGCAAGTAATAATAGAGTAATGAATACACTACTTTTCATGCAATTTGCTGAGAGATCGGTGTTGATTGTCTTGCAAATTGCACTTGAAATCACCATGTACCCTAACTTTGAAATCATGCAACTTCTATGCAAGTCACATGATGTGACTGTGGTGTCAATAACACCACTGAGAAATCTGCTTTAATGTGACCGGGTAGCCCCCAGTAACATTGTTTGCGATTGCCATGCAATTGGCATTACAGGCGACTTGCAAATCGTAGACCAAGTCGCACCCTATTGGCCACTGTAGGCTCTGTTCACATCCAATTGGATTGTGAACTCGTGCAACTTCACTGTAAGTTGGGCAATTGCCGCATCGGATTAGATGTGACAGTGGTGTTGGCCCCCAGTAACATTGTGTGCAATTTGCCATGCAAAGAGCAAGTTGCTGGCCATGCCAATCGCATGACAAGTCGCATCCAGGGTGTGCAATTTCAGGTGCGATTTGTGAATTGACATGGTACCTGATATTGGATATAATGAATGTGAATGTGAGTGTATTAACGTACGCCATTTGTTGCAGTGAGAGTTCAAAGGTATTTGAAGATTTTGGCCATTTATTAGCAATTTAACATCTAGACTCAAATAGAAATCGCAATGCTACACACAATTGAAAACACAACTAGTTAGTAATTCTCTAGAAAACACAGTAAAATTGGCAACTTAAACAGTAATTTTCATTTGCATATAGTGTGAACGAAGCAGGAGAATTAACAAAGGAAATAAATCTTTGAAGGCGTGCGGTCTGCTTTGCATTTGGTGGAAAAATCCATACCAGTATTTGTGACAAGTTTGATGTGTGGATTCACCAACCAAGTCTTTTCTCTCTCGCTCACTCTTCTTTGTCTCACTGGCTCGCTCTTCTCTCTCGCTCACTCTTCTGTATGTCTCTCTTTATCACTCTTCAGTATGTTTTTCTCGCTCACTCTTCTTCATCTCACTGGCTCGCTCTTCTCTCTCTCTGTCAGCTCTTTGCTTGCCAAATCCTTCACAAAAGTGGGTTGAGTGTAAACCATCATTATCAAATCTATTAGTGCTCCAGGCTCTTATCTTACCCCATTGTATGACATTCACATAAGGTACAGCTTTGAAGGTGTTTCAACAGACAAGGCCTCATTCTAATTCACATTTTAGGGATCACTTAGACAGAAAGCAAAGATGTTGCCAGAACATCTATTTGAAGACAGCCACACACGGAGATCATACTACTTCCTTGCTGTGGTTGGGATTCAAACCGACAACCCTAGAGTTGTGAGGCAGTAGTGCTAACCACTAATCCACGGAGCTACATTGCTAATCCAGCCTGTATTTCTGTGCTGTGAATCAATCTTAGGTCCCTGGGCAAGTTCAGTGTAACTACCAGATATCTCCAATGTGACACAAATGTTGTGCTATGTTGCCAATTCACATGTATGATGGTTCTATGTATCCCAATACAAAGGATTGCAATACTAATACAGGCGTACCTCGGTTTACCAATGCCTCAGGGAACGTCATATTTGGGGTACAAATGCCAAACCATTTCAGTTAATTGGTCTGTTTACAAATGTTTGAATAATTTGGTATGGGCATGTGGCCTGGTATGGTTCAGGAGGGGGGGAGGCGCTCGCTTGTCCCCCCCCCCCTTTCCTGACCTGCTGGGCTGCATGCTCAGATAAGTATCTGTTATGGATTTTGGGGGGTACCCCATGCTGTTTTTTATTTAATTTCAGCGTGGAGTTACCCCTTAACATCCATACGAGACCCGAAGGGCTTAGTATGGATGGGAGGGGGGACCCCACGCCGGGTTTTTTACAAATTGTTTATAATTCCCTGCAATACTTTTACATCAACTGTCAGTGGGGAACTCCGCCGAAACATGAGCGCTGCATTGGTTTTCGCTACTAAAATGCTGCATGAGTTGATAACATAACTCATGCGGGATTGTAGGAGCGACAGCCATGTGTTAATGTTTCAACTGTCAGCGGGGTTCCCCACTGACAGCTGAATGTAAAAAAAAAAAAAAAAAAGCGTGGGGTCCCCCCTCCCATCCATACCAAGCCCTTTGGATCTGGTATGGATATTAAGGGGGAACAACACGCTGAAATAAAAAAAAACAGCTTGGGGATCCCCCCAAAATCCATACCAGACCCTTATCCGAGCCTGCAGCCCGGCAGGTCAGGAAAGGGGGGGGGCGAGCGAGCGCCCCCCCTCCTGAACTATACCAGGCCACCTGCCCTCAACATGGGGGGGTGCTTTGGGGAAGGGGGGCTCCCCCCCAAAGCACCTTGTCCCCATGTTAATGGGGACAAGGGCCTCTTCCGTTATTGGGATAATTGGTCAGCCATTTTTTGGGATTTTAGCATATTTTGTTTACCAGTAAAGTTGAAAATTTTTTGTTCCAAATTTACTGATAAAAAAAATGTGCCAAAATCCCGAAAAACAGCTGACCAATTAACCCACTAACGGCCCGAAAATCGTTCGATTTTCTTTTCGGCAGAAAAATCGGCCGATTTTAGACCCATCTATGGCCTGCTTTACATGGGTCTAAAATCGTCCGCAAAAAAAATCGGCTGATTTTCAGCCCGTTAGTGGGTTAATTGGTCAGCCATTTTTGGGGATTTTGCAACTTTTTTTAATTGGTAAATTTGGATAAAAATTGGCCGATTTTGCAGATCGGCCTATTTTAGCTGCAATGATCGGCAAATTGGCTGATCTTTTAACAGATAAATAATCTGCACATGAGCCATGACCTGCAAGAAAAAGAATAAAAAAAAAGAATAAGAAAAAGAAAAATGCAGGCCTTAGATGGGGCGAAAACTGACCGTTTTAAAAAAAAAAAATCGGTTGTTCAATGGGCCGACGTTACCACCAATGGCAAAAAAATTGTTCGATTTTCGCCCCATCTACGGCCTGCAAATATAATAGCAAAGTAATTACTTCTGTCCCTGCAGAGAGCTGCGCTATTATATTTGACATTAAAAAGTATAAAGGTTGCAACATTGTATCTATTTGTATCCGAATAAAAACATCTATATCCGGAATGGATACAAATGGATACAATGTTGCAGTCTCTATACTTTTTAATGTCAAATATAATAGCGGAGCTCTCTGCAGGGACAGAAGGAATGTTTCAGCTGTCATCGGGGTTTCCCACTGACAGCTGAATTTTAAATTATTTCCGTGAATTAAATAAATAATAAAAAAAACAGAGTGGGTCCCCCCTCTCATCCATACCAAGCCCTTCAGGTCTGGTATGGGTATTAAGGGGGAACTCCACGCTGAAATTTAAAAAAAAAACAGCGTGGGTCCCCCTCAATATCCATACCAGACCCTTATCCGAGCATGTAGCCCGGCAGGTCAGGAAAGGGGGGGGACGAGCGAGCGCCCCCCCCCTCCTGAACCATACCAGGCCACATGCCCTCAACATGGGGGGGTGCTTTGAGGCAGGAGGGGCTCCCCCCCCCAAAGCACCTTGTCCCCATGTTGATGAGGACAAGGGCCTCTTCCCCACAACCCTGGCCGGTGGTTGTGGGGGTCTGCGGGCGGGGGGCTTATCAGAATCTGGAAGCCCCCTTTAACAAGGGGGCCCCCAGATCCCGGCCCCCCCCCCTACGTGAACGAGTCTGCGGTACATGGTCCCGCAGACTCCTTCACAAAAAAACTAAGTGTGGTGTAAAAAAAACACAGTACAGGGTCTTTGACAAGTCCTTTATTAAAACAATGTCCCCCGAAGTAGATCCAACGTCAATCACGGCGGCGGCGGCAGGGACCCGAAAAAAGAAAAAAAAAAAAAGGTTCCGCTCCCGTCGGAGGCTCCCAGCCTTGTGAAGAAGAGGCTAGCTGACAGTTCTTATATAGGTATGGGGCGGGGCCAGCCGGGCACATCATCCCCGCCCCTTACCTATTTGAGAAATGTCACCCTGTCTCTCCGCTGAGGCTAACTAGCTGAATGCAGGAGACAGTCTGACATTTCTTATATAGCTATGGGGCGGGGCCAGCCGGGAACAGCAAGCATGTGACATGGGGCGGGTCACTCGGATGATGTCCCCGGCTGGCCCCGCCCCATAGCTATATAAGAAATGTCAGACTGTCTCCTGCATTCAGCTAGTTAGCCTCAGCGGAGAGACAGGGTGACATTTCTCAAATAGGTAAGGGGCGGGGATGATGTGCCCGGCTGGCCCCGCCCCATACCTATATAAGAACTGTCAGCTAGCCTCTTCTTCACATGGCTGGAAGCCTCCGACGGGAGCGGAACCTTTTTTTTTTTTTCTTTTTTCGGGTCCCTGCCGCCGCCGCCGTGATTGACGTTGGATCTACTTCGGGGGACATTGTTTTAATAAAGGACTTGTCAAAGACCCTGTACTGTGTTTTTTTTACACCACACTTTTTTTTTTTGTGAAGGAGTCTGCGGGAGCATCTACCGCAGACTCGTTCACGTAGGGGGGGGGCCGGGATCTGGGGGCCCCCTTGTTAAAGGGGGCTTCCAGATTCTGATAAGCCCCCCGCCCGCAGACCCCCACAACCACCGGCCAGGGTTGTGGGGAAGAGGCCCTTGTCCTCATCAACATGGGGACAAGGTGCTTTGGGGGGGGGAGCCCCCCCTGCCTCAAAGCACCCCCCCATGTTGAGGGCATGTGGCCTGGTATGGTTCAGGAGGGGGGGGCGCTCGCTCGTCCCCCCCCTTTCCTGACCTGCCGGGCTGCATGCTCGGATAAGGGTCTGGTATGGATATTGAGGGGGACCCACGCTGTTTTTTTTTTTTAAATTTCAGCGTGGAGTTCCCCCTTAATATCCATACCAGACCTGAAGGGCTTGGTATGGATGAGAGGGGGGACCCACGCTGTTTTTTTTTTTTTTTTTTTTTTTTTTATTGTGGACCTTTATTTTTACATTCAGCTGTCAAAATATATATTATCTAGACCTTTGAAATAAGTAAAATCATTACAGAAATAATTATAAAGGATAAGAAACAAAAATAGAATCACTAGAACTAAGGAAATCTAGTTAGATTACATGAAGATATGCCGAGTGCTGTTTATTAAACACAATAGACGCGAGCGAGTGCCGGCTCTCAGAGGAATCCACAATCAGATTCACTATTAGTCAGTGGCTAAAAAGCAAACGCCCATGGCAGAAGTCTAAAATGTGTTCTGCACATGCTCAGTTGTATCTGCCAAAGACACTGCATGGGCTTCTAGATTTTTACTGTGTCGATTTCCTTGAAAAAAACGATTTTTAACACATTTTTAATTTTTTTGGAAATAGCAGATATTGTTTAAAGTGAAGTCCTGATATTTGGCAAAGCAAATTTCTAAGTGAACATGTCTCTGCAGTGATTTTTCATGGTTTTAGACTTGCTTCTTAGCAAGTCTGTTTTGTGAGTCTGATTTCGGGCGTGTGTCTCTTTGTGAATTAGATTGGGCATCTGCTTATGGGCTCTGCTCAATAGTGAATTAGGTTGCAGGGTAAAAAATGACGGACGCCCATGAAAATTGGGCTTAAGCCCATAAATATGCGCCCACGCCCAATAGTGAATCAGGGCCTCAGTGTCTTTTGTTCTCCCATATAAAGTTCAATATGTCTGTTTGGAGTTTTTTGAGGTGATGTGCCAGGACTGGGATTGGTAAACTTTGGAAAAGATAAAGAAGTCTTGGAAGAATAGTATTTTAATAGAGATAATATGACCCAGAAAGGATATGTGGTGGTATTTTCCACGTGAACAATATAGTCATACCTAATCGTATGGAAAAGTGGATGAAAATTCTCTTTGTACAGAGTCAACAATATAGTCGTACCATAATCGTATGGAAAAGCAGATGAAAATCCCATATGTTGGTGTGAGTTTGACTGCTAAGCATTTGATCACTTTGAGTTTCAGAGCATGAGGGAAGTGGGTTCTAAGATTTGGGGGCATAGCTTCAGATTTACAGAGATTCATTTTATAGCCTGATAGTGAGCTATAGGTCTCCAACTGCTTGTATATGTTTGGAAGGGCTATCCAATGACCTGTCAGCGTAAGTAAAATGTCATCTGCAAATAATCCAATTTTAAATTCTCTACCTTTAACCCTCATGCTCTGTATATCAGGGTCACGACAACAATGTGAGAATGCCAGGAGCTCATTGCATTGAGCAAAAAATAGTGGGGACAAAGGGCACCCTTTCCTAGTATCCATTCGAGATAGGACTGAAAGCAGAGGTAATAAACTAAAATTTCTATACTGCATCTTACCAGTCCTTAGATGTTGATTGAAAAGATACTTTTATTACAGAAGCATCAAAAACAACATGATACATGTAATCGGGGTACATCTCACCCTGTACTGCGACGCAGCGCACCACATTGCAATACAGTTCCAAGCATACAATAAATACATTCAGAAATAAATACATTTGCTCAGTGGTATGATGCCTGACGTGATGTGCGTGGAGGACGGATCTCCAGACCACCACGTCATGCATAACGCCGCTTACCCCAAAAACCGTAGCATCCTAATACACAATACTTTTTACTAATGTCACAAAATCATGCAACGAAAAACCAAACGTTACAGTCTACAATAGGCATCGGGTGTGTGGGGGGGGGAAGGGGGAAAAAAGGGGGAAACACAGGCCCGAAGCTTTATTGAAAGGACAAAGACACGCAAGGGGGAGTAGGGGGAAGGGGGAAACTTCAGACGTCCTCTTCCTCCTTAAAGTCCATCAAGGAATAGTCTCTGAGCAGACTGAGGATCAGTCTGCGGCAGTCCTCAATGGACATCCTCTCCCGCTGGTGGATGAGGCGCTTTCTGGCGCACCATAAAGCGTCCTTAAAACAGCACAGCACCCGCCAGGCGCCGTCAATGTCCTCCAGAGAAAAAGTCCCACAGAATAGTCCATTCAACACCCCAAAGTGAGTGATGGCTGTCTGTGGTACAAAGTCCTTGAGTTCAGGTTCCAGGGCCCCCAACAGGGCCTGAGCAAATGAGCACTCCCAGAAAACGTGGTGAGATGTTTCCTTGTGGATGATGCAGAAGGGGCAGTGTCTGTATCTGCTCAGGTTCCTGGCATGCATAAATGTCCTGAGAGGCAACCCCCCTTGGATTGCCATCCATGCCAGGTCTTTGTGCCTGTTGGTGAGAATGTTGGAAGAAACATTCCTCCAGACCACCTTGCAGGTGTCTGAAGGCAGGCCTGGAACCGACTCCAAAATGTTGCTGGCTCGGATGAGCTTGTAGATAGTCTTTGGCTTCCACAAGTCAGGCTTGACTCCCTGCAGCCCTTGCTCCCTGATGAACTTGAAGGTATCCAAGTAGTACCAAGGAGTGTCCCAGTTGTAGGGGATGGAACTATCCCATGTGTCCCACCCGAGGGACCTCCAGAGAGGCAACAAGAAGAAGCGAGACATTGCGTTCCCGCCAGAGTCCATAGTCCGTCTGGGCAAAGTTCTGCGGATGCAGTTGCAAGCAAAGAACACCCTCAGTTGGGTGGCGATGTCGGGCACGCTCTTACCGCCCTTGAGGGGTTCCTTGAACATGACTGCCCGCTTCACTCTGTCCATCTTGGAGCCCCAGATGAAGTGAAACACCGCCCTGGTGATGGCCTTACAGGTGTTGACCCGAGGGGGCCAGGCCTGGGCGAGGTACTGCAACACAGGGAGAATCTCGCTGCGGAGTACCAGTGTCTTCCCTTCGATGGTGAGGTCTCTGAGGCTCCAAAGTCCAAATTTCTGCCGCATTTTAGCCAGTCTCTCCTCCCAAGATTTCAGGGCTGCGCCCTCGGCACCAAACCAAACTCCCAAAATTTTCATGAAGTCTGTCTTGATGCCAAAGGGCATGGATGCAGAAGAAGGCAGGAACCACTTTCCGAAGAGCATGACTTCCGACTTCCCGCAGTTGACCTTTGCCCCCGAAGCTTGGCCGAAGTCCTCGCAGGTCTGGACGAGCAGGTCGATGGAGCGCTGGTTGGCACAGAACACCGTCACGTCGTCCATGTAGAGCGAGCACTTCACTTCCCGTCTGTCTGGTCCCGGTGCGGTGATTCTCCCGATCTCTGGATTCCGTCTGATGTATTCGGCGAAGAGCTCTATACAGCAAACAAAAAGCAGAGGTGAGAGAGGACAGCCTTGTCTGACCCCGGAGAGGACCGGGAAGGGGTCAGTCTTCCAGCCGTTCACCTGCACGGAACTACAAATGTCGTTATACATCATATCCACAAATGAACAGAACATTTCCCCAAGACCAAACCTGCGCAGGGCTCTGCACATAAACCCATGGGAGACACGGTCAAAGGCCTTTTCCTGGTCGAGACTGACCAGGGCCGCGTGCACACGGCGGTCTTTGATGTACTGGACCGTGTCCCGGACAAGCGCAAGGCTGTCCGCAATCCTGCGGCCAGGAATGCCACAAGTCTGATCCGGGTGGATTATCTGTCCGATGACAGCCTTCAACCTGTTCGCCATAACTTTGGCGAGGATCTTGTAGTCCACGTTCAGGAGAGAGATGGGACGCCAATTTTTCAAGTCACATCTCTCCCCCTTACGCTTGTACAGAATCGTGATCATCCCCTCCCTCAACGAAGGAGGCATCTTGCCCTCCACCACCATCTCCTCGTACAGCTCGAGCAGGTCCGGGCCCACGAGATCCCACAGCGCTACATAGAGCTTTGCTGGGAGACTGTCGCAGCCCGGGGTCCTGCCCCGCCTAAAGGATTTAGCGGCAGAGTGCAGCTCCTCCAACGTCAAGGGGGCTTTGGTGGCCGACAAACCTGCAGGATCAATAGCGTTAGAGATACCTGACAAGAACCTGTCGGCCGCTTCCGTGTTTGTTTCTTTGGGGGAGTAGAGGTCGGAGTAGTAGTCGCTGACCACTTCCATCACGGCCTCCTTCCCCTTCTGGAGTGTTCCAATCTTGTCGCGCAGCTCCGACAGGGGTGTGTGTCCTGAGTGGAGTTTCCTGAAAAAGAAAGAGTTACACTTCTCACCTTTCTCTAGATGCTCCACCTTGGCACGGAAGACAATGTGCCTGGATTCTTCCTCAAAGTGCTTTTTCAAGCTCTTCTTGGTGTCCTCCAGGTCTTGCCTCACGTCCCAGCCACAGTGATGAAGGTCCTGCAGGGACTGCAGCTGACGCTGCAGCCTCCTGAGTTCCCTCCTCCTGGCACACACTTGCTGGCGTCCCCTGGCCTGAAAGAAGCTGCTCATCTTGACTTTCACGAACTCCCACCAGTCGCTTACCTTGGGTCCTTAGATGTTGATGCTGCATTTATTTTCATTTTTTTCCTTTATTTTCACCTTGTAATCCTAAAAATAACACATTTTCTGTCCCATGGTGGCTCTGGTCATTAACTCCATTGAGAGCTCCTTTTACACTTGCGTTGGTCTCTAAAAAGCTGTCTGTGGTGGATTGCTTTTCAGAGAGTGGTACATGTGTGTCTGACAGGCATTCTGATACTGCAACCTCCTGAATGCCTATTGCCAAATGCTAGGCTCATCGTGTCTTGTTATTCGACTTGCAGTACTGCCCACCAAATGTGATAGGGGGTATAATCTTTGCTGTGGCTGCAGACCATCACAGCCACAGCATATGTACAATGTCATCTGGCCACCGTGTTATTTTATGGGGACATGGGGGGTGGGGGGGCATAAAAACACAGTCAATCTGGCTATTTTTACTTCTCACCAACCATAGGTATAAACGAGCCCTGTATTTATGGAAGAGTGATGGTTGTCACCATAGACCACTCTTACAATTTAGCCTGTAAATATGTCTGCTTCTCTTCATCTCATTACATAGCTGAACTTGTATTTTACAGAATATAGTTTTGGAAGGATTTAACATTGTGCATTCAGTTGAATTCACAGAAGATTACCAACACACTGCATTTCTGGCAAGTTCATCAAGTATTTTCTGCACTTGCTGAAAATGTTCTTAGCCTGAAAATTGAAAACCAATGCGTCAGCTGCATTTACAGACTGGAAGGCTGCAATATATTACATTTTTGGTCTCAAGTTTAGATATCCTTTTCCAAAAATAAGTCATGTTGTCATGACAAGAGTTTATTACAAACAAATTACAAAAAAAATGGTTTCTCTATGATGGTTATTTCTACATTCAGCCCCTCTCTCCTTCTAAGCACAGACTTCACCTAAAAGTATATTTAGTGAAACGTTGCGTACTTGGACTCCTAATCCAGATAAATCTTATTGCTTTAGCTCTTTAGCTTGCAGGAAACAAAGCAGCCAGGAGGCACCAACATCCCTCTGTACACACTTTACATTTCATGTTAATTATTCATACTGGCCTGGAATAATGCAGGAAGTATGATGTAGCACGGAGCTGGCAACTTTCTTCGAAATCTCAGTGGTGAATACTTAAGAGGCTGGTGGTTTCTCTTCTGCTATGATTGCTCTACTGTAAAACCTGGATGTACAATATGAAAGCAAACATCTGTAAGCAATGTCTTTACATCTCTTGCTCTGATCAGCCTAGTCTTCTAACACATCTCTAAACATAAATTCTATAAATGAGCACTTGTTTCAACAAAATGTTTGGGCTTCATCTGGCTGATATATCTTTTTTGCCCTTTTAAACGTAGACAAATGTCATAGCGTGGTGTGTGAAATATTTTCACTTAAACTTACTAATGACAGAGTAGAATGCATGGAATGTACTATACTGTATGCTTGTGTCAGTTTAGGTATGCTCGTAATTCCCCAAAAATGTGATGGTACAGGGATGGACTGCAATACCAATAACACATGCTGAAATGACCTTTCTAGCAATTATGTCATTAACTTAAGTGTACAGAATGTAAACTCTTGGAATGAACTTTACTGCTTTGCTCCTTGTTGAATATACCATTGAACGTTTGTTCAGTAATTGCAAAAAATACCTGCTGATCCTGCCAGAGATCCAGTGTTGTCCTGTTTGCTCTGTGGCAGTCTAATCGTCCTGCCCAGCTTAACTCTGTGGATTACAGAACACCTTGCCATAGCAGAGCCATACAAAGCAGTGTGCTGGAGCTGACAGGGGAGACTAATACAGTGACACTAATAAAGTGATCAGTGCTAATAAAAAGCACTGACACTGTACTAATGATACTGGGCAGGAAGGGGCTAACATCTGGGGCGATCAAAGGGTTAACTGTGTGCTGTGTGTGTTTTACTGTGTGCTGTGTTTTACTGTGTATGCACGCTGCTTTGTATTGCTCTGCTATGCAAAGCAATACAAAGCAGTGTGTTGGAGCTGACAGGGGAGAAATCTGTATTGTTTTCATACAGACTTCTCCCCCATCAGTGTTCCTTGGAGATCGCCAGGTGCCGGTGGGGAATTCTCCATATGTTATGGAGAAGAGGAGCGAGGGAAGTGTCCTGTAGTCCCAAGACACTGCCTGTCCTAGGGTGACACTGTTGCTCCCCCATAAATCAAGGTAAATGTTGTCACCCTAGGACAGAAGATGTGTTAGTGGCAGGGTAAAAAGGCAAAAATAAAGCCATACACAGCAGCAGCCAATAAGCAGCCATCACATCTAAGGACTGGTAAGCTGTATTGCTCTACGATTTAGATTCAAGTCTAACTCCAGAAATTATACAAAAATTAGCATTGCAGTAGCCTTTCCCTTTGTACTGTAGGGTTAAATGCTCTTTAAGGGGGTAAAGGAATAAGGTGTAATGCTTGTTTTATGTAATTCTCAAAGTTGGGATTTAATAGTTACATAGTTAGTCTGGCTGAAAAAAGAGAAAAGTCCATCCAGTTCAACCATAAAAAAAAAAAAGAAGGTATAATCCTATACTCACAGTTGATCCAGAAGAATGCAAAAAAAACCCAGCAAAGCATGAACCAATTTGCTCCTGCAGGGAAAACAGTTCCTTCCTGATCCCCCGAGAGGCAATCAGATATTCCCTGGATCAACTCTACCTATAAATGTTAGTATCCAGTTATATTCTGTGTATCCAAGAAAGAGTTCAGGCTTTAATGTATGTAAGCCTATTCTCTAACATATAAACTTCAACATATTAACAATTTCCCGACCGGCCGTTGCATATAAACGGCCGGACGGTGGCAGTGCAGGGTCGGGTGGCCGTTTATAAACGGCCTCCCCGCACCCTGCTTGTGCGCACTCCCTCGGAGCGCGCAGCACCACGATCCGGTGCCCGCTGTGTCCTCAGGACACAGTGCAACACCGATCATCGGACGGGACCTCTGTACGAGGTCCGATCATGTGATCACTGATTGGCCAATCAGTAATCACATGCAAAGCAGTAAGCAAGATGTCACTTGTGACATCATTGCTTACCACGTGTGAAATCTGTGAATGATCACAGAGGTCACATGGTACAAGGCTATTCACAACAGCTCACACAGTACTTCTCAATGAGTGCAAGAATGCACACAGAGAGAAAGAGAAATGATTGCTTTTACATCCTATATGGGTGTAAAAGCAATCAGTGTAAAAAAAAAAAAAATCTTCATCACCCCCCACAGTACACTGTACTGCTAGGGTGACAGTATGTAAAAAAAAAAAAAAAATAATAATATGAAAAAATAAAATAAAAATGTAAAAGAAAATGTTTAAAAATTATAATTTTTGGTTATAAACTAATTTGTATTTTTTTTTTTACTAAAAAGATAACAGAATAAATTTTGGCAAAGATTTATGATGAAATATTATTTATTTGCAAAATGTTATAAAAAAAACACTTTTTTAAAAAATATTTGGACTTTTTCATTTAAATAGTAAAAAAATAAAAATCCCAGCGGTGAAAAAATATCACCAAAATAAAGCTTTATCTGTCTCAAAAAAATGGTAAAAAATTAATTTGGGTACAGTGTTGCATGACCGCGCAATTGTCATTCAAAGTGTGATAGCGCTGAAAGCTGAAAATTGCCCTGGTCAGGAAGGGGGTAAAAGTGTCCGGTCTGGAAGTGGTTAATGTAATTTCAATAGTAATTTTTATTATTTTCATTTTATATTTATTATATTTTTTTTTTTTTATTAAAAGAATAAGTGAGGATCCTGCCTCTAAAATCTTTGGTCAGGTACTTCCTGTAACAGTGAGACAGCACTCTCCCTAGTTCCCATTTGTGCTTTACTGTTGTAACCTTGATGCACAGGGTTTAACCACTTGCCCTCCAGAGGCTTTACCCCCGTCCCGACCAGGCCATTTTGTGCGATACAGCGCCGCGTTATTTTAAGTGACAATTGCGTGGTCATGCAATGCTGCATCAAAATAACATTTACAGTTGTGACCAAAATTATTCAACCCCCAATGCTGTAAAGGGGTTTAGGGACTATAGTGTACATTTGGAATTGTATTCAGAATCAAATCCTACAAGGACGTTGTAACTACCCAAATGCAACTAAAATGACATCAATTGTTTATGTAATACAGTAGTAAATGGTTCTTATGTGGTTTCTTCATTGCCACAATTATTCAACCCCTTAAAGACTACCACTCTGAAGAACAGAGGTTCATACAGGTGCTTTCCATCAGGTATTGAAAACACCTGTGGATGTCACCGAGCAGCAATCAAGCATAATAAGCACCAATTAGGCAGCTTTAAAATGACTGTGATACTCAGCTCCTTCTAGACATTTACTGGTGTGGTTACAAACATGGTGAAGGCAAGAGAATGGTCCAGGAAGACAAGAGAAGAGGTGATTTCTCTTCACAGGAAGGGCAATGGCTATAAGAAGATTGCAAAGATGTTAAACATACCAAGAGACACCTTAGGAAGCATCATTCGCAAATTCAAGGCAAAGGGCACTGTTGAAACGCTACCTGGTCGTGGCAGAAAGAAGATGCTGACTTCGACTGCTGTGCGCTACCTGAAGCGTAGAGTGGAGAGAAGTCCCCGTGTGACTGCTGAGGAACTGAGAAAAGATTTGTCAGATGTGGGTACAGAAGTTTCAGCCCAGACAATAAGACGCACACTGCGTAATGAAGGCCTCCGTGCCAGAACTCCCAGGCGTACCCCCTTGCTGTCTCCAAAGAATAAGAAGAGTCGACTGCAGTATGCCAAAAGCCATGTGGACAAACCACAAAAGTTGTGGGATAGTGTTCTGTGGACTGATGAAACAAAATTAGAACTGTTTGGGCCCATGGATCAACGCTATGTTTGGAGGAGGAAGAACAAGGCCTATGATGAAAAGAACACCTTGCCTACTGTGAAGCATGGTGGAGGGTCAATCATGCTTTGGGGCTGTTTTGCTTCTGCAGGTACAGGGAAGCTTCAGCGTGTGCAAGGTACCATGAATTCTCTTCAGTACCAGGAGATATTGGATGGAAACGTGATGCAGTCCGTCACACACCTGAGGCTTGGGAGACGTTGGACCTTTCAACAGGACAATGATCCCAAGCATACCTCCAAGTCCACTAGAGCATGGTTGCAGAGGAAAGGCTGGAACATTTTGGAGTGGCCATCGCAGTCACCAGACTTAAATCCGATTGAGAACCTCTGGTGGGACTTAAAGAAAGCAGTTGCAGTGCGCAAGCCTAAGAATGTGACTGAACTGGAGGCCTTTGCCCATGAAGAATGGGCGAAGATACCCGTAGATCGCTGCAAGACACTTGTGTCAAGCTATGCTTCACGTTTAAAAGCTGTTATAACTGTAAAAGGATGCTGTACTAAGTACTAAGATTGAATGTCACTTGGGGGTTGAATAAAACTGATAATGCTGTGAGCACAGAAAAGACATTTGTGGTTATTTCATTATAACTGTTATGTTATATTTGTCTGACCTACAAGTGCCTCTTTAATGTAAATGTAAGCAAGATGACTGAATGATCAAAAGCAATGTCAAACTGGCCAAAACACTCAATTTCAGTGGGGGTTGAATAATTTTGGTCACAACTGTATGTCCTTTTTTCCCCACAAATGGAGATTTCTTTGGTGGTATTTGATCACCTCTGCATTTGTTATTTTTTGCGCTATAAACTAAAAAAGACAGACAATTTTGAAAAAAAAATATATATTTTTGACTTTTTGTTTTAAAACATATCCAGCAAAAAAAATTAAAAAAATCAAATTTTGTCATAAATTTAGGCCAAAATGTATTCTGCAACATGTCATTGCTAAAAAAAAAATTCCAATACGTGTACATTAATTGTTTTACGTGAAAATTATAGCATCTACAAATGGCGGTATATATATATATATATATATATATATATATATATACATACACACTGTACATTTTTTCTATATACTAGTAATAGTGGCGATCAGTGACTTATAGTGGAACTGCGGGAATGCAGCGGGCATTCTGACACTGGGGAGGAACTGACTAACTGTCACAAACATCCCCAGTGACATTAGTACAGTGATCAGTGCTAATAAAAACACTGACACTGTACTAATGACACTAGGCAGGAAGGGGTTAACATCTGGGGTGACCAAAGGGTTAACTGTGTGTATTTTACTGTGTGCATGCTTTACTGTGTAAGTACACTGCTTTGTATGGCTCTGCTACCCAATGATCGAAAGCTGCCAACGGAAGTGCGTCCCCTACCTGGAAATACAAAAGCGCGTATATATACGTGATTTTTCGCAGCCCTGCCACCCTGTAGCAGTATTTCTGCTATAGGGCAGTTGGGAAGTGGTTAAACAAAGAATATACAGTAGATGGTCATTACACATTATACAGGCATGGTCCACTGTTGTTGTCATTAGGACCCCCCCTCCCTGAGAAATGCCACTTAGTGAACACTAAAGTGTATGCATTTAGAAGTGGCTACAAAAACAATTCAGGAGATCAGCAGCATTGAGATCAAACAAAGGATTACATAAAGGTGAAAACAAGCACAAAATTAAGAAACTGCAATAGTTTATGATACACAGTACATTAGCAAACTAAATTTCATTCAGTTATAGGGTTTGTGTCTACATAATGTACAAAGCAAATTCAAGATCAATAACATTCACTGTGTAGAAGACCTTTTAGCCCATTTGGATGACTTTCACGTGGATGGAGCCAATTCTGCTGTTATATCTGTATTTTTTGCATACTTGCATTAGCCACTGAAACTATTGCTGTATTTGTTGTGTCACATGGAAACATTGTTCATTTCCTTAAACATCTATAAAAAGCATGGCAAGAAATAAATAAGTCCCATTCTTTGTACCAAGCTGTCTCCACTATTGACATAATAATACTCTTCCCTGCCAGCAGAACACGATTAGTCTTGCCAGCTATAGCCTGCGGTACTAATCTTTTGTTGATCAATGCATAACCAGGGTGCCCATACATGGATCAAAATTCAACCAGTCCCTGCTGAACCAGCAGAATTTCGATCCATGTATGACTGGCTTAAAGAATAAGTTCACCTTTTGGACAAAAATAATAAATGCACATTTTTTTGCAGGTAAAAAAATGTGCATATATTATATTTGTCCAAAGGAGCCTGGAAAGCATTGCACCAGTGATCAGTAGATCACTGGTGCCATGCAGGTCTCCTGCAGACCTGTCAGAATGTCTGCTTGCCATACAGGATGTATGCCGGGACTTGCAGTTCATTAATTCACAGAAGTCCGTGAATGAATGACGCGGAGCCTCATACAGTCGCACTGTTTTCAACTCTGACAGATAGTATCGGGAAATGTCTCCCCGTACTATCTGTCCGAAGGAGGGGGTCGGTGGTCGCGGCTGCAGCTATGGGAACATGTTACATGTTCAACCCTAAAAATGGGTAACATGTTCCCAAAGGTGAACTTATCCTTTAGCCCTTATGCACACAACGTTTTTTACAGTTGATGTTTTTGTCGTTTGACATTTTTTTTCTACAGTCAAACTCCCCAGCATGTTATCCTATGGGGTTTATTTACTAAAGCTGGAGAGTCCAAAATCAGACTCCCTTCTGCATAGAAACCAATCAGCTTCTAACCTCAGCTTGTTCAATGAAGCTTTGGCAATGAAACCTGGAAGCTGATTGGTTTCTATGCAGAAGTGAGTCTGATTTGGCACTCTCCAGCTTTAGTAAATAAACCCCTGTGTGTCCATTCACACATAGGCTGTAATCAACGTATTTTGGCTGGGACGTTTTTTGGCTGGAAAAAACCCCAAAACTAGTGGGTTTCTAGAGGA
This sequence comes from Staurois parvus, assembly GCF_062004578.1. Lineage (NCBI taxonomy): Eukaryota > Metazoa > Chordata > Amphibia > Anura > Ranidae > Staurois > Staurois parvus. The sequence goes on from NW_028317821.1 coordinate 25,915,461, forward strand.
GTTTTTTAGCTGTAAAAATGCTCTAATGCTGAAAAACACAGCAAAACACCGCAAACCAGCATTTTTGAATGTTGTCTTGACCAAAGGTAAAAAAAGCTAAAAACTACAGACGCGTGAAAATATGGGAAAACGCAGCTAATTGCGGCAAAACACCACTAAACGCTAATGCAAAAAAGCTTAATAACTCTCGTTTTTAACGTGACTTTACACAGCTAACATTACCAGCGTTATAAAAACGTCAAATGTGCGTGAGGACTTAAACATTTAACAGGGCAGTCAAAGGAATTTTTTGCCATAGGCTCAAAATAGGTGGGACAATGACAATTAGAATTTGTATATATTTTCAAATCTAATTAATACTAAAGTACTCATAGGCATAAGTGAATAATTACTGAATTTTTCCGGATTGTATATTAATCAGTATTTCTGTTGAATGTAGTGGCTGACCAATTTTATGAAAACAGGGTATTATCAGAGTTGGACTTTATTGATCATTTGTTATTGTTTTTCCTTAGAGAAAGCCATCCTCAGGGGAATTTGTCTGTCCACTACTGCACGAATAATGCGCCTACTGTGGTGCGCAGTTTGTACACAAATTTAAGGTCCTATAGCTCCTACATTTGATGACAATGCCTTGGGTTTGCCTCAAACTACCCATCATTGTCTATGGTGCACCCTAAAGAAGGCCTTTCCACTTGTCCTTAGCTGCAAGGTGAGGGTGTCACCACACAACTTCTGGGGTTAGGTCTGTTTGAAGAACCTAAAACACCAGTGTATGGTATGGGATGTGCTTCACCATGTTAACTAAAATCCATGTCAGTTCTTTCCTTTTGCATCCAGCAAATATATCCTATCTTATTCCATATAAATGCCCCTTGTTTTGAAAGATATTACAACTGCAATTTCTTAAAGTCACACCATTTCACAATAAACAAAAATGCATCCATTTATATCTTCAGTTCAGTTCTTTTTACATCAGTATGCATTGATTTTTCATGTTTGCTTTTTTAGTTGATGCATAACCACTTCCCAATCACCCCAAAGCAGATATACTGCTACAGGTCGGCATGGGTGCGCAAAATCACACATATATATACATGATTTAGCATCTCTGGGTAGGGGGCACATACGAGGCGCGCGCCCTGCCTGTGCCGCCATTCGCGGCCGCAACTGTCAATCACTGGGTTCTGGCCAGTGATTACTCGACGGCGCCTGGTGATTCACGAGCATCACCAATGGGGAGGAGAACTGTATGTAAACAATACAGTTCTCCTCCCTGTCAACTCATGCACACTGCTTTGGATGGCTGTGAAGCACGCAGAAACAGCACAGAGTAAACAGCACACAGTTAACCCTTTTGATCGCCCCACATGTTAACCCCTTCCTGCCCAGTGCCATTAGTACAGTGTCAGTGCTTTTTATTAGCACTGATCACTGTATTGGTGTCACTGAAGATGTCAGTGGCAGTTAGTCAGTTCCCACCCTGTGTCAGAATACGTGCCGCAGCCCCGCTATAAGTTGCTGATTGCCGCCATTACTGGTATATATATATAAAAAAAAAATTCCTGTATATATACCACCATTTGTGGACACTATAACTTTCATGTAAACCAATTAATTTACACGTATTGGGATTTTTTTTTAGCAAAGACATGTAGCAGAATACATTTTTACCGAAATTTGCCTAAATTTGCTTTTTTTATTTTACTGGACATGTTTAATAGCAAAAAGTCAAAAATATAGTTTTTTTTCTCAAAATTGTTGGTCTTTTTTTGTACTGCAAAAAATAAAAAACGCACAGGCGATCAAATACCACCAAAGGAAAGCTCTATTTGTGGGAAAAAAAAGGACATAAATTTCATTTAGGTGCAGTGTTGCATGACCGTGCAATTGTCAGTTAAAATAACGCAGCGCCGTATCGCAAAAAATGGGCTGGTCAGGAAGGAGGGTAAATCCTCTGGAGGGCAAGTGGTTAATAGCATAGCATACTTTCACATTATGTCATTGCTTTTTTTTTTTTAGCACTGATCACTGTATTAGTGTCACTGAGGATGTCAGTGACACCAATTCAGTTCCCCCCCCAGTGTCAGAATGCCCACCGCAGTCCCGCTATAATTTGCTGATTGCCGCCATTTCTAGTAAAAATTTAAAAAAAAATCCCAGTATATATTCTGCCATTTGTAAACTTTCACATAAACCAATTAATTTACAGGTATTGGGATTTTTTTTTAGCAAAGACATGAAGCAGAATACATTTTCGCCTAAATTTATGACGAAATTTGATTTTTAAATTTTTTTTACTGGACATGTTTAATAGCAAAAAGTCATAAATATTGTTTTTGTGTCAAAATTGTTGGTCTTTTTTTTATAGCACAAAAAATAAAAACCACACAGGCGATCAAATACCACTGAAAGAAAGCTCAATTCGTGGGAAAAAAAGGACGTAAATTTAATTTGGGTGCAACATTGCATGACCGTATAATTGTCAATTAAAGTAACGCAGTGCTGTAATGCAAAAAATGGTCTGGTCAGGAAGGGGGGTAAATCCTCAGGAGGGCAAGTGGATAAATAAAGTATAAACAAAAAATATGTCTCTTGCCTAAAAACAGATGTAAACAGAAGGAACGTGACTGAATGGCATCCGTTTACATTTGTTTATGTCTGAAAAAATGGAAAAGGATACAAACCTTTTACATTTTTTTCTGAGGACATAAACAGATTCGGATGTAAAGGAATCTATAAGGATATATATGCCTGTTTACATCTGCCTGCCCCTAGATGTACATTTTGAAAACCAATAGATGGATCCAGAGTGAACACTACTGTTCATTCCACCTATGCCAACCTTTAGCACAATGCCTATGTGCTAAGATATCCATCTTAAGCTCCCAGGCTTATTATTACTTTCTTGTTCCCTCTAGTAATAGGTAAGAGGTGAACTTCACCAAGTTGAACAATTTGGCCTACTCAGGAAATACTAGACATTCACAGTACTTCCTTGTTTCTACAGACGCTAATGTCTGCTAACATCATTGCAATGTCCCAACCTCCACTCTGATAAGGACTAAGAAAAAATAATTCTTGTAGTAGGTGCTATAATCTAACCAGAGCCGGACTGACAACTCATGGGGCCCCCGGGCAATAGGGAATCATGGGGCCCCTGTGTCCTTGCCCAAACTCAAAAAAGCCTATGAAAAAGGTACCAGAGGCATCTCATGGGGCCCCCTACTGACCCCTGGCCCTTGGGCAGTGCCCGAGTTTCCAAATGGTCAGTCTGCCCCTGTATCTAACATTATTATTATTATTATACAGGATTTATATAGCGCCAACAGTTTGCTCAGCGCTTTACATTATAACGGGAGACAATACAGCAACAATACAGTTCAATACAAGAGGGATAGGAGGGCCCTGCTCCTTGGAGCTTACAATCTAAGAGGTATATATCTATATATTATTATTATACAGGATTTATATAGCGCCAACAGTTTGCTCAGCGCTTTACATTATAACGGGAGACAATACAGCAACAATACAGTTCAATACAAGAGGGATAGGAGGGCCCTGCTCCTTGGAGCTTACAATCTAAGAGGTATATATCTATATATTATTATTATACAGGATTTATATAGCACCAACAGTTTGCTCAGCACTTTACAATATAAGGGAGACAATACAGCAACAATACAGTTCAATACAAGAGGGATAGGAGGGCCCTGCTCCTTGGAGCTTACAATCTAAGAGGTATATATCTATATATTATTTTTATACAGGATTTATATAGCACCAACAGTTTGCTCAGCACTTTACAATGTAACGGGAGACAATACAGCAACAATACAGTTCAATACATGGAGCAATATGGTAAGGCAAAGTGTCTGCTATAAAGCCAGAAAGACTAAATTCTTCTTTAATGGCCACGTTTATATGAACAGAGTAATTTGGGCTGCTTTAATTAAGCACAACCCAAAGCTGTTTTTAACCACTTGAGCTCTAGAGGATTTACCCCCCTTAATGACCAGGCCTCTTTTTGCTACTCGGCGCTGCACTAATTCAACTGATAATTGCACGGTCATGCAATGCTGCACCCAAACGAAATTTACATCCTTTTTTTCACACAAATAGAGCTTTCTTTCGGTGTAATTTGATCACCTGTGCGCTTTTTATTTTTCACGCTATAAACAAAAAAAACGCCAAAAATTTTCTTGTTCAAACTATTTTATTAACAATAAACGGGGATGACACAAACAAGGAGACATTGTTAATACATATTAGGCATTGATGTGACAGTAGGATACAATAAAATGAATGAGGGTCAAGGCATTAACGCCTATACATTTCTAACGGAAACAGGTAAATAGAAATCAATGACAGAATGCAAGATGGTATCAGTCAATCATGGTAATGTCTCCCAAGTGCATTAAAGAAATAGGGGGAATTCTGGAGGGGGTCAGACAGGGGCGGAAGGGGGGGGGAAAGAAGAACAACAACCATGACTCCATGAACATTCATCAAGTTCACAACAGCCTCTACGCGCTACGCACGAGGGGTTATGTACCATATCCTTGTCGTACAGTACTGAACTCAAGGGAGAAGCAGTGACTCGTCAAAGTTAGACGGAAGGAAATGCTCTACCCAAGGGCTCCATATGCGCAGGAATTTAGGGATCGTGTCAAGAACTGTGGCTTCCACCTCTGCGTGTATCATGGCTTGAGTTATTCTGGTTTTGACAGCCGCGACACTAAGAGTAGGGGATTTCCAAGACTTTGTTATAACCTGTTTAGCCGCTGTCGTGACTTGCATAAACAGCTTAAATTGCGAGTTGGAGATGCCAGAAGGGCATTGGTTGAGTAGGGCTGTCGTTGGGTCTGGCTGTATAGTGATAGTGCTAAATGTAGATATCATGGTAAAAATTTCATCCCAAAAGGTTCGGGCTACAGGACAGTCCCACCATATATGGTAATGTGTTCCCAGATCTGCACAGCCTCTGAAACAGTTGGGCGAGTAATTAGGGGTAAATTTTGCGATTCTTGCTGGGACCAAGTACCAGCGGGTTAAAACTTTATAATTCGTTTCCAATGCTACAACGTTCTGCGAAGACGATTTTGTGTTGGCCCAAATGTGGTCCCAATCAGACGGGTCGAATTTCTTACCTAGATCCACTTCCCATTTATGGGTATATAGAGGGGGGGACGTGGTGGTCGAAGCGGCGAAGAGTGAGTATAAGCAGGAGATAAGCCCACGTCTATGAGGGTCTTTGCAACATGCTCGTTCAAAGAGAGACATGGTGTCAGGCCGATTGGTTATTGTAGCGTATGGTGCGTAAAAGTGTTGTAGCTGCAAGTATCTAAATATCTCAGAGGCCGGGAGGCTATGCGTTTCCCGCAGCGAGGCAAAGGATTTAAACTTATTCCTCTGTAGGAAGTGATGCGTACGGAGCAAATTAGCGGAGGACCAGGCTTTGAATAAACGGGGTGTCTGCCACGCCGGGGGAAAAGCTGGGTTTCGTAGAAACGAGAGCATAGGATTATGTAGTGATTGGAGGAGGTAACGGGTTTTCAATTTATCCCATAAGGATAAAAAATGAGAAGTGATGGGGTTGGTTATAGAGCGGCGGTCTATCGGCCTCAACCAAAGTAGGTTAGCGGTGGATAGGGGATCGCATTCTATTGATTCAAGCGCAACCCATTGAGGGATTTCAAAGGTTGCATGATACTTAGGTAATTGGGGTAAATGCGCTGCTTGGTAATATTTGCTGATGTCGGGTAGGCCTAGACCTCCAGCAAGCTTAGGGCGGTATAGGGTGGAGCGGGGTATACGAGGGCGAGTATTGCCCCATACATAGGAAAAGATGCGAAGCTGCAGTGTGCGGAGGTAATGAGGGGGGACTGGGACTGGAAGGACTCTAAACAGATATAGAATTTTTGGGAGGATTGACATCTTGATAACTGCTATTCTGCCTAGCCATGCGAGGGGGAGGGAAGACCATTTGGACATAAGGGCAGAGAGATGGTTTAGCATCGGAAGATAGTTAGCTGCATAAAGGTCTGATAATCCAGGAGTCAGCTTGTTTCCCAAGAAAGGGATATGACACTGTGACCAAGGGAATGGTAAAATCTGTTTCAGATGCGTCAACTCTTTAGGGGGGAGAGAAATGTTGAGTGCTGTAGATTTATTTGGGTTTATTATTAGACCAGAAAGCGCGCCAAATGCCTCGAGAAGCCGGAGTAGGGAGGGTGAAGAAGTCAACGGTGACGTGAGAAAGAGCAAGACGTCATCCGCAAAGAGACATAGCTTATGGTGTGTTCCCCCAATTTCGAGTCCCCTGACATCCGGATTAGCTCTAATTAAGAGGGCTAGGGGCTCTATAGCCAGAGCAAAGAGCAAGGGGGACAGAGGGCAGCCCTGTCTCGTGCCTCTGGAGATCGGGAACTGAGCTGACCTGTGCCCCAGATACCCAATTCTGGCCGAAGGTTCTTGATACAGCGAGAAGATCCAGGTTAAGAAATGTGGGCCAAAACCCCACCGATGCAAAATATAATCGAGGTATGGCCATGAGACTGTATCAAATGCTTTCCGGATATCTAAGGACAGGAAATATGCAGGAATATTACGGGATCTTGCTAAGTTTGCCAAAAGGGATGCACGTCTGATGTTATCTCCCGCTTGTCTAGTCGGGATAAAGCCCACTTGGTCATTATGAATTAAAGAGCCAATATACAGGTTAAGACGTGAAGAAAGGACTTTTGCTAGCAGTTTGATGTCAAGGTTGAGGAGAGAGATTGGCCTATAGTTGGACCACTGCGTGTCATCAGAATTCGGCTTTGGGATCATTGAAATGTTCGCTTGCACTGTTTCATGGTTGAAGGTTTGGCCAGATAGTAAAGCGTTAAAAGCATTAGTGAGGATAGGTGTAAGGAGATGAGCAAATTTTTTATAGTAAGTGGCTGAGAAGCCATCTGGCCCTGGGCGTTTACGTAGCTTTAGACTTTTAATAGCGTCTAAGGTTTCGGCTTGGGAGATGGGTCTTTCAAGTGCCGCTAACTGGCACTCTGAGAGTTTCGGGAAAGAAATGGACGTTAAAAGGGTAAGAGCCTGTGTGGGGCCGAAAGGTGTGGAAGAGGAGTAAAGTTGTGACAAGTGTTTATGGAACGTCCGTAGGATGTGTTCTGGGTTACTAGTGAGGTTACCAGAGGAGGTGCGTATCCTGATAGGTTTAGTGAGCTGGTCGAGCATGCGAAGTGAAAGAGCCAGGAATGTGTTGGGTTTATTTGCCCTAGTATAGTATTTGTGCCTAGATCTACGGAGTGAGAGTTCCGCTTGGTCTGTGAGAAAAAGATCTAGGGCTAATCTAGATCGCTCCAGGGTTTCACGATTGGCAGGCATGGGAGCCGTCTGGAAGGCTTGATGAGAACGATCATAAGTTTGCTCCAGTAGAAGACGTTGCTGCCTTTTGGTTTTATTTAAGAAGGATGCTTTGCTAATGCAAAACCCTCGCAATACTGGTTTGTGTGCTTCCCATAATAAGAGAGGGGAAATATCAGGTGATTGATTGAGAGAGAAGTAGTCTTTAAGGGCTGCTTCTATTTCTAGACAGTGAGCTGGGTTTACAAGCAGGTTATCATTAATGATCCAAGAGGATTCAGCGGGGGATGGGGCCAACGAGGCCATAAATGTGAACACGGCGCAATGGTCAGACCAGGGAATGGGAATTATTTCAGAGGTCAAAAGCCGAGGGGAAGAGGCAGTGGTGACAAAAATATTATCTATCCTAGAGAATGACCGGTGGTGGTGAGAATAGAAGGTGTATTGGCGTTTGGTCTGGTTAAGTTCTCTCCATGAGTCTATCAAAGAATAACGTTGTAGTATGGATTGGAAGGTTTGTTTAGAAGCACGGATAGGAGATAGTTGAGGAGATTTGTCGAGAAAGGGATATATTACATTGTTAGAGTCTCCGCTAACAATTAAAGTTCAACGTTTATGATGGTCTATAACCGAGAGTATGTGTGAAAGGAATGGTAAAGGATCTTGGTTTGGGGCGTAGTATGCAACAATGGTGACATCTACATCGAGGAGTTGCCCTACTAATAGGAGGTAACGACCTTCTGGGTCTTTGATTTCGGTGCATGGCACGAAAGGTGTTGTTCGATGGAAGGCGATCAGTACCCCCCTTCGTTTGGCAGTGGCAGAGGCTGTGTAGACCTGAGGATATCGAGGACCAAAAAACTTAGGAGTGGAGTTGGAAGTGAAGTGTGTTTCCTGAAGACAGACCATGTGGGCTTTAAGTGTAGCAAAGGTTCGGAAAGCCTTATTACGTTTCTGCGGGATATTGAGGCCCTGAACATTCAGGGTAAGGACATTTAACGAGCCCATGGGGAAAGCGTATAGTGGATTGGATAGCATGGCACCACCGCCCAGGGTGAAGCCTGACGATTACTGCGGAGGATAGGATTGTTGCGGAGTATGTTAAGCAAAGTCATGGAGTCATGTTGGAGGGAGGGAAGAGGGGTACGGTAGGAGAGAGGTAACAGGAAAGAAAGGGTGTAAGAGGCCATTTAAGGCCTAAAAGGTGGGCTCAGGGTGGGCTAGGGAGCAATAGTAGCCCAAGTGTTATTAAATAACCAATAACACAGGGGCTAAGGTGGAGTGTGCAGGTACGCGGACCGTAAGGATGACAGCAATGTGATTACCAAATGGTGGCAAGGTCCCGGCAGAAAAAACAGGTATTTGCCGGCGTATAAGACGACTTTTTACCCCTTAAAAATCTTCTCAAAAGTCGGGGGTCGTCTTATACGCCGGTATAACATGACATGACACTTTTTAGGGGGGCGGCGCGGTGCCGCCGCCGCCCCCCCCCTTCCCCTAACGGAAGGGACACTAAGTACAGGGGTGGGCAGGGGCTATTTCTTACCTGGTTCCGGTCCCACGACGATCCGGTCCAGGAAGCGCGGCTGCGCCTTCAGTTCGGCCACTGGATGTTCGCGCGGCTGCTCGGCTCCGCCTCCTCACCAGCGATTGGCCGCCAGAACTGTAGCTCAGGAAAGGCACACAGGCGGCCAATCACCGGCGAGAGGGTGGAGCCGAGCGGCCGCGCGAAAATCGAGTGCAGGACCAGCAGGTAAGTGGTCAGTGTAGAGGTGCTGCTGCAACCACATATGCTGGCTGCAGCAGCACCATACGAGAACAGAGTCAGCGTCAGTCAGTGGGAGGAATAGTGCCCCATCATTGGTGTCACTGATACCAATGATGGGGCACTATTCCTCCCGCTGATACCTATGATGGGGCACTATTCCTCCCACTGACACCAACGATGGGGCACTATTCCTCCCCCCCACTGACACCAACGATGGGGCACTATTCCCCCCCCCACTGACACCAACGATGGGGCACTATTCCACCCCCCACTGACACCAATGATGGGGCACTATTCCACCCCCACTGACACCAATGATGGGGCACTATTCCTCCCCCCCACTGACACCAACGATGGGGCACTATTCCCCCCCCCACTGACACCAACGATGGGGCACTATTCCACCCCCCACTGACACCAACGATGGGGCACTATTCCACCCCCCACTGACACCAATGATGGGACACCATTCCTCCCACTGACACCAATGTTGGGACACTATTCCTCCTACTGACACCAATGATGGGGCACCATTCCCCCCACTGATACTAATGATGGGACACTATTCCCCCCACTGATACCAATGATGGGGCACTATTCCCCCCACTGATACCGATGATGGGGCACTATTCCTCCCACTGGTGTGCACTGGAAGAGGGGTAGTCTTATACGGCGAGTATAGCCCAAACACTACATTTTAGCAGGAAAAGTAGGGGGGTCGTCTTATACGCCCAGTCGTCTTATACGCCGGCAAATACGGTATATTAAAAAGAGAAAAACATCCGATAAAATCTGGGAATCCCAGACTCAGATGGCACTAGTGATGCTAGTGAAACCTCATGGGTGTAGGGGTATGGCATCGCATGCCGTCAAAGCCTAGGCTCCCAGATGTAAACTATTATAAAACCCAGGAGGGGGGGTTGCAGAACAGACCTCATGTTGTGGGGCAACCAAGATTTAACATGTAGAGGGAGAGAGAATACTAACGGTGCTAACCGTAGTGACAATCAAAAGAGTATATTGCATGGTGTGTGCGATAAAAAATAAGGGGGGGGGGAAAAAGGGATAAACATGGGACAGAGTTCAGTCCATGGTGTCTTGTGAGGGTAGGCCCAGAGACGAAAAACGCCCTCTCTTGTGGAAGTTGGATTGACCTTCAGTTGCACGCGTGGGGAAGGACTTCCGTGGCGAGCTGGATGTGGACCTCCGCTTGGCGCTCTCTGAAGGCGTCGCTGGGGGATGTAGTTGCAGGGTCCGCAGGGTGTCTATAAGGTCCTCAGGCGTCTTGCAGGTGTAATCTCGGGACTGGTGTCGGAATCGCACTGCAAAAGGGAAACTCCACCTATATTGTATTGCATGTTGTTGAAGTACTTGTAGGTGAGGTTTCATAGCCCTGCGTTTGGCGATGGTTGTGGGGCATAGATCCTGGAATAGTTGGTAGGTATGACCTTGGAACTGTAGAGATTCTGCGTTACGGGCAGCTTGTAGAAGTTGCTCCTTGGTACGGAAAAAGTGAAGCTTGGCTATAATGTCACGTGGCGGACCGTCGTTGCGTCGTGGTGCTAACGCCCTGTGGACTCTGTCTAATTCCAATCTATCGATTGGGATAGCTGGGGCAAGCTCTTGGAATAGAGCTGTTATTGTCGATTGTACATCAACGATCATTTCCGGAAGGCCCCGGACACGTAGATTTGAGCGCCGTGCTCGGTTTTCAAAGTCCTCTAGCCGTGTCAATAAAGTTGCGTTTTCGTCACGCAGGAGATCAAGGTCATCTGTATGTGTCTGAAGTGAGACGTCAAGACCATCCACCCTCTGTTCTAGGTCCGCAGTGCGCTGTCCCAGTTCACGGATTTCCCTAGATAGTGTGGCAGTGATGCGGTCTGAAGTTTGCTTCAAAGCCTTGTGTAGCATTTTTTCAAAGCGTGATAACAGGTCTAGGGGTGTAAGGTCAGGTGTCATGGCTTGTGTATGGACATCTGGTTCAGGGTCAGACTCACCCTCAGACGTGCAGGGATGGCTGGGCTGCGGATCCTGCAGGGCTGCATATGCTCCTGCTGCCTGCTTGCTTCCACGTGCTGGGGCGGTGGCCATATTTGTGGAGGCCTTTGCCAGGGCCTCCTTAATAGTTTTGGTGGATGGGGGGACCTGGTGCTGGGGTGCCCCTTTGACCATAGTGCTGCTTATATTGGGGTGGGGCTGTTATTCCAATCTCAGCCCCCCTGTTCTCTCTCTTCTCTCCCCTGGCTCTATGTGAGAGGGTAGTGGTGGGCGGGCCTATGGACGGCTCGCTGCAGGGACGGAGTCCTCTGTCGGATTCCTCCGACTCACCGCAGAGGATCCGTCGCTGCCTAGGGCGGATCGGACCCTGGGAGGATCACCACGGGGACCGGGTCCCCTCCTGGTATATTGCGGGCCGGGACCCGCTGCTTCAAGGCGCTGTCACCCGACGGGGAGACGGAGCCTCAGCGGACATGTCTTTCCCGCCGGCCGCGCATGCGCACTCCAAAAAGGCCAAAAATTTTGAAGAAAAACAATATTTTTTACTTTCAGCTATAAAAAATATATAGTAAACTCAAAGTTGGTTATAAATTTAGGCCAAAATGTATTCTGCTACATGTTTTTGGTAAAAAAAAATCCCACTAAGTGTATATTGATTGCTTTGTGTGGAAGTTATAGCGTCTACAAACTATGGTATAAATACTGCAATTTACGCCATTTTTCTGCTATACAGCGCTGCGCTAGTTTAACGGACAATTGCGCGGTCATGCAATACGGTACATAAATGAAATTTACATCCTTTTTTCCCCACAAATTAAGCTTTCTTTTGGTGGTATTTGATCGCCTGTGCGGTTTTTATTTTTTGTGCTATAAAAAAAAGGCTGACAATTTTGAGGAAAAAAAAACAATATTTTGGACTTTTTGCTATAAAACATGTCCAGTAAAAAAAATGTAAAAATCAAATTTAGTCATAAATTTCTGCCAAAATGCCTTCTGCGACATGTCTTTGCTAAAAAAAAACCCAATACGTGTAAATTAATTGGTTTACGTGAAAGTTATAGCGTTTACAAATGGCGGGAAAGATACTGGGATTTTTAGGTTTTTTTTATACTAATAATGGCGGCGATCAGCGAATTATGGCGGCGATCAGGGACTTATGGCAGCGACCAGCGACTTATGGCAGGACTGCGGCGGACATTCTGACATTGGGGGGTACTGACTTGGGGTCAATGACATCCCCAATAACACTAATACAGTGATCAGTGCAAAAAAAAACACTGACACTGTACTAATGGCAATGGGGAGGAAGGGGTTAACTTTATTTAGCAGGGAAGGGTTATAGGAGTGAGGGGAGTGTCTTACTAGGGGGTGGGGGTGTGTACTGGACGGGACAAGGCTGATCGAGAAAGAGAAACTGTTCTTTCTCGATCAGCTCATCCTCGAGCTGACAGGGAAGTGACAGACAGCACAGCTACTGCAGCTGTGCTGTCTGTCACTGTTTGCCGCCGATCGCCGGGAAACAGCCGCTAAGGACCGGCTGTGACCCGGCGACTCACATCTGCGGCGGTGATCGGTAGGACAGATAGGGCGGCGGCGCGCCTCACGCGCGCCCCCTATTTGTTTACAAAACACACGTTTTAAAACATGGTTTAGCCTGCGAGTGCCGCCCTGCCGCCGTATATCTACAGTGGCTGGGCGGCAAGTGGTTAAAAAAATGCAAAATTTGACACTACCTACAACTGAAGCAATTTATAGAGTATAATAAAAATAATACAGCGCTGTATTATTTTTATAATTATTTTTTGATGTTTAGTCAATCCTTGAACAGCAGCATTTAATTGTTCACTTATTTCCTTGGTGCAAGTTTGATACATATTTGTGTAATTTAGAGAGTATAGTTACATAAAACATATTAATCTACTAAGCAAGTCACCCAATGCTAGGAAAAATGTGTCCTGTAGACTCTTGAGCACTACTTCAATCTGTATCTTACACAAAGTTTTGTTGAGATGCACACATTTTATTTTAACATGCTGTTCCCAACGTTTCATTACATTTTGTGTTGCATCAAGTAGATCTCCCTTTTGTGGCAATCTGTACAGTATATCATGCTGCTGGATTAGCATGTGACCCAAGTGACTGGAAAACCACATAAACATTGCTTTGTTTTTTACAAAAAACAAAATACAACTGTAAAGAACAGACTGTGTTAAGTCAGTAATGAAGAATACCTAAGCAGAGTAGCAATGTGAAAAAATATTTACAAAACTTTATTAACCGCTGTCCTATACCAGAAATACTGCTGCAGGGCGGCAGGGGTGCACAAAATCACGTATATATACGCGATTTTGCATTTCTGGGTAGGGGGCACAAGCGGGGTGAGGGGGCACAATCGGGGCCGCGACTGTCAATCACTGAGTTCCAACCAGTAATTACTCACCGGCGCCTGGTGATTTATGAGCATCTCCAATGGGGAGGAGAACTATATGTAAACAAAACAGTACTCCTCCCTATCAACTCGTGCACACTGCTTTGGATGGCTGTGCACAGCCATCCAAACCAGTGTGCTTACAGTGAAGCACACAGTTAACCCTTTGATCTCCCCACATGTTAACCTCTTCCTGCCCAGTGCCATTAGTACATTGCCGTTGCTTTTTTTTTAGCACTGATCACTGTATTGGTGTCACTGGGGATGTCATTTCTGGATAAGGGGCACATGCGAGCTGCGTGTGCATCCTCACCTGTCGATCGCCAGGTCCCAACCAGTTATTCACCGCCAGCACTCAGTGATTGCCGTGTATCACGGATGGGGGAGAGACCTGTATGTAAACAATACAGATCTCTCCCGTCAGCTCCTGCACACTGCTTTGGATGGCTCTGCATAGCAAAGCCATTCCAAACAGTGTTAAGCACACACACAGCCCACACGGTAAAACAGCACAAAGTTAACCCTTGGTCATCCCAGATGTTAACCCCTTCCTGCCCAGTGTCATTAGTACAGTGTCAGTGCTTTTTATTAGCACTGATCACTGTATTGGTGTCACTGGGGATGTCAGTGACAGTTAGGCAGTTCCCCCCAGTGTCAGAATGCCTGCCCCAGTCCTGCTATAATTCGCTGATCGCCACCATTACTAGTGTAAAAAAAAAAATTTAAAAACTCCAGTATAGTATATTCCATTCATAGACTGTATAACTTTCACATAAACCAATTCATTTACAAGTATTGGGATTTTTTGTTAGCAAAGACATGTAGCAGAATACACTTTAGCCAAAATGTATGACGAAATTTGATTTTTTTACTGGACATGTTTAATAGCAAAAAGTCAAAAATGTTGTTTTTCTCAAAATTGTCGGTCTTTTCTTTTATAGCAAAAAAATAAAAAATGCAGTGGTGATCAAATACCACCGAAAGAAAGCTCTATTTGTGGGGAAAAAAGGACATACATTTAATTTGGGTGTAGCGTTGCATGACTGCGCAATTATCATTTAAAGTAACGCAGCGGAGTAACACAAAAAATGGCCCTTTCTGGAAGAGGGGTATATCCTCTGGAGGGCAAGTGGTTAAACATCCAATACGAAAAATGTTTGTGATACCTTCCAATTGTGAGTGTACAATCCAAACGCACACGTTCCTGCATTAAAAATGGCTGTGTGTATAAGTGGGTGCTGCAGCGACCGTCGGCTGGAACTGAACAAAATCAGCAAGAGAGAATGTCACCAGCACACCGAGGATCACCAATATGGGTCCAAAAGTTTTAATAAACGATCACATAGCTACAGCAAGGGAACATTTTGGAGTCTCGCAGGACCCCTTCACATGCCTGATGAAGGGGTCCTGTGAGACTCTAAATCGTTGCCTTGCTGTAACTATGTGATCGTTCATTAAAACTTTTGGACCCATATTGGTGATCCTCGGTGTGATGGTGACATTCTTTCTTACCTTCCAATTGTGAGCGCAATACTCTACAGGTGAAACTCGAAAAATTAGAATATCGTGCAAGAGTTCGTTTATTTCAGTAATGCAACTTAAAAGGTGAAACTAATTTATGAGACTCATTACATGCAAAGCAAGATAGTTCAAGCCGTGATTTGTCATAATTGTGATGATTATGGCTTACAGCCATCATTGTTTCTCTCTCCCTCTCCCATCTTCCTATATAGTATACTAGGCTGGGCTACTCAATTTATGTGCATAAGATATGTTGAAGAAAGAACTTTTATCACTTTAATATTAGCACGACTATGAAACCGCATTAGATCTTGGTTTCCCTTCATACTGTGAGATAGGAAGTGGATATACACATTGTGGGCAATCCACTTCAATCTACTTAAAGGCTATCCTCACATATGTTTCTGCCACATAGTCCATGCTTTAGGAACATTGCTGCTGCTTATGCTTGCTTCATGCTAACTCAAACTATGCTTTTCCAATGCTTGATGAACTTTAAAGCCTAGTTAACTGTCAGCACTATCTGTAAACTTATGAACCACAGTCTGCAAATATGCTTTGCTTAACTTGTTTTTTACTATTGACAGTGACTGACTTTCATTTCCTTGTGCAGGCCATAGACGGGTCATTTATCGGTCGAATTTTCGCCCGCACGAAAAATCGGCAGATAATCATGCCGTTGGTGGGGCCAGCCCATCAGCCATTTTTCGCGGATCTCCTCATTTATTTCTATCGGTCATGCTGGAAAATCCGCAAAAAACTGCAGTTTTTCGTGGACATAGGTGGCAGCATCGGCAACTGGGCCGACCGATTTTTCATTTATCAGCTAAAAATTTGGCCTGCCTTGGCCTACATATTGGTTAGAGACTCAATTGATAGCAAATTCATGATCTATCAATCAGTACTGTCCAGACAGAGGTCAGGGGTTCTGCATCCTCCTAGAGAAAACTCCTCCTACTTTAACAAGTGCTCTGCTGAATACTGATAGAAGTCACACTGTTCTAACTGCTGATGAGAAAAGGTAGTTAGCAGTTTATATTTACTAAAATAATTGCATTTCCATGTAGTGTGTACTGGGGGAGACCAGATATAGTGAATGCAGGGTCCAGGGTTTAGTAACACTTTAAACGCATATTGCTTTCTAGGGTCACTTGATTTTTTGTCACTGACTGTATACAGACAGTGTAGTCCGGACTGCTTGTTTTAATTTAGAATTAAAATTGTGGAATTGTCCACAATTGGAAAGTATCTCAAACTTTTTGTATTGGATGTTTAATACGGTTTTATGAATATTATTTCATATTGCTACTCTCAATGGGTTTTCTTCATTACTGACTTAACAAACTTCTTTACAGCTGTATTTTGTTTTTGCAAATTGATTTTGGTATTTTATCCACATCATTCTATTATTTTAGATGAGACAGAGAGCAAATACTTAGGTTATCCTGCCAAATTCTGTGGCTTCCCACTTTTTATTTGTTTTTTACCAGCCTGAGCTGATTAGGCATGCATTATCTATTGGACCTGGTGTCAATTATCCAATGTCCATGAGAATCTCAAATATGACCATATACTAGACCTGGTTCCTAAACCTGTCCTCAGACTCCAAGAACAGTACATAAATTTCAGGTAATCTGACATATGCACAAGTCAAGTCATTAGTCTCCTAGCAGCATGCTTTACTACTTGCACATACCTGTATATCCAAACGATTTTGATTTGGTGGGACTGAGAGCAAATTTGGGAAACAATTACTCTTACACTATATATGAATCTTTCAGTTGTGCAGCCAGGTAGATGCCACATGTGTCCTGTGTCAGCAAAGTATCTTCCTACATCACTAGTTGCTTCAAGCCTGCTCATAGGACAATGGTCTGGCCTTATCTCCTCTACTTAGTAACAAAGTCTTACAAGAAGCAGTAAAATTGAACTAGGAAGTAGTAAAGCTGAACCAAATAGCAGCAAATTGATCTCCCTAGCTGGCCAGTATATCAAAGATTTGTAAATCACTAGATTATCTGAACAAAAGCTAATTTATAAAAGAATCAAACATATCTATGAAATTCAACCGCAAATTTAGCTGTTTGCCTTAAATGCCAATTTAATATTTATGGACAAATTGCAAGTGCACTCTATGTTTAGATAAATCAGATATAGCCACACAAGCAAACACCATGCATTTAGATGTGCATACAATTGTACCACAATGAAAATGTGATTGCACAACTAATCTATTGGCTTTTTTAACCACTTGACCACCAGGCCAATCCTAAAATTACTGTCAAACATGCAAAAGTCAGAACCCCCAAACATTTTTTTATATACAATGGGGCAAAAAAGTATTTAGTCAGCCACCAATTGTGCAAGTTCTCCCACTTAAAAAGATGAGAGAGGCCTGTAATTGGCATCATAGGTAGACCTCAACTATGAGAGACAAAATGAAAAAAAAAATCCAGACAATCACATTGGCTGATTTGGAAAGAATTTATTTGCAAATTATGGTGGAAAATAAGTATTTGGTCACCTACAAACAAGCAAGATTTCTGGCTCTCACAGACCTGTACCTTCTTCTTTAAGAGGCTCCTCTGTTCTGCACTCATTACCTGTATCAATGGCACCTGTTTGAACTTGTTATCAGTATAAAAGACACCTGTCCACAACCTCAAGCAGTCACACTCCAAACTCCACTATGGTGAAGATCAAAGAGCTGTCGAAGGACACCAGAAACAAAATTGTAGACCTGCACCAGACTGGGAAGACTGAATTTGCAATAGGCAAGCAGCTTGGTGTGAACAAATCAACTGTGGGAGCAATAATTAGAAAATGGAAGACATACAAGACCACTGATAATCTCCCTTGATCTGGTGCTCCACACAAGATCTCACCCTGTGGGGTCAAAATGATCACAAGAACGGTGAGCAAAAATCCCCGGACCACATGGGGGACCTAGTGAATGACCTGCAGAGAGCCGGGACCATCAATAACACACTACGCCGCCAGGGACTCAGATCCTGCAGTGCCAGACGTGTCCCCCTGCTTAAGCCAGTACATGTCCGGGCCCGTCTGAAGTTTGCTAGAGAGCATTTGGATGATCCAGGAGTGAATTGGGAGAATGTCATATAGTCAGATGAAACCAAAATAGAACTGTTTGGTAGAAACACAACTCGTCGTGTTTGGAGGAGAGAGAATGCTGAGTTGCATCCAAAGAACACCATACCTACTGTGAAGCATGGGGGTGGCAACATCATGCTTTGGGGCTGTTTCTCCGCAAAGGGACCAGGACGACTGATCCATGTACAGGACAGAATGAATGGGGCCATGTATCGTGAGATTTTGAGTGCAAACCTCCTTCCATCAGCAAGGGCATTGAAGATGAAACGTGGCTGGGTCTTCCAACATGACAATAATCCCAAACATACTGCCCAGGCAACGAAGGAGTGGCTTTGTAAGAAGAATTTCAAGGTCCTGGAGTGGCCTAGTCAGTCTCCAGATCTCAATCCCATAGAAAATCTTTGGAGGGAGTTGAAAGTCCGTGTTGCCCAGCGACAGCCCCAAAACATCACTGCTCTAGAGGAGATCTGCATGGAGGAATGGGCCAACATACCAGCAACAGTGTGTGCCAACCTTGTGAAGACTTACAGGAAACGTTTGACCTCTGTCATTGCCAGCAAAGGATATATAACAAAGTATTGAGATGAACTTTTGATATTGACCAAATACTTATTTTCCACCATAATTTGCAAATAAATTCTTTCCAAATCAGCCAATGTGAATGTCTGGATTTTTTTTTCTCATTTTGTCTCTCATAGTTGAGGTCTACCTATGATGCCAATTACAGACCTCTCTCATCTTTTTAAGTGGGAGAACTTGCACAATTGGTGGCTGACTAAATACTATTTTGCCCCACTGTATACCTTGGTTTGTGGACTCTAAAACTTTCCTACAGACTAAATAACATACACTGATTTTGGGTATGTTCACCAAAGAAATTTAGCAGAATACATTTTGACCTAAATTTATGAATAAATTTTATTTATTTGCAAAATTTTATAACAAACAGAAAAATTAGTTGTTTTTTTTTCAAATGTTTTGGTTTTTTTTTCATTTATTTAGCAATTTCTTTTCTATTTCTTTTTGTGGTGATTAAATACCACCAAAAGAAAACTCTATTTGTGTGAAAAAAATGATAACTTTTTTATGGGTATAGTGTTGCATGACTGCTTAATTGTCGTTCAAAGTGCGACAATACTGAAAGGTTAAATTGGCCTTGAGCAGGAAGAGGGTAAAAGTGCACGTGGTTAAAGTAGAAGAAAAGCATAACTATAACTATTCTTAAAAATGCTTCCTCCTCCCTTCTTCTACCTATATTGCCTAACGTGTATAAAAATTTATGTATACTTATCTATTATCAATCCGCTCAGGTCATGTGGACCTGAAGCTCTGTGTAAGGGAGTGCTCAACAACCGTGAACTATGAAGTCACTCAGTCATTCTTGGCACTCCCTTCCTCTTCTATCCTGCAGAAGCCGCTCGCTGACAAAGAGGAACTGGAGCTGTGTGATCATGTGACTTGATCAGAGCAGATGAAAAATAAATGACTACACACACACATTCTTTTTATACAGGTTAGGTAGAGTAGGTGTGTGTGTGTGTTAGGGGGAGGAATGGAGAGAACATTTTAAGAATTGTTATAGTTAGGCTTTTCTTCTACTTTAAGACATAAGGAATTACATTACGATTTAGAACAATGATGCCATTCAGTCTTTGCTCCTAGGGATATATAAGTACATTGAATGAAGAGACATTTCTTTACTTCAAACATGCAACATGAAAGCAATTCTAAAAAAGACTATAATATAATTTTACAGCTTTTTAACTTCTCCAATTAAGTAAACCTCAAGTTTCATAACACTATACATAGCAATAGTTTCTAAGTACTTGCAGCATATTGTTTATTAAAAAAAAATAGCATGTTGAAACTTTTTTTCTAGTCAAGGTATTTTTACCCTGTGTTTCTGCTCTCTTTCCCTTTCCTGGTTCTTGTACAGCATATCATTTTTTTTTCTCTGTTTATTTATTTACTACTTTGCTTAATCTTTTCTTCACCTTCATTCATTTCTCTTTTTTGTTACCTTTTTTGTTCCCAGACCCATATTGATCAGGGCTGATTAGGTAATTCATGGCCACTGTTTGGCACACTTCAGTAAGGGAGCAAGGCCTGAACTGGCATGGCTGGTTGGAAAGCTACTTACAAGCCCCTCGTTGTCAGTCTGCAACTAGGTATGAAAAAATGAGTCCCCCTATTTGACCTCACTGCCTAGTAACTATAAAAATATCATCATCCCCCTCTGCCAATCCCTCCACTGGCTTCCGATTTCCCAACGGATCAAATTCAAAATCCAACACTGACGTACAAAGCTGTCCATCATACTGCCCCAAATTACATCACCGACCTAATATCCAAATACCACCCAAAACGCACTCTCCGCTCCTCACAAGACCTCCTTCTCTCTAGTTCCCTGGTCTCCTCCTCCCATGCCCGCCTCCAGGACTTCTGCAAGGCGTCACCCATCCTCTGGAACTCCCTACCCCAATCCATCAGACTATCACCTACTCTCCTCTCGTTTAGGTGTACCCTGAAAACCCACCTCTTCAGGGAAGCCTACCCCACCCCCTGATAATTGCCGACCTCCTCCACTCTTCCTACCACTCCATCCCCCACAGCTTTTCCTCCCGTACCACTATCCCCTCCCTCCTAGATTGTAAGCTCCAAGGAGCAGGGCCCTCGAAACCCCTCGTGTATCGCATTGTATTGTTATTGTACTGTCTCATGTATTGTCTCCCATTGTAACTGTTGGCGCTTTATAAATACTGTATAATAATAATAATAATAATAATATAACATAAATATGCCACCTGATTTCAAACTATAACACTGGCTTATTTTCAGGGTTTCTTGCAGCCCGATGATATTGGATCCCTTATTTGAATTCTTAGCAGTTACTGGTTGCTTTCTTTTTACTAGATCTAAAGGCATTCCCACCTAGGAGCACTAGGGTCGTCGGTTCCAATCCCAACCACGGAACCACCTGTCTGGAGTTTGCATTTTCTCCCTGTGCCTGCATGGGTTTCCTCCTACACTCCAAAGACATGCTGGTAGGTTAATTGGAGCCTGTCTAAACTGGCCCTAATATGTTTATGTATGAATTTGAGTTATGGACCTTAGATTGTAAGCACCTTGAGGGCAGGGACTGATGTCAATGTGTAATAAATCTGTAAAGCGCTGCATAAATTGATGACGCGATACAGGAACCAACAAATAATAATACTTTTGTTTTTCTTCCTCAAAAATCTAACTGTGTGCGTATTTCTGGTCAGCATGACTACAAACATCTGGGTTTGATCTAGTGTGTCCCAGTTTCCAAATATAATGTTATTAGATTATTAAACCCTTCTATACTGTATTATACCAGTTTGAAAAATCAGTTGATTGGGTAGGGACTGGGAACTGTCATTCATGTAGAGTTAACCATTGGTTGGTGGGTTTTTTTTTCATTCATGTTGTGGTTGGTATCTGGGGGCCCTACTTATTTTTATAGGGGGCTTCCAGATTCCTATTAGCCCCTACTTGCAGACTCTAATAAACACCGGGCCAGGGTTGTGGGGAAAAAGTCACACTGTCCTCATCAAAATGGGATGGGTAGCTTTGCTAGGGAATGTGGCCTGGTATGGTTCTGGAAGGGATTGGCTAAACTCTTGTTTCCCCTTTCCCAACCTGCCAGACTGCTTGCTCAGATCTTTTTTGGGGGATAGCATGCTTTTTCTATCATGTTTTTTGCATAGTATTCAAGATAAAGCTCTGGCATGTATTTTTATGGGAAACCACATGCTGTTGTTTTTTGTGTGTGGGTCATCCATTAATATCTATACCAGACCCTCTTCCAGGATAAGGGTTTGGTAAAGATGAAGGGAATCTCCTGTCATTTGTTTACAAACAGAATGAAATAGTCAGGAGCTGTCATTTGCCAGCAATTTCAATTGCATTTTTAAAATGTTTTGTAAATATCAGTTTTGCTGCACTAGATGTATATATTGTACAGATTCACCACTTAACAGGCAGGTTCAGGAAATCCCAAATGCGTGCTATTTGAAGGAATTTTGCATTTGTAATATCTTTCTTTATGCATTATAAAATGGCTGCTCCAACAGAGATTTTAAAAAATACTATTTTGGTTTGGTGCATTGACCACAGAGCAGTGCCCAGCTCCTCATCCCCATTCTACAAACCTTTGCCTGTTAGCCCTATTACGGATTTCTGATTCATCCCCCATTGGCTTCAGTGAAGCTCAGATTCAGCCTCCAAAATTCCATTACGTTTGCAAACTTCTCCCAAATCTGAATGTTTGGCTCATTACTATACACCACCTGGCATGCTATATTCCACACATCCTACTGCTAGTAGCATGTAACAATCACATCCATCTAGATTTAATCTGAATCTGAACAAATTTAAGCAGCTCCAGTAATATCATAAGTTTGCCATATGAGTGAGTGCAGAATCTGAACTGCATATGCACACTGTTATCTAATGTTCTGCATTCCTACATTTTGATGGATAGTTTTCAAGATAAGGATTCATATCTAAGAGATCGGGCTGGATACACTTTTCCTTACAGATCCAAATACACATTTACCCCTATGACCAAAATGAAACTAAAATAATTCTTTTTATATATTAAACAAAGGTGTGGGAGGTGTTTGACAGCCTTCGTGACAACTAACTGTTTGCTATTTCTGTGGCTTTATGGAAACTCTGTAGTGGTCCTTTAAAGAAATAAAGAGATCCATAATGGAAAGAACCTAAATATTGAGCTGACATGATATGGTGATGAAAACATCTAAACATTTTCTACTGCTGTAATGAGTTGTCCTTCAGACAAGTGCCTAGTCACATGGCCAATGCCAAGGAATCTTAGCAGAAGCTAAAAATTCTCAAGGGCTGCTGTTAGGAGACTGCTCTGGCAGAGCAAATTTTCTTTACTATAATAGTAAAAATCTCCATACTATTTAAAAAAAACCATAACCTTACCCAGGTGACATCAAACCTGACTTACAGTGAATTTATAAAAAATGCAGCGCTTACATAGATGTAATAAATACAATAAAATGTAAGTGTGACAGAGAGCGCAAGTTGATGCGCAAATATGTGACAGTGATAGTATCTTAAAAAAGACAAAAATTATATATTGACGTGATAGTATTAAGCACAATATATCACATAAATGCAAATGACATGAGTCCATTTAATGGATTGCAAGTGCGTCAGTGATTCAGATAGGAAGATATCGATCAATCCTATTCAACTTCCATCACATAATCAGGAGCTCGTGACTTCCATGAAAAGCAATATAGGGTGTCCTTACACTCACCAGACGTAAATCATACAGTAAATGCGCTTGTAGTATAAGGGTGCTGGTGGCCTTCTGGAACCCGGTAAAGATCTGATATTCAAACGACACTCAAAACATCCAGGGATACTCTCCAGACCTTTTATTGGACCCTCTTAGTTAATAGGAACCGCTCACAGGTAAAGCTAACGCTCAGCATCAGGTAAGTACAGCATCCAAATGAAATCCACCTTGTGAGGCTCAAACAAAGCCACCAGAACATATAGTGTAGTAAATTAGTTTAATTTATTCCTTTAAAGACATACAGTTGTGACCAAAATTATTCAACCCCCACTGAAATTGAGTGTTTTGGCCAGTTTGACATTGCTTTTGATCATTCAGTCATCTTGCTTACATTTACATTAAAGAGGCACTTGTAGGTCAGACAAATATAACATAACAGTTATAATGAAATAACCACAAATGTCTTTTCTGTGCTCACAGCATTATCAGTTTTATTCAACCCCCAAGTGACATTCAATCTTAGTACTTAGTACAGCATCCTTTTACAGTTATAACAGCTTTTAAACGTGAAGCATAGCTTGACACAAGTGTCTTGCAGCGATCTACGGGTATCTTCGCCCATTCTTCATGGGCAAAGGCCTCCAGTTCAGTCACATTCTTAGGCTTGCGCACTGCAACTGCTTTCTTTAAGTCCCACCAGAGGTTCTCAATCGGATTTAAGTCTGGTGACTGCGATGGCCACTCCAAAATGTTCCAGCCTTTCCTCTGCAACCATGCTCTAGTGGACTTGGAGGTATGCTTGGGATCATTGTCCTGTTGAAAGGTCCAACGTCTCCCAAGCCTCAGGTGTGTGACGGACTGCATCACGTTTCCATCCAATATCTCCTGGTACTGAAGAGAATTCATGGTACCTTGCACACGCTGAAGCTTCCCTGTACCTGCAGAAGCAAAACAGCCCCAAAGCATGATTGACCCTCCACCATGCTTCACAGTAGGCAAGGTGTTCTTTTCATCATAGGCCTTGTTCTTCCTCCTCCAAACATAGCGTTGATCCATGGGCCCAAACAGTTCTAATTTTGTTTCATCAGTCCACAGAACACTATCCCACAACTTTTGTGGTTTGTCCACATGGCTTTTGGCATACTGCAGTCGACTCTTCTTATTCTTTGGAGACAGCAAGGGGGTACGCCTGGGAGTTCTGGCACGGAGGCCTTCATTACGCAGTGTGCGTCTTATTGTCTGGGCTGAAACTTCTGTACCCACATCTGACAAATCTTTTCTCAGTTCCTCAGCAGTCACACGGGGACTTCTCTCCACTCTACGCTTCAGGTAGCGCACAGCAGTCGAAGTCAGCATCTTCTTTCTGCCACGACCAGGTAGCGTTTCAACAGTGCCCTTTGCCTTGAATTTGCGAATGATGCTTCCTAAGGTGTCTCTTGGTATGTTTAACATCTTTGCAATCTTCTTATAGCCATTGCCCTTCCTGTGAAGAGAAATCACCTCTTCTCTTGTCTTCCTGGACCATTCTCTTGCCTTCACCATGTTTGTAACCACACCAGTAAATGTCTAGAAGGAGCTGAGTATCACAGTCATTTTAAAGCTGCCTAATTGGTGCTTATTATGCTTGATTGCTGCTCGGTGACATCCACAGGTGTTTTCAATACCTGATGGAAAGCACCTGTATGAACCTCTGTTCTTCAGAGTGGTAGTCTTTAAGGGGTTGAATAATTGTGGCAATGAAGAAACCACATAAGAACCATTTACTACTGTATTACATAAACAATTGATGTCATTTTAGTTGCATTTGGGTAGTTACAACGTCCTTGTAGGATTTGATTCTGAATACAATTCCAAATGTACACTATAGTCCCTAAACCCCTTTACAGCATTGGGGGTTGAATAATTTTGGTCACAACTGTATGTATCTCAAAAATGGATCAACATTAAAGTGGCTGAAAGTATTAAACTCTAATGATCCTAGCCTCAGTAGCAATAGTAATAACACTATAATAAAGTGATAATAGCAGGTATACATGCATGTATTAAAGCTCTCAATAGAATTTTTAAAATTTCAAAGATGGCCGCCAGCCCAGTATAATTGGCTGTGGTAGCATAGGGTGACGTCAGTGTGGCAGGTACCCTGACTTACAGAGAAGTCACATGATTTCAAAGTCGGGTGATATGCTGATTGCAGGTGCAATTTGTAAGACATCTGATATAGATGTCTATATAAATCTCACCAAAAGTAGTGCATGTACTACTTTAGAAATCCTTGGTCCAGCACTGTACAGCCTTCCCGCGCCGGCATTTCTCAGCTGGGTGCCCACTGCGCATGCGCAAGAAGCGCTGTGCTTTCTGAATGGTCAGGCATCTTCTGAGACACATGACAAGACGCTGGGCCATTCACAAAGCGCAGCGCTTCTCGTGCATGCGCAGTGGGCACCCGGCACAGCTAAAGGGAGGACAACTCCGTGGAAGTGGGAGTGGGTACCTGTCAAATTCAGGTATCCACTCCCCCTCCCTCCCCAAAGGTCCGCAGTCTATGGTCATCCCCTGTACTGTCTGCAGTCTCTAGTCAGCTCCTGTACTGTCTGCAGTCTTTGGTCATCCCCTGTACTGTCTGCAGTCTTTGGTCATCCCCTGTACTGTCTGCAGTCTCTGGTCATCCCCTGTACTGTCTGCAGTCTCTGGTCATCTGTACTGTGTCCGCAGTCTCTGGTCATCTCCTGTAATGTGTCCACAGTCTCTGGTCATCCCCTGTACTGTGTTCCCAGTCTCTGGTCATCTCCTGTACTGTGCCCGCAGTCTCTGGTCATCTCCTGTACTGTGCCCGCAGTCTCTGGTCATCCCCTGTACTGTGTTCGCAGTCTCTGGTCATCTGTACTATGTCCGCATTCTCTGGTCATCTCCTGTACTGTGTTCGCAGTCTCTGGTCATCTCCTGTACTGTGCCCGCAGTCTCTGGTCATCCCCTGTACTGTGCCCGCAGTCTCTGGTCATCCCCTGTACTGTATTCACAGTCTCTGGTCATCTCCTGTACTCTGTCCGTAGTCTCTGGTCATCTCCTGTACTGTGTTCGCAGTCTCTGGTCATCTGTACTATGTCCGCATTCTCTGGTCATCTCCTGTACTGTGTCCACAGTCTCTAGTCATCTCCTGTACTATGTCCGCAGTCTCTGGTCATCCCCTGTACCACGTCCGCAGTCTCTGGTCATCTCCTGTACTGTCTGCAGTCTCTGGTCATCTCCTGTACTGTCTGCAGTCTCTGGTCATCTCCTGTACTGTGTCCGCAGTCTCTGGTCATCTCCTGTACTGTCTGCAGTCTTTGGTCATCTCCTGTACTATGTCCGCAGTCTCTGGCCATCTCCTGTACTGTGTCCGCAGTCTCTGGTCATCTCCTGTACTGTGTCCACAGTCTCTGGTCATCTCCTGTACTGTGTCTGCAATCTCTGGTCATCTCCTGTACTGTGTCCACAGTCTCTGGTCATCTCCTGTACTGTGTCCGCAGTCTCTGGTCATCTCCTGTACTGTGTCTGCACTCTCTGGTCATCTCCTGTACTGTGTCTGCACTCTCTGGTCATCTCCTGTACTGTGTCCGCAATCTCTGGTCATCTCCTGTACTGTGTCCGCAGTCTCTGGTCATCTCCTGTACTGTGTCCGCAGTCTCTGGTCATCTCCTGTACTGTGTCCGCAGTCTCTGGCCATCTCCTGTACTATGTCCGCAGTCTCTGTTCATCTCCTGTACTATGTCCGCAGTCTCTGGTCATCTCCTGTATTGTGTCCGCAGTCTCTGGTCATTTCCATTGGTTCAGAATATTTTTCGTCCTGTTTTTCTCCTCTAAAACCTAGGTGCTTCTTGTGGAGCAAAAAATATGGTAATATATACTTATTGGGATTTTTTTTACCAAAGACATGTAGCAGAATACATTTTAGCCTAAATCATTGAAGAATTTTGATTTTTATGATTTTCTTTTTAAATTGGATGTTTTATAACAGAAAGTAGAAAAGGTTTTTTTTCCAAAATGTTCAGTCTTTTTTCATTTATATAATAAAAAATAACGAAAACCCAGTGATGATAAAATCCCACTCAAAGAAAGCTCTATTTGTGTGAAAAAAAAAAGATATAAAATTTAATTTAAGTACAGTGTTGCATGACCACGAAATTGCCATTTAAAGTAGCACAGTGCTAAATAGCAAAAAATGCTCTGGTCTCGAAGGTGGTAAAACCTTCCGGAGCTCAAGTGGTTAATGTATCTTTTTCCTTTCATGCTTGTTTCTCAGTTTTTGGAAGATAAGCCAAAGCATGTAAGAATATGTGCATAAAGAAGTGCATGATGGCAAAACAAAAAAGTGTTCTTTTAGCATTAGAAATCAATGCTCCTATCAATAATTAAATGACTGAAATGGAATTATCTCAGTTGTGTAATTATTAATAGGTTAATTGTTTTCTATCAGTAAGGCATTTTCTGGCATCTACTTTTAGCCAGCTTCAAAGATCAAGCAAACAACCACCAGCATACATTACTATTAGAGATGAGCGAAGAAATGAAAAATTCGATTCGACTGATTCGGCGAATTCGTGGACAATATTCGATTCGAGTCGAATAAATTCGCTGTGAATTTAACTTAAAAAAGGGTGTTTCTAGGCTTCAGAGAGACTTAATATTAGTGCAGAACACTGTACCTTTAATTTAAATGCCCTTGGAGTCTGCTGGGGAAGAGAAATAATACTGTCTGTCAGTATGACATGCAGATGAGTGCCGTCGATCTTAGAATCACTGCACACTTCACTCCTTTGGCCAGTCACGGGGCCAAAACCAGTGTTTGGAGCCACAGTGTGGCGGTGGAGGCAGCAGCAATGGGAGGCCATACAGCAACCTATGACAAAATGGAAACCAGCAGGAGCGTGAGGAGACCTGAAAGTGGCACATGGCAGAGTGGGAGCAATGGGAGGCGGTACAGGGACCCAGGTCACACTGTGGGCCCAGCAGCAGCGTGACCAGGCGGTACGGGGGCCCATGGCCGATATGGGGCTTGGTGGCACCTATGGAAGGCCTGTAATCTGCCAGCAACCTATGACAAAATGGACAACCGCAGGAGTGTGAGGAGATTTCAAAGTGGCACATGGCAGAGTGGAAGCAATGGGAGGCCGTACAGGGACCCAGGTCACACTGTGGGCTCAGCAGCAGCGTGACCAGGAGGTACGGGGGCCCATGGTCGATATGGGGCCTGGCGGCACCTATGGAAGGCCGCTAATCTGCCAGCAACCTATGACAAAATGGACAACCGCAGGAGTGTGAGGAGATTTCAAAGAGGTACATGGCAGAGTGGAAGCAATGGGAGGCCGTACAGGGACCCAGGTCACACTGTGGGACCAGCATCAGCGTGAACAGGCGGTACGGGGGCCCATGGCCGATTTGACCTCATTCATCCCATAGTCCTGCCGACTCACGAATAGCGTGGCCTCCTCAAAGGGCCTGAGCAAGCGCAGGTGTCACACATGAGCTGACAATGGCTGACATCTAAGTTACACAGGGAGTACCTTTATCCGCTTTTAACATCAGGAAATCTGTGATGGCCTTTAGCTGTTCGTAAAGGCGGTCTAACATATGTAGGGTTGAATTACACCTTGTTGCAACGTCACAGCATGAGGAGTCGGTACGGGGGCCCATGGCAGATTACATGTCTGGCAGCAGCAATGGGAGGCCCGTAATCTGCCAGCACCCTATGTCAAAAAATTTAACACACCAGCAGTGTGAAGAGACCTGAAAGTGGCACATGGCAGCAGAGTGTGGCGATGGAGACAGCAGCAATGGGAGGCCGTACAGGGACCCATGAGAGACTCTAGACTTGGCAGCAGCATGAGGAGGCGGTATATAGGGGCCCATGGCAGATTAGGGGCCTGGCAGCAGCTATGTGAGGCCCGTAATCTGCCTGCACCCTATGTCAAAAAATTTAACACACCAGCAGTGTGAAGAGACCTGAAAGTGGCACATGGCAGCAGAGTGTGGCGATGGAGACAGCAGCAATGGGAGGCCGTACAGGGACCCATGAGAGACTCTAGACTTGGCAGCAGCATGAGGAGGCGGTTTATAGGGGCCCATGGCAGATTAGGGGCCTGGCAGCAGCTATGTGAGGCCCGTAATCTGCCTGCACCCTATGTCAAAAAATTTAACACACCAGCAGTGTGAAGGAGACCTGAAAGTGGCACATGGCAGCAGAGTGTGGCGATGGAGACAGCAGCAATGGGAGGCCGTACAGGGACCCATGAGAGACTCTGGACTTGGCAGCAGCATGAGGAGGCGGTATATAGGGGCCCATGGCAGATTAGGGGCCTGGCAGCAGCTATGTGAGGCCCGTAATCTGCCTGCACCCTATGTCAAAAAATTTAACACACCAGCAGTGTGAAGAGACCTGAAAGTGGCACATGGCAGCAGAGTGTGGCGATGGAGACAGCAGCAATGGGAGGCCGTACAGGGACCCATGACAGACTCTAGACTTGGCAGCAGCATGAGGAGGCGGTATATAGGGGCCCATGGCAGATTAGGGGCCTGGCAGCAGCTATGTGAGGCCCGTAATCTGCCTGCACCCTATGTCAAAAAATTTAACACACCAGCAGTGTGAAGAGACCTGAAAGTGGCACATGGCAGCAGAGTGTGGCGATGGAGACAGCAGCAATGGGAGGCCGTACAGGGACCCATGAGAGACTCTGGACTTGGCAGCAGCATGAGGAGGCGGTATATAGGGGCCCATGGCAGATTAGGGGCCTGGCAGCAGCTATGTGAGGCCCGTTATCTTGCAGCACCCTATGTCAAAAAATTAAACACACCAGCAGTGTGAAGAGACCTGAAAGTGGCACATGGCAGCAGAGTGTGGCGATGGAGACAGCAGCAATGGGAGGCCGTACAGGGACCCATGAGAGACTCTAGACTTGGCAGCAGCATGAGGAGGCGGTTTATAGGGGCCCATGGCAGATTAGGGGCCTGGCAGCAGCTATGTGAGGCCCGTAATCTGCCTGCACCCTATGTCAAAAAATTTAACACACCAGCAGTGTGAAGAGACCTGAAAGTGGCACATGGCAGCAGAGTGTGGCGATGGAGACAGCAGCAATGGGAGGCCGTACAGGGACCCATGAGAGACTCTAGACTTGGCAGCAGCATGAGGAGGCGGTATATAGGGGCCCATGGCAGATTAGGGGCCTGGCAGCAGCTATGTGAGGCCCGTAATCTGCCTGCACCCTATGTCAAAAAATTTAACACACCAGCAGTGTGAAGAGACCTGAAAGTGGCACATGGCAGCAGAGTGTGGCGATGGAGACAGCAGCAATGGGAGGCTGTACAGGGACCCATGAGAGACTCTGGACTTGGCAGCAGCATGAG
Organism: Staurois parvus; assembly: GCF_062004578.1. Lineage (NCBI taxonomy): Eukaryota > Metazoa > Chordata > Amphibia > Anura > Ranidae > Staurois > Staurois parvus. Next base: position 25,946,325 of record NW_028317821.1, read on the forward strand.
GAGGCGGTATATAGGGGCCCATGGCAGATTAGGGGCCTGGCAGCAGCTATGTGAGGCCCGTTATCTTGCAGCACCCTATGTCAAAAAATTAAACACACCAGCAGTGTGAAGAGACCTGAAAGTGGCACATGGCAGCAGAGTGTGGCGATGGAGACAGCAGCAATGGGAGGCCGTACAGGGACCCATGAGAGACTCTAGACTTGGCAGCAGCATGAGGAGGCGGTTTATAGGGGCCCATGGCAGATTAGGGGCCTGGCAGCAGCTATGTGAGGCCCGTAATCTGCCTGCACCCTATGTCAAAAAATTTAACACACCAGCAGTGTGAAGAGACCTGAAAGTGGCACATGGCAGCAGAGTGTGGCGATGGAGACAGCAGCAATGGGAGGCCGTACAGGGACCCATGAGAGACTCTAGACTTGGCAGCAGCATGAGGAGGCGGTATATAGGGGCCCATGGCAGATTAGGGGCCTGGCAGCAGCTATGTGAGGCCCGTAATCTGCCTGCACCCTATGTCAAAAAATTTAACACACCAGCAGTGTGAAGAGACCTGAAAGTGGCACATGGCAGCAGAGTGTGGCGATGGAGACAGCAGCAATGGGAGGCCGTACAGGGACCCATGAGAGACTCTGGACTTGGCAGCAGCATGAGGAGGCGGTATATAGGGGCCCATGGCAGATTAGGGGCCTGGCAGCAGCTATGTGAGGCCCGTAATCTGCCTGCACCCTATGTCAAAAAATTTAACACACCAGCAGTGTGAAGAGACCTGAAAGTGGCACATGGCAGCAGAGTGTGGCGATGGAGACAGCAGCAATGGGAGGCCGTACAGGGACCCATGAGAGACTCTAGACTTGGCAGCAGCATGAGGAGGCGGTATATAGGGGCCCATGGCAGATTAGGGGCCTGGCAGCAGCTATGTGAGGCCCGTAATCTGCCTGCACCCTATGTCAAAAAATTTAACACACCAGCAGTGTGAAGAGACCTGAAAGTGGCACATGGCAGCAGAGTGTGGCGATGGAGACAGCAGCAATGGGAGGCCGTACAGGGACCCATGAGAGACTCTGGACTTGGCAGCAGCATGAGGAGGCGGTATATAGGGGCCCATGGCAGATTAGGGGCCTGGCAGCAGCTATGTGAGGCCCGTAATCTGCCTGCACCCTATGTCAAAAAATTTAACACACCAGCAGTGTGAAGAGACCTGAAAGTGGCACATGGCAGCAGAGTGTGGCGATGGAGACAGCAGCAATGGGAGGCCGTACAGGGACCCATGAGAGACTCTAGACTTGGCAGCAGCATGAGGAGGCGGTATATAGGGGCCCATGGCAGATTAGGGGCCTGGCAGCAGCTATGTGAGGCCCGTAATCTGCCTGCACCCTATGTCAAAAAATTTAACACACCAGCAGTGTGAAGAGACCTGAAAGTGGCACATGGCAGCAGAGTGTGGCGATGGAGACAGCAGCAATGGGAGGCCGTACAGGGACCCATGAGAGACTCTGGACTTGGCAGCAGCATGAGGAGGCGGTATATAGGGGCCCATGGCAGATTAGGGGCCTGGCAGCAGCTATGTGAGGTCCGTAATCTGCCTGCACCCTATGTCAAAAAATTTAACACACCAGCAGTGTGAAGAGACCTGAAAGTGGCACATGGCAGCAGAGTGTGGCGATGGAGACAGCAGCAATGGGAGGCCGTACAGGGACCCATGAGAGACTCTAGACTTGGCAGCAGCATGAGGAGGCGGTTTATAGGGGCCCATGGCAGATTAGGGGCCTGGCAGCAGCTATGTGAGGCCCGTAATCTGCCTGCACCCTATGTCAAAAAATTTAGCACACCAGCAGTGTGAAGAGACCTGAAAGTGGCACATGGCAGCAGAGTGTGGCGATGGAGACAGCAGCAATGGGAGGCCGTACAGGGACCCATGAGAGACTCTGGACCTAGCAGCAGCATGAGGAGGCGGTATATAGGGGCCTATGGCAGATTAGGGGCCTGGCAGCAGCTATAGGAGGCCCGTAATCTGCCAGCACCCTATGTCAAAAAATTAAACACACCAGCAGTGTGAGGAGACCTGAAAGTGGCACATGTTTGAGGCATGATTCATGGCGGATTTAGTCAGTTGTGTCAGGAACTGGTGGTTTGAAATCCAGACTAATCCACGCCTGATTCATTTTCACAAACGTGAGTCTCTCCACACTTTGGGTGGACAGTCGTGTCCTCCGCGGAGTTACAATACCTCCTGCCGCACTAAACACGCGCTCCGATGCCACGCTACTGGCCGGGCATGACAGCCTTTCAAGGGCAAATTCAGCTAGTTGGGGCCAAAGGTCAAGTTTCGTTGCCCAGTAGTCAAGGGGATTGTCTACCTCGGTTGGCAGGGTGCTGTCCAAGTAGGCCCAAGCCTGTTGTTTGAGCTCCTGCTCCAGGTCCACCTGATGCTGCTGCTGCTGCTGCGGCTGGTTAGTAGTTTCCTCACTGCGCTGGTGAAGAAAGCTACTCATCATCGACTGCAGACTGAGGCAGCCACTGCTGGTGGAGCTGCCACTGCTCCTACCACCCCACCCCTCCCCTGCTGCCATGCCAGCGGAACGCGAGCGCACAGGGCCCACAGTGTCTGAGGATGGACGTTGGCGCACAAAGGCAGAGACCAACTGACTACATAGGTGGTTTTTATAGTACGTAATTTTGGCCTCCCTCTCAGCAGGTGTGAAAAAGGCCACCATTTTGGACCGGTAGCGAGGGTCCAACAAGGTGGACAGCCAAAAGTCATCCCTCTGTCTGATGGTTATTATTCGGCTGTCGCTACGCAAGCAACCGAGCATGCTATGGGCCATTTGTGCCAAGGAATGCGAGGGACTCCCTGCCTCCATCTCCACAGCATACTGCCACGGTGCGTCTGGGTCCTCTGTCTCCTCCTCCTCCTCCTCTACCAGATGCTCCTGCTCCTCCACTCCTGTCCGCTGAGTGGAAAAACCACCCATTTCACTCAATAATTCCTGAGCACAAATGTCCTCCTCTACCTCCTCCTCTTCTTCCTGTCCTGCCCCCACAGGGGTCATGTGGCGTTGAGATCTGTGCGCCACGTCTACCGCACCCTGACCAGCCATTGTTAACAGCATTTGTTCCAGGACGTGCAACAGAGGAATGACGTCGTTCATCCCATAGTTCTGCCGACTCACGAATAGCGTGGCCTCCTCAAAGGGCCTGAGCAAGCGGCAGGTGTCACGCATGAGCTGCCAATGGCTGACATCTAAGTTACACAGGGGAGTACCTTTATCCGCTTGTAACATCAGGAAATCGGTGATGGCCTTTCGCTGCTCGTAAAGGCGGTCTAACATGTGTAGGGTTGAATTCCACCTTGTTGCAACGTCGCAGATCAGGCGATGCTGTGGAATTCCGTTCTGCCGCTGCAGCTCAATGAGGGTGTTCTTTGCGGTGTAGGAATGGCTGAAATGCATGCACAGTTTACGTGACATTTTAAGGATGTCTTGCAGTGGGATGGTGGATTTTAGGAACCGCTTGACAACCAGATTGAACACGTGAGCCATGCATGGCGCATGGCACAACCTTCCTTGACGCAGAGCAGACACCATGTTCTTTCCGTTGTCAGTCAACATGGTTCCGATTTTTAGTTTGCGCGGAGACAGCCATCTGTCGATTTCTCTGTTCATTACACTCAGCAGTTCCTCCCCTGTGTGACTACGTTCGCCAAGGCATACCAGGTGCAGCACAGCGTGACACCGTTGCGCCCTGCACATGTGATATGCCGGTCGGGTAATGGGACTTGGCACGGGGGTGGCGGCTGAGGACACGGCGGAAAAAGAGGTGGTAGAGGCGGACATGCTTGCTGGACCAAGGACGTGCAAACGTGGAGGCAAAAGCGTCGTGACCTGTCCAAGTTGCTGGTGCGGCTGTGCCGGCACCACGTTCACCCAGTGGGCCGTAAATGACATGTACTGTCCCTGACCGTAGTTACAGCTCCACACGTCGGCGCTGCCGTGCACTTTGGCAGAGACCGACATGCTCAAAGACTGGCCCACCATCTCTTCTACATGTGAATGCAGGGCTGGCACTGCCTTTTGGGCAAAGAAATGACGGCTTGGCACTCTCCACCACGGCGCGGCACAAGCCATCATTTCTCGGAAAGGTGCTGAGTCCACCAGTTGGAAAGGGAGGGACTGCAGCACCAGCAACTTGGACAGGAGGACGTTCAGCTTTTGCACGGGTGCGTGCTCGCAAACTGTTGTCTCTTGGATACGGATTCCAAGAAAGACTGTTGACGGAATCCGAGAAGAGGAGTAGCAGGAGAAGGAGCATCTGAACGAGCGGAAGATGCCAACGAGCGACAACTCCCCTCAGCAGAGGTGTTGGAGCCTTGACTGGCTGATAGAGGGCGATTGACGACGTCGGGTGACGGAGCAAGTAACGGAGCGGGTGATGGAGCGGGGGCTGGGGCAGGCAGAACCGCCGTATGTTTATCACGGTTTTCCCAGGCCACCGAATGGTGACGCTGCATATGCTGACGCAACGCTGTAGTCCCAACATGGGCCCCCTGGCCACGCTTGCATTTCTGGCCACATAGTCGACATACGGCTACGTTTACTTCCTCGGGCGGCTTGAGGAAAAATTGCCACACCACCGAGTAGGAAACTTTGCCCCCGCTACTCTTCACTGGCTGACTGCTACTTCCTCCGTGCGCACCGGCACCACTACTGGCCGTGGTGGTAGGCTGCAGTGGAGCTGGTGCTCTACTCCGTGGACGTTTGGCTCCACTGACACTGATGCGACCCTGCTGCTGTCTCCTGGGCAACCCACCGACTGTTTTGCTCGCTGCCAAGCTGCCACCCTCTTCTCCTGATGATGCGGAAGAAATTGCCTGATGACGACGAGGCTGCCAAGTGCGATCAACCTCCTCATCATCAAGTAGGGTCTCCGCCTCACTACTAGCCCCCTCGGCTGCGTCTGGGTCAGGAGACAGACCTGTCTCTAGACCGGCTACCGAGCCACTCTCCTCGCCAGTACTTGTTCGCTTGGCTGCTGAAAAGGCCGATGTCTCCCCCCGTTCCTGACCGCCCTCTGTTAGCTCTTCCTCACTGTACAGTGGGGCTGAGCCCACAGCATGCGATACTTCGCTTGGTGAGGGAACAGCAAAGGACAGGGGCAGGTAGAGGACACGTGATTTCAGTGGGCTTGCTCCCGGGCCATGCCAACTAACGGTTGTGTCTGACGTACCCACCGACCGTTGGCTGTAGGTGTCAGAGGTGACCTGGGAAGAGGAAGACGACCGAGCCAACCAATCAATGACGGCAGGGTTGTCGGTGGAGACACGACCGCTGGATGACACCGGGAGCACTGGCCTCTGGCTGCGAATACTGCTGCCTCGACCCCTTCCTCTGCTGCCACGTCTGCTCGCTCCTAAAACATTGCCTCCTCTGCCACTCCTCTGCATGTTGTCTGACATACTATTTAATTCAACGATTAGGTGTCCCTGAGTAACAATTCTCTGGCACTCAGTAACAATTCTGTCTGTCCCTGAGTATGAATTCTGTGGCCCTGAGTAACAATTCTGTGTCTGTGCGAGTAACAATTCTGTGTCTGTGCGAGTAACAATTCTGTGTCTGTGCAAGTAACAATTTTGTGTCTGTGCGAGTAACAATTCTCTGGCACTCAGTAACAATTCTGTCTGTCCCTGAGTAACAATTCTCTGGCACTCAGTAACAATTCTGTCTGTCCCTGAGTAACAATTCTCTGGCACTCAGTAACAATTCTGTCTGTCCCTGAGTATGAATTCTGTGGCCCTGAGTAACAATTCTGTGTCTGTGCGAGTAACAATTCTGTGTCTGTGCAAGTAACAATTTTGTGTCTGTGCGAGTAACAATTCTCTGGCACTCAGTAACAATTCTGTCTGTCCCTGAGTAACAATTCTCTGGCACTCAGTAACAATTCTGTCTGTCCCTGAGTAACAATTCTCTGGCACTCAGTAACAATTCTGTCTGTCCCTGAGTAACAATTCTCTGGCACTCAGTAACAATTCTGTGTCTGTGCGAGTAACAATTCTGTGTCTGTGCAAGTAACAATTTTGTGTCTGTGCGAGTAACAATTCTCTGGCACTCAGTAACAATTCTGTCTGTCCCTGAGTAACAATTCTCTGGCACTCAGTAACAATTCTGTCTGTCCCTGAGTAACAATTCTCTGGCACTCAGTAACAATTCTGTCTGTCCCTGAGTATGAATTCTGTGGCCCTGAGTAACAATTCTGTGTCTGTGCGAGTAACAATTCTGTGTCTGTGCAAGTAACAATTTTGTGTCTGTGCGAGTAACAATTCTCTGGCACTCAGTAACAATTCTGTCTGTCCCTGAGTAACAATTCTCTGGCACTCAGTAACAATTCTGTCTGTCCCTGAGTAACAATTCTCTGGCACTCAGTAACAATTCTGTCTGTCCCTGAGTAACAATTCTCTGGCACTCAGTAACAATTCTGTCTGTCCCTGAGTAACAATTCTCTGGCACTCAGTAACAATTCTGTGTCTGTGCGAGTAACAATTCTGTGTCTGTGCAAGTAACAATTTTGTGTCTGTGCGAGTAACAATTCTCTGGCACTCAGTAACAATTCTGTCTGTCCCTGAGTAACAATTCTCTGGCACTCAGTAACAATTCTGTCTGTCCCTGAGTAACAATTCTCTGGCACTCAGTAACAATTCTGTCTGTCCCTGAGTAACAATTCTCTGGCACTCAGTAACAATTCTGTGTCTGTGCGAGTAACAATTCTGTGTCTGTGCAAGTAACAATTTTGTGTCTGTGCGAGTAACAATTCTCTGGCACTCAGTAACAATTCTGTCTGTCCCTGAGTAACAATTCTCTGGCACTCAGTAACAATTCTGTCTGTCCCTGAGTAACAATTCTCTGGCACTCAGTAACAATTCTGTCTGTCCCTGAGTATGAATTCTGTGGCCCTGAGTAACAATTCTGTGTCTGTGCGAGTAACAATTCTGTGTCTGTGCAAGTAACAATTTTGTGTCTGTGCGAGTAACAATTCTCTGGCACTCAGTAACAATTCTGTCTGTCCCTGAGTAACAATTCTCTGGCACTCAGTAACAATTCTGTCTGTCCCTGAGTAACAATTCTCTGGCACTCAGTAACAATTCTGTCTGTCCCTGAGTAACAATTCTCTGGCACTCAGTAACAATTCTGTCTGTCCCTGAGTAACAATTCTCTGGCACTCAGTAACAATTCTGTGTCTGTGCGAGTAACAATTCTGTGTCTGTGCAAGTAACAATTTTGTGTCTGTGCGAGTAACAATTCTCTGGCACTCAGTAACAATTCTGTCTGTCCCTGAGTAACAATTCTCTGGCACTCAGTAACAATTCTGTCTGTCCCTGAGTAACAATTCTCTGGCACTCAGTAACAATTCTGTCTGTCCCTGAGTATGAATTCTGTGGCCCTGAGTAACAATTCTGTGTCTGTGCGAGTAACAATTCTGTGTCTGTGCGAGTAACAATTCTGTGTCTGTGCAAGTAACAATTTTGTGTCTGTGCGAGTAACAATTCTCTGGCACTCAGTAACAATTCTGTCTGTCCCTGAGTAACAATTCTCTGGCACTCAGTAACAATTCTGTCTGTCCCTGAGTAACAATTCTCTGGCACTCAGTAACAATTCTGTCTGTCCCTGAGTAACAATTCTCTGGCACTCAGTAACAATTCTGTCTGTCCCTGAGTAACAATTCTCTGGCACTCAGTAACAATTCTGTGTCTGTGCGAGTAACAATTCTGTGTCTGTGCAAGTAACAATTTTGTGTCTGTGCGAGTAACAATTCTCTGGCACTCAGTAACAATTCTGTCTGTCCCTGAGTAACAATTCTCTGGCACTCAGTAACAATTCTGTCTGTCCCTGAGTAACAATTCTCTGGCACTCAGTAACAATTCTGTCTGTCCCTGAGTATGAATTCTGTGGCCCTGAGTAACAATTCTGTGTCTGTGCGAGTAACAATTCTGTGTCTGTGCAAGTAACAATTTTGTGTCTGTGCGAGTAACAATTCTCTGGCACTCAGTAACAATTCTGTCTGTCCCTGAGTAACAATTCTCTGGCACTCAGTAACAATTCTGTCTGTCCCTGAGTAACAATTCTCTGGCACTCAGTAACAATTCTGTCTGTCCCTGAGTATGAATTCTGTGGCCCTGAGTAACAATTCTGTGTCTGTGCGAGTAACAATTCTGTGTCTGTGCAAGTAACAATTTTGTGTCTGTGCGAGTAACAATTCTCTGGCACTCAGTAACAATTCTGTCTGTCCCTGAGTAACAATTCTCTGGCACTCAGTAACAATTCTGTCTGTCCCTGAGTAACAATTCTCTGGCACTCAGTAACAATTCTGTCTGTCCCTGAGTATGAATTCTGTGGCCCTGAGTAACAATTCTGTGTCTGTGCGAGTAACAATTCTGTGTCTGTGCAAGTAACAATTTTGTGTCTGTGCGAGTAACAATTCTCTGGCACTCAGTAACAATTCTGTCTGTCCCTGAGTAACAATTCTCTGGCACTCAGTAACAATTCTGTCTGTCCCTGAGTAACAATTCTCTGGCACTCAGTAACAATTCTGTCTGTCCCTGAGTAACAATTCTCTGGCACTCAGTAACAATTCTGTCTGTCCCTGAGTAACAATTCTCTGGCACTCAGTAACAATTCTGTGTCTGTGCGAGTAACAATTCTGTGTCTGTGCAAGTAACAATTTTGTGTCTGTGCGAGTAACAATTCTCTGGCACTCAGTAACAATTCTGTCTGTCCCTGAGTAACAATTCTCTGGCACTCAGTAACAATTCTGTCTGTCCCTGAGTAACAATTCTCTGGCACTCAGTAACAATTCTGTCTGTCCCTGAGTAACAATTCTGTCTGTCCCTGAGAATGAATTCTGTGGCCCTGAGTAAGAATTCTCTGGCACTCAGTAACAATTCTGTCTGTCCCTGAGTAACAATTCTCTGGCACTCAGTAACAATTCTGTCTGTCCCTGAGTAAAAATTCTGTGGCCCTAATAACGTTTCTGTGGCCCTAAGTAACAATTCTCTGGCACTGAGTGAAAATTCTGTCTGTCCCTGAGTATGAATTCTGTGGCCCTAACTAGCGTTTCTTTGTCCCTAAATAACGATTCTGTGGCCCTCATTAACAAGTCTGTGTCCCTGAGTAATGGTTCTCTGTCCCTAAGTAACTTCTCTCTGTCCCCAATTCTCGTTTCTGTGGCCCTAACTCTGTCCCTGTCCCTAGTACAGAGCGGTCTGCCTCTGTTCAATGACTGCAGGCAAATGAAGATTTCCAAAATGGCCGCTATATATACCTCGACCATTACACAGTGCTGGCTGGCTGGCTGCTGATTGGCTGATGCGATCACATGTCGTTGAGGAATGCATTATGGGGCAGCGCGCCTTGTCTGCGCGCCTTCCCCGACATCCCCGCTCCGTCGCCGCACATGTCAGCCGCCATTTTCGGAAAAATTTCGATTCGCGCGTCCGAATTAGGCTGTTTTTCGGATTCGGCACGAATCGAAATTTTTCCGATATTCGACTCGAATTCCACTTCGGATACTTCGATTCGCTCATCTCTAATTACTATCCAATTAATATTGTATTTTATGGCAGACTTGGTGGAAGATTATCTGTTCATTTATTCTTCTGGTTGAAAGCTGGTGGAAAGTAGTTGACATTCACTGATACTTACCATGTATATCAGGAGAAAATGCATTGCTTACAATTTTCATTATATATGTACAGTATGCTGGTATTTCTGCTTAGTACTGTGCACCTGAATGACTGCATGTGAGTAAAAATGCATTACCGTTCCTACCCTAGTTAGCCCCTCATTCTGTAAGGGTTGACTGTAAACAATGTAACCTTCTGGAGACCTACCCTGTAATCCTATCATCTGGTCAGAAAGGATGCTGGTTGTGGCTGTCGGAAATAAAGATAGCTACTAAAAGAAGAATACATATCTGTACTTGAAATACAATCCTGAAAATATGAACAAGGTAAAACTAAAAAAAAAACTGTTTGCTGGGGGTGCAAAGGGTAACATCAGATCTTTTTATCTACCAGCACTGCTGAATGTATATAAATTTACCCCCTGCAGGAGCTAGATCCAACAATACACCAACACACCAACAGAAATATTTGGACTTTATTCAAACAATACTATTAAAGACAATTGATAAATAACAGCAGTATATTAACACAATGCAACAAACAGAGCAGGAATGTGTTCTCTTTGCCACCTGTTTTGTCTCAAATGCATTAGGTGAGTAAAAAAACATCACTGCAAGCAGAAACGAATAGCACTTAACATAACAAATATTTTCAGGTAAGAAGTCAGATGGATAAGACAACTGTTGGGGTCAAATACACCTTAGCTATCCACTAACTAGTGGGTAGATCTGTCACAGAGCCCTTTAAACTTAGCTGTGGAGAACTTTAACTTCCAGTGGGGGTATATGTAGCCTACAAGGGTAAAGTGTCCCAGAACAACTGATAGCGAGGGGATCCTCTTTAACCTCCCTAGTGGTATGATTATTTCAGATTTTTGGTGCTGAAAGCAGTACCATTTTTTTGCATGGAAATATGTATTTTTTTTTATTGTAGGCCTGTAATTTAGGAATAGCTCACTGAAATCTGTCCGAACAAGAGTCTAGTAAACATTCCAGATATGCTAAAACTTGAAACACGAAATCATTAATTATAATTTAATAAATAATCATAAAAAATAATAATATAATAATAAAAAATTTTAATTACATAATATAATCAAACCAAAAACACTGTAATGTGAAATATAGCGCCAAGTTTGCACATCGCTGAGTTCAGTCGCAGAATCGTTTTCAGTTTCTGATGCCGAATTTCCCCACGAATCATTATCACTCAATTCTGCAAGTGGTTCTGATTTGCTATCGCTGTTCTCTAGCTGGTCTAAAACCGCTTTTGACATAAAGAGACGCTTTTTGGATGCCATGGACGTTTCTAAGTTTCCAGGCAGAAAGAACAGTCAAAATGCAGGCAGGACAAAGCAGTAGGAACAAAATGTATGTGAAATGTATGTGAAATGTTTTGAAACAGCAATGTTTTACTATGTAATAATCATTTTTAAAAAAATGAAATTTTTTTAAAAGTGTCAAATTTGCCGCCGTACGTCCCGACGTCACAGGGACCGGAACACGGAAGCCGGATGCCGGCATCGGCCGGAGGAGATGGCCGGGGACACTGCAGGGGACACATCGCGGGAGCGAAGGACAAGGTAAGCGCTGCAGGGACTCCCTATGCAACGCTGCATGGTAAGCCCGAGTGTAGCTCGGGGTTACCGCTTTTGGTACTGAAACTCTACCCCGAGCTACACTCGGGAATACCGCCAGGGAGGTTAAATAAATTAATGTTTGATGAATGTCCACCTGAATACCACCAGCCTTCTGATAGATGCTCTGGAAGGAAGATGGAGGTAGGCTACAATGCTTCTAGCAGCTTCCTTTGAAGCATCGCCCTCCTTTGGGGCACACAGCAGCTGACCTAATGCAGAGTGGTGTTAGGCAACTCTTGTCTCCCCCTGCTGCCAAGTGGTTTTCTTTCCCCTTGGCAAGCCACACACCCGATAAGCTCTCCTTCTCATGTTGAATGTTGATTAGGGTAGAGCAAGATAAGCTTCGGAAAGATGGCCTATGCTACAACCTCTTCAGCCACTTAAATCTGTACCAAACAAAAATGTGATGCCCTTCTGTGGGATGATAAAGATGTGACTGTAACTGTATCATATAATGTATCATATATACATACACACACACACATAGTGGTGTATTTTGGTTTTGTGATGCCCTAGGCAACACAAAAATCGGTTGCCTTCCACCTAGAACACCCCCTCCAAGAGACCCTGACACTGACCAACACCACAGCCCCCCACAACCCCCACCATTGAAAGAGCCTGACACTGATCAACACCACAGCACCCCCGCCCACAGGCGAGAGAACCTTCAACTAATACCCGCTGATAGAGAGAAAGACACTCACCTTTACAGCTCCAGGCATCCCTGGGAATGAGAGTCAGGCTCTGCATACACCGTCATTCAGCCCACAGCCTCTCTTGGGTTCCCATTTGGTCCCCATGCAATGTGCGTCCCTTCTTCGGGGGGTGACGCCTCCCCCTGAAAAATGCTGCCCTATGCAAATGCTTTGCTCACCTCATGGTAAATACGCCCCTATATACAGTGTGTGTGTGTGTTGTAGCGGGGTGCGCTCGGCAGCGGGTGTGTGTGACCCCCTGGATGGGTGCACAACACAAAAACATAGGCACAGCACAACAACAGTGGAGGTGAAAAACAAAAAGATGCGGTTTATTTACAATATTTACAGGAAACCGTAAAGCCAAAAAGAAACATCAAATAAAAGCCTGGCCAACTTGGCTACTTACTGTACAAATGGCTTCCCTAGCTATCCACTAGGTACAGCCTGATGCTATACCTAGTCGCTGGTAATTGGAGGCTAGCCACACAGGCTTTTGTCTCACTGCACACAGATAGTCTGTTGCTCCCCAATCAGTTCAAGCACAGATCTGGTTCCAGGTTGGAGCAACTCCCTAAGCAAGCTGGGAAGTTTTATCAAGGCTTTAATGAGCCCACTACCTTCAGCTGGGCTCATTACCTCAGTGCTGAAGGACTCAGCACTTCCCCCTAGTGGAACAAATCCCCATATAGTCTAAACCTTGGACAAATGTATCGTCCATCCAGGACGTAACCAGGTGATTTCACCTGCCTACTGTCACAGTGTATATATATATATATATATATATATATATATATATATATACACACACACAGTATATACAGTCATGGCCGAAATTGTTGGCACCCTTGATATTTTTCCTGAAAATCAAGTATTTCACACAAAAAAGGTATTGCATTAACACATGTTTTGCTATACACATGTTTATTCCCTTTGTATGTATTGGAACAAATATAAAACAGAGGCAGAAAAGCAAATATGACATAATGTCACACAAAACCCCAAAAATGGGCTGGACAAAAGTATTGGCACCCTTAACTTAATATTTGGTTGCACACCCTTTGGAAAACATAACTGAAATCAGTCGCTTCCTATAACCATCAATAAGCTTCTGACACGTCTCACCCGGAATTTTGGACCACTCTTCCTTTGCAAACAGCTCCAGGTCTCTCTTATTGGAAGGACACCTTTTCCCAACAGCAATTTTAAGATCTCTCCACAGGTGTTCAATGGGATTTAGATCTGGGCTCATTGCTGGCCACTTCAGAACTCTCCAGCGCTTCTTTGCCATCCATTTCTGAGTGCTTTTTGACGTATGTTTGGGGTCATTGTCCTGCTGGAAGACCCAGGATCTTGGACGCAAACCCAGCTTTCTGACACTGGGCCCTACAGTGCGACCCAAAATCCTTTGGTAATCCTCAGATTTCATGATGCCTTGCACACAGTCAAGGCACCCAGTGCCAGAGGCAGCAAAACAACCCCAAAACATCATTGAACCTCCACCATATTTTACCGTAGGTACTGTGTTTTGTTCTTTGTAGGCCTCATTCCGTTTTCGGTAAACAGTAGAATGATGTGCTTTACCGAAAAGCTCTATCTTGGTCTCATCTGTCCACAAGACGTTTTCCCAGAAGGCTTTTGGCTTACTCAAGTACATTTTGGCAAACTGTAGTCTTGCTTTTTTATGTCTCTGTGTCAGCAGTGGGGTCCTCCTGGGTCTCCTGCCATAGCGTTTCATTTCATTTAAATGTCGACGGATAGTTCGCGCTGACACTGATGCTCCCTGAGCCTGCAGGACAGCTTGAATGTCTTTGGAACATGTTTGGGGCTGCTTATCCACCATCCGGACTATTCTGCGTTGCAATCTTTCATCAATTTTCCTCATCCGTCCACGACCAGGGAGATTAGCTACAGTGCCATGGGTTGCAAACTTCTTGATAATGTTGCGCACTGTGGACAAAGGCAAATCTAGTTCTCTGGAGATGGACTTGTAACCTTGAGATTGTTGATATTTTGCCACAATTTTGGTTCTCAGGTCCTCAGACAGTTCTCGTCTCCTCTTTCTGTTGTCCATGCTTAGTGTGGCACAGACAGACACACAATGCAAAGGTTAAGTGAACGTCTCTCCTTTTTATCTGCTTTCAGGTGTGATTTCTATATTGCCCACACCTGTTACTTGCCCCAGGTGAGTTTACAGGAGCATCACATGCTTGTAACATTCTTATTTATCCGCAGTTGTGAAAGGGTGCCAATACTTTTGTCCAGCCCATTTTTGGAGGTTTGTGTGACATTATGTCGAATTTGCTTTCTTTCCTCCCTTTTTTTGTTTTGTCCCAATACACACAAAGGGAATAAACATGTGTATAGCAAAACATGTGTTAATGCAATACGTTTCATGAGAAATACATGATTTCCTGGAGAAATATCAAGGGTGCCAACAATTTCGGCCATGACTGTATACATACACACACACATACACAGTGCTCGGAGTACACCCCTTTTGAAAAGTATGATTTTAATCAATTTCTCAATGAGCAGAACAATTTCCAAACTTTTGACAAAATAAGTTTTATAGAACATTTGTTTAGCTCATTACATGAAAGTAAGGTTAATAATATAACTTTTAACAATATAACTTGTATTTTGTATGACCTCCATGATTTGTAAGGATAGCACCAAGTCTTCTAGGCATGGAATGAACAGGTTGGCGACATACTGCAACATCAATCTTTTTCCATTCTTCAAGAATGACCTCTTTTAGGGCCTGGATGCTGGATGGAGAGTGATGCTCAACTTGTCTCTTCAGAATTCCTCATAGGTGTTTGATTGGGTTCAGATCAGGAGACATACTTGAGCCATTCTTAGCCACTTAATCACTTTCACCCTTTTCTTCAGAAATGCAACAGTGACCTTAGATGTGTGTTTTGGATCATGGTCATGTTGGAAAAGTGCACGACGACCAAGGGCATGGAGTGATGGTAGCATCTTCTCTTTCAATATAGAACAGTACATCTGTGAATTCATGATACCATCAATGAAATGCAGCTCCCCGACACCAGCAGCACTCATGCATATATACTGTATATATATAGTCTTCTGTATTTTAAAATATACATTGCACATTTTCTTTTGGAAACTTTATACACAGAGGAACAATTTACATTAAATATAATGTGATTTGTTCATATAATGTATACAAAAATGTAACATTGATTGAAGTATAATTATTGACTCCAAAATGTGTTCCTACGTTGTCACCATGTCACATGTATCCCTGATAAAGACTGCAAGTGCCTATGCTGACAGACATACATACGCATGGTCCACAATTGCCACTATTAGAGATGAGCGAAGTATTCAAAAATTCGATTCGACTGATTCGGCGAATTCGTGGAAAAATTTTGATTCGAGTCGAATATATTCGCTGCGAATTTAACTTATAAAAGGGTGTTTCTAGGCTTCAGAGAGCCTTTATATTAGTGCAGAACACTGTACCTTTAATTTAAATGCCCTTGGAGTCTGCTGGGGAAGAGAAATAATACTGACAGTCAGTATGACATGCAGATGAGTGCCGTCGATCTTAGAATCACCGCACACTTCACTCATTTGGGCAGTCACAGGGGCAAAACCAGAGTGTGGAGCCACAGTGTGGCGGTGGAGGCAGCAGCAATGGGAGGCCATACAGCACCCTATGACAAAAATGGAAACCACCAGCAGTGTGAGGAGACCTGAAAGTGGCACATGGCAGAGTGTGGCGATGGAGACAGCAGCAATGGGAGGCCGTACAGGGACCCATGACACACTCTGGACCTGGCAGCAGCATGAGGAGGCGGTACAGGGGCCCATGACAGATTACGGGCCTGGCAGCAGCATGAGGAATCGGTACGGGGGCCCATGACACACTCTGGACCTGGCAGCAGCATGAGGAGGCGGTACAGGGGCGCATGACAGATTACGAGCCTGGCAGCAGCAACTTGGACAGGAGGACGTTCAGCTTCTGCACCGTCGGGTGCGTGCTCGCAAACTGTTGTCTCTTGGAAACGGATTCCAAGAAAGACTGCTGACGGAATCCGTGAAGAGGAGTAGCAGGAGAAGGAGCATCTGAACGAGCGGAATATGCCAACAAGCGACAACAGGGGCCCATGACAGATTACGGGCCTGGCAGCAGCATGAGGAGTCGGTACGGGGGCCCATGACAGATTAGGGGCCTGGCAGCAGCTATGGGAGGCCCGTAATCTGCCAGCACCCTATGACAAAAAATGGAATACACCAGCAGTGTGAGGAGACCTGAAAGTGGCACATGGCAGAGTGTGGCGATGGAGACAGCAGCAATGGGAGGCCGTACAGGGACCCATGAGAGACTCTGGACCTGGCAACAGCATGAGGAGGCGGTATAGGGGCCCATGGCAGATTAGGGGCCTGGCAGCAGCTATGGGAGGCCCGTAATCTGCCAGCACCCTATGACAAAAAATGGAACACACCAGCAGTGTGAGGAGACCTGAAAGTGGCACATGGCAGAGTGTGGCGATGGAGACAGCAGCAATGGGAGGCCGTACAGGGACCCATGAGAGACTCTGGACTTGGCAGCAGCATGAGGAGGCGGTATAAGGGCCCATGGCAGATTAGGGGCCTGGCAGCAGCTATGGGAGGCCCGTAATCTGCCAGCACCCTATGACAAAAAATGGAACACACCAGCAGTGTGAGGAGACCTGAAAGTGGCACATGGCAGAGTGTGGCGATGGAGACAGCAGCAATGGGAGGCCGTACAGGGACCCATGAGACACTCTGGACCTGGCAGCAGCATGAGGAGGCGGTATAGGGGCCCATGGCAGATTAGGGGCCTGGCAGCAGCTATGGGAGGCCCGTAATCTGCCAGCACCCTATGACAAAAAATGGAACACACCAGCAGTGTGAGGAGACCTGAAAGTGGCACATGGCAGAGTGTGGCGATGGAGACAGCAGCAATGGGAGGCCGTACAGGGACCCATGAGAGACTCTGGACTTGGCAGCAGCATGAGGAGGCGGTATAGGGGCCCATGGCAGATTACGGGCCTGGCAGCAGCTATGGGAGGCTCGTAATCTGCCAGCACCCTATGACAAAAAATGGAACACACCAGCAGTGTGAGGAGACCTGAAAGTGGCACATGTTTGGGGCATGATTCATGGCGGATTTAGTCAGTTGTGTCAGGAACTGGTGGTTTGAAATCCAGACTAATCCACGCCTGATTCATTTTCACAAACGTGAGTCTCTCCACACTTTGGGTGGACAGTCGTGTCCTCCGCGGAGTTACAATACCTCCTGCCGCACTAAACACGCGCTCCGATGCCACGCTACTGGCCGGGCATGACAGCCTTTCAAGGGCAAATTCAGCTAGTTGGGGCCAAAGGTCAAGTTTCGTTGCCCAGTAGTCAAGGGGATTGTCTACCTCGGTTGGCAGGGTGCTGTCCAAGTAGGCCCAAGCCTGTTGTTTGAGGTCCTGCTCCAGGTCCACCTGATGCTGCTGCTGCTGCTGCGGCTGGTTAGTAGTTTCCTCACTGCGCTGGTGAAGAAAGCTACTCATCATCGACTGCAGACTGAGGCAGCCGCTGCTGGTGGAGCTGCCACTGCTCCTACCACCCCACCCCTCCTTTGCTGCCATGGCAGCGGAACGCGAGCGCACAGGGCCCACAGTGTCTGAGGATGGACGTTGGTGCACAAAGGCAGAGACCAACTGACTACATAGGTGGTTTTTATAGTACGTTATTTTGGCCTCCCTCTCAGCAGGTGTGAAAAAGGCCACCATTTTTGAACGGTAGCGAGGGTCCAACAAGGTGGACAGCCAAAAGTCATCCCTCTGTCTGATGGTTATTATTCAGCTGTCGCTACGCAAGCAACCGAGCATGCTATGGGCCATTTGTGCCAAGGAATGCGAGGGACTCCCTGCCTCCATCTCCACAGCATACTGCCACGGTGCATCTGGGTCCTCTGTCTCCTCCTCCTCCTCCTCTACCAGATGCTCCTGCTCCTCCACTCCTGTCCGCTGAGTGGAAAAACCACCCATTTCACTCAATAATTCCTGAGCACAAATGTCCTCCTCTACCTCCTCCTCTTCTTCCTGTCCTGCCCCCACAGGGGTCATGTGGCGTTGAGATCTGTGCGCCACGTCTACCGCACCCTGACCAGCCATTGTTAACAGCATTTGTTCCAGGACGTGCAACAGAGGAATGACGTCGTTCATCCCATAGTCCTGCCGACTCACGAATAGCGTGGCCTCCTCAAAGGGCCTGAGCAAGCGGCAGGTGTCACGCATGAGCTGCCAATGGCTGACATCGAAGTTACACAGGGGAGTACCTTTATCCGCTTGCAACATCAGGAAATCGGTGATGGCCTTTCGCTGTTTGTAAAGGCGGTCTACCATGTGTAGGGTTGAATTCCACCTTGTTGCAACGTCGCAGATCAGGCGATGCTGTGGAATTCCGTTCTGCCGCTGCAGCTCAAGGAGGGTGTGCTTTGCGGTGTAGGAATGGCTGAAATGCATGCAAAGTTTACGTGACATTTTAAGGATGTCTTGCAGTGGGATGGTGGATTTTAGGAACCGCTTGACAACCAGATTGAACACGTGAGCCATGCATGGCGCATGGCACAACCTTCCTTGACGCAGAGCAGACACCATGTTCTTTCCGTTGTCGGTCAACATGGTTCCGATTTTCAGTTTGCACGGAGACAGCCATCTGTCGATTTCTCTGTTCATTACACTGAGAAGTTCCTCCCCTGTGTGACTACGTTCGCCTGGACCTGGCAGCAGCATGAGGAGGCGGTACAGGGGCCCATGGCAGATTACGGGCCTGGCAGCAGCTATGGGAGGCCCGTAATCTGCCAGCACCCTATGACAAAAAATGGAACACACCAGCAGTGTGAGGAGACCTGAAAGTGGCACATGGCAGAGTGTGGCGATGGAGACAGCAGCAATGGGAGGCCGTACAGGGACCCATGAGAGACTCTGGACCTGGCAGCAGCATGAGGAGGCGGTACAGGGGCCCATGGCAGATTAGGGGCCTGGCAGCAGCTATGGGAGGCCCGTAATCTGCCAGCACCCTATGACAAAAAATTGAACACACCAGCAGTGTGAGGAGACCTGAAAGTGGCACATGGCATGAGACACTGTGGACCTGGCAGCAGCATGAGGAGGCGGTACAGGGGCCCATGGCAGATTAGGGGCCTGGCAGCAGCTATGGGAGGCCCGTAATCTGCCAGCACCCTATGACAAAAAATGGAACACACCAGCAGTGTGAGGAGACCTGAAAGTGGCACATGGCAGAGTGTGGCGATGGAGACAGCAGCAATGGGAGGCCGTACAGGGACCCATGAGACACTCTGGACCTGGCAGCAGCATGAGGAGGCGGTATAGGGGCCCATGGCAGATTAGGGGCCTGGCAGCAGCTATGGGAGGCCCGTAATCTGCCAGCACCCTATGTCAAAAAATGGAACACACCAGCAGTGTGAGGAGACCTGAAAGTGGCACATGGCAGAGTGTGGCGATGGAGACAGCAGCAATGGGAGGCCGTACAGGGACCCATGAGAGACTCTGGACCTGGCAGCAGCATGAGGAGGCGGTACAGGGGCCCATGGCAGATTAGGGGCCTGGCAGCAGCTATGGGAGGCCCGTAATCTGCCAGCACCCTATGACAAAAAATTGAACACACCAGCAGTGTGAGGAGACCTGAAAGTGGCACATGGCATGAGACACTCTGGACCTGGCAGCAGCATGAGGAGGCGGTATAGGGGCCCATGGCAGATTAGGGGCCTGGCAGCAGCTATGGGAGGCCCGTAATCTGCCAGCACCCTATGTCAAAAAATTGAACACACCAGCAGTGTGTGAGGAGACCTGAAAGTGGCACATGGCAGAGTGTGGCGATGGAGACAGCAGCAATGGGAGGCCGTACAGGGACCCATGAGACACTCTGGACTTCGCAGCAGCATGAGGAGGCGGTATAGGGGCCCATGGCAGATTAGGGACCTGGCAGCAGCTATGGGAGGCCCGTAATCTGCCAGCACCCTATGACAAAAAATGGAACACACCAGCAGTGTGAGGAGACCTTAAAGTGGCACATGGCAGAGTGTGGCGATGGAGACAGCAGCAATGGGAGGCCGTACAGGGACCCATGAGACACTCTGGACCTGGCAGCAGCATGAGGAGGCGGTATAGGGGCCCATGGCAGATTAGGGGCCTGGCAGAAGCCATGGGAGGCCCGTAATCTGCCAGCACCCTATGTCAAAAAATGGAACACACCAGCAGTGTGTGAGGAGACCTGAAAGTGGCACATGGCAGAGTGTGGCGATGGAGACAGCAGCAATGGGAGGCCGTACAGGGACCCATGAGACACTCTGGACCTGGCAGCAGCATGAGGAGGCGGTATAGGGGCCCATGGCAGATTAGGGGCCTGGCAGCAGCTATGGGAGGCCCGTAATCTGCCAGCACCCTATGTCAAAAAATTGAACACACCAGCAGTGTGTGAGGAGACCTGAAAGTGGCACATGGCAGAGTGTGGCGATGGAGACAGCAGCAATGGGAGGCCGTACAGGGACCCATGAGAGACTCTGGACTTGGCAGCAGCATGAGGAGGTGGTATAGGGGCCCATGGCAGATTACGGGCCTGGCAGCAGCTATGGGAGGCTCGTAATCTGCCAGCACCCTATGACAAAAAATGGAACACACCAGCAGTGTGAGGAGACCTGAAAGTGGCACATGTTTGGGGCATGATTCATGGCGGATTTAGTCAGTTGTGTCAGGAACTGGTGGTTTGAAATCCAGACTAATCCACGCCTGATTCATTTTCACAAACGTGAGTCTCTCCACACTTTGGGTGGACAGTCGTGTCCTCCGCGGAGTTACAATACCTCCTGCCGCACTAAACACGCGCTCCGATGCCACGCTACTGGCCGGGCATGACAGCCTTTCAAGGGCAAATTCAGCTAGTTGGGGCCAAAGGTCAAGTTTCGTTGCCCAGTAGTCAAGGGGATTGTCTACCTCGGTTGGCAGGGTGCTGTCCAAGTAGGCCCAAGCCTGTTGTTTGAGGTCCTGCTCCAGGTCCACCTGATGCTGCTGCTGCTGCTGCGGCTGGTTAGTAGTTTCCTCACTGCGCTGGTGAAGAAAGCTACTCATCATCGACTGCAGACTGAGGCAGCCGCTGCTGGTGGAGCTGCCACTGCTCCTACCACCCCACCCCTCCTTTGCTGCCATGGCAGCGGAACGCGAGCGCACAGGGCCCACAGTGTCTGAGGATGGACGTTGGCAGCAGCTATGGGAGGCCCGTAATCTGCCAGCACCCTATGTCAAAAAATTGAACACACCAGCAGTGTGTGAGGAGACCTGAAAGTGGCACATGGCAGAGTGTGGCGATGGAGACAGCAGCAATGGGAGGCCGTACAGGGACCCATGAGAGACTCTGGACTTCGCAGCAGCATGAGGAGGCGGTATAGGGGCCCATGGCAGATTAGGGACCTGGCAGCAGCTATGGGAGGCCCGTAATCTGCCAGCACCCTATGACAAAAAATGGAACACACCAGCAGTGTGAGGAGACCTGAAAGTGGCACATGGCAGAGTGTGGCGATGGAGACAGCAGCAATGGGAGGCCGTACAGGGACCCATGAGACACTCTGGACCTGGCAGCAGCATGAGGAGGCGGTATAGGGGCCCATGGCAGATTAGGGGCCTGGCAGAAGCCATGGGAGGCCCGTAATCTGCCAGCACCCTATGTCAAAAAATGGAACACACCAGCAGTGTGTGAGGAGACCTGAAAGTGGCACATGGCAGAGTGTGGCGATGGAGACAGCAGCAATGGGAGGCCGTACAGGGACCCATGAGACACTCTGGACCTGGCAGCAGCATGAGGAGGCGGTATAGGGGCCCATGGCAGATTAGGGGCCTGGCAGCAGCTATGGGAGGCCCGTAATCTGCCAGCACCCTATGTCAAAAAATTAAACACACCAGCAGTGTGTGAGGAGACCTGAAAGTGGCACATGGCAGAGTGTGGCGATGGAGACAGCAGCAATGGGAGGCCGTACAGGGACCCATGAGAGACTCTGGACTTGGCAGCAGCATGAGGAGGCGGTATAGGGGCCCATGGCAGATTACGGGCCTGGCAGCAGCTATGGGAGGCTCGTAATCTGCCAGCACCCTATGACAAAAAATGGAACACACCAGCAGTGTGAGGAGACCTGAAAGTGGCACATGTTTGGGGCATGATTCATGGCGGATTTAGTCAGTTGTGTCAGGAACTGGTGGTTTGAAATCCAGACTAATCCACGCCTGATTCATTTTCACAAACGTGAGTCTCTCCACACTTTGGGTGGACAGTCGTGTCCTCCGCGGAGTTACAATACCTCCTGCCGCACTAAACACGCGCTCCGATGCCACGCTACTGGCCGGGCATGACAGCCTTTCAAGGGCAAATTCAGCTAGTTGGGGCCAAAGGTCAAGTTTCGTTGCCCAGTAGTCAAGGGGATTGTCTACCTCGGTTGGCAGGGTGCTGTCCAAGTAGGCCCAAGCCTGTTGTTTGAGGTCCTGCTCCAGGTCCACCTGATGCTGCTGCTGCTGCTGCGGCTGGTTAGTAGTTTCCTCACTGCGCTGGTGAAGAAAGCTACTCATCATCGACTGCAGACTGAGGCAGCCGCTGCTGGTGGAGCTGCCACTGCTCCTACCACCCCACCCCTCCTTTGCTGCCATGGCAGCGGAACGCGAGCGCACAGGGCCCACAGTGTCTGAGGATGGACGTTGGTGCACAAAGGCAGAGACCAACTGACTACATAGGTGGTTTTTATAGTACGTTATTTTGGCCTCCCTCTCAGCAGGTGTGAAAAAGGCCACCATTTTTGAACGGTAGCGAGGGTCCAACAAGGTGGACAGCCAAAAGTCTTCCCTCTGTCTGATGGTTATTATTCAGCTGTCGCTACGCAAGCAACCGAGCATGCTATGGGCCATTTGTGCCAAGGAATGCGAGGGACTCCCTGCCTCCATCTCCACAGCATACTGCCACGGTGCATCTGGGTCCTCTGTCTCCTCCTCCTCCTCCTCTACCAGATGCTCCTGCTCCTCCACTCCTGTCCGCTGAGTGGAAAAACCACCCATTTCACTCAATAATTCCTGAGCACAAATGTCCTCCTCTACCTCCTCCTCTTCTTCCTGTCCTGCCCCCACAGGGGTCATGTGGCGTTGAGATCTGTGCGCCACGTCTACCGCACCCTGACCAGCCATTGTTAACAGCATTTGTTCCAGGACGTGCAACAGAGGAATGACGTCGTTCATCCCATAGTCCTGCCGACTCACGAATAGCGTGGCCTCCTCAAAGGGCCTGAGCAAGCGGCAGGTGTCACGCATGAGCTGCCAATGGCTGACATCGAAGTTACACAGGGGAGTACCTTTATCCGCTTGCAACATCAGGAAATCGGTGATGGCCTTTCGCTGTTTGTAAAGGCGGTCTACCATGTGTAGGGTTGAATTCCACCTTGTTGCAACGTCGCAGATCAGGCGATGCTGTGGAATTCCGTTCTGCCGCTGCAGCTCAAGGAGGATGTGCTTTGCGGTGTAGGAATGGCTGAAATGCATGCAAAGTTTACGTGACATTTTAAGGATGTCTTGCAGTGGGATGGTGGATTTTAGGAACCGCTTGACAACCAGATTGAACACGTGAGCCATGCATGGCGCATGGCACAACCTTCCTTGACGCAGAGCAGACACCATGTTCTTTCCGTTGTCGGTCAACATGGTTCCGATTTTCAGTTTGCACGGAGACAGCCATCTGTCGATTTCTCTGTTCATTACACTGAGAAGTTCCTCCCCTGTGTGACTACGTTCGCCTGGACCTGGCAGCAGCATGAGGAGGCGGTACAGGGGCCCATGGCAGATTACGGGCCTGGCAGCAGCTATGGGAGGCCCGTAATCTGCCAGCACCCTATGACAAAAAATGGAACACACCAGCAGTGTGAGGAGACCTGAAAGTGGCACATGGCAGAGTGTGGCGATGGAGACAGCAGCAATGGGAGGCCGTACAGGGACCCATGAGACACTCTGGACCTGGCAGCAGCATGAGGAGGCGGTATAGGGGCCCATGGCAGATTAGGGGCCTGGCAGCAGCTATGGGAGGCCCGTAATCTGCCAGCACCCTATGTCAAAAAATGGAACACACCAGCAGTGTGTGAGGAGACCTGAAAGTGGCACATGGCAGAGTGTGGCGATGGAGACAGCAGCAATGGGAGGCCGTACAGGGACCCATGAGAGACTCTGGACCTGGCAGCAGCATGAGGAGGCGGTACAGGGGCCCATGGCAGATTAGGGGCCTGGCAGCAGCTATGGGAGGCCCGTAATCTGCCAGCACCCTATGACAAAAAATTGAACACACCAGCAGTGTGAGGAGACCTGAAAGTGGCACATGGCATGAGACACTGTGGACCTGGCAGCAGCATGAGGAGGCGGTACAGGGGCCCATGGCAGATTAGGGGCCTGGCAGCAGCTATGGGAGGCCCGTAATCTGCCAGCACCCTATGACAAAAAATGGAACACACCAGCAGTGTGAGGAGACCTGAAAGTGGCACATGGCAGAGTGTGGCGATGGAGACAGCAGCAATGGGAGGCCGTACAGGGACCCATGAGACACTCTGGACCTGGCAGCAGCATGAGGAGGCGGTATAGGGGCCCATGGCAGATTAGGGGCCTGGCAGCAGCTATGGGAGGCCCGTAATCTGCCAGCACCCTATGACAAAAAATGGAACACACCAGCAGTGTGAGGAGACCTTAAAGTGGCACATGGCAGAGTGTGGCGATGGAGACAGCAGCAATGGGAGGCCGTACAGGGACCCATGAGACACTCTGGACCTGGCAGCAGCATGAGGAGGCGGTATAGGGGCCCATGGCAGATTAGGGGCCTGGCAGCAGCTATGGGAGGCCCGTAATCTGCCAGCACCCTATGTCAAAAAATTGAACACACCAGCAGTGTGTGAGGAGACCTGAAAGTGGCACATGGCAGAGTGTGGCGATGGAGACAGCAGCAATGGGAGGCCGTACAGGGACCCATGAGAGACTCTGGACTTCGCAGCAGCATGAGGAGGCGGTATAGGGGCCCATGGCAGATTAGGGACCTGGCAGCAGCTATGGGAGGCCCGTAATCTGCCAGCACCCTATGACAAAAAATGGAACACACCAGCAGTGTGAGGAGACCTGAAAGTGGCACATGGCAGAGTGTGGCGATGGAGACAGCAGCAATGGGAGGCCGTACAGGGACCCATGAGACACTCTGGACCTGGCAGCAGCATGAGGAGGCGGTATAGGGGCCCATGGCAGATTAGGGGCCTGGCAGAAGCCATGGGAGGCCCGTAATCTGCCAGCACCCTATGTCAAAAAATGGAACACACCAGCAGTGTGTGAGGAGACCTGAAAGTGGCACATGGCAGAGTGTGGCGATGGAGACAGCAGCAATGGGAGGCCGTACAGGGACCCATGAGACACTCTGGACCTGGCAGCAGCATGAGGAGGCGGTATAGGGGCCCATGGCAGATTAGGGGCCTGGCAGCAGCTATGGGAGGCCCGTAATCTGCCAGCACCCTATGTCAAAAAATTGAACACACCAGCAGTGTGTGAGGAGACCTGAAAGTGGCACATGGCAGAGTGTGGCGATGGAGACAGCAGCAATGGGAGGCCGTACAGGGACCCATGAGAGACTCTGGACTTGGCAGCAGCATGAGGAGGCGGTATAGGGGCCCATGGCAGATTAGGGGCCTGGCAGCAGCTATGGGAGGCCCGTAATCTGCCAGCACCCTATGTCAAAAAATTGAACACACCAGCAGTGTGAGGAGACCTGAAAGTGGCACATGGCATGAGACACTGTGGACCTGGCAGCAGCATGAGGAGGCGGTACAGGGGCCCATGGCAGATTAGGGGCCTGGCAGCAGCTATGGGAGGCCCGTAATCTTCCAGCACCCTATGTCAAAAAATTGAACACACCAGCAGTGT
Organism: Staurois parvus; assembly: GCF_062004578.1. NCBI lineage: Eukaryota > Metazoa > Chordata > Amphibia > Anura > Ranidae > Staurois > Staurois parvus. Next base: position 25,972,311 of record NW_028317821.1, read on the forward strand.
GTGTGGAGACCTGAAAGTGGCACATGGCAGAGTGTGGCGATGGAGACAGCAGCAATGGGAGGCCGTACAGGGACCCATGAGAGACTCTGGACTTCGCAGCAGCATGAGGAGGCGGTATAGGGGCCCATGGCAGATTAGGGGCCTGGCAGCAGCTATGGGAGGCCCGTAATCTGCCAGCACCCTATGACAAAAAATTGAACTCACCAGCAGTGTGAGGAGACCTGAAAGTGGCACATGGCATGAGACACTGTGGACCTGGCAGCAGCATGAGGAGGCGGTACAGGGGCCCATGGCAGATTAGGGGCCTGGCAGCAGCTATGGGAGGCCCGTAATCTGCCAGCACCCTATGACAAAAAATGGAACACACCAGCAGTGTGTGAGGAGACCTGAAAGTGGCACATGGCAGAGTGTGGCGATGGAGACAACCCACCGACTGTTTTGCTCGCTGCCAAGCTGCCACCCTCTTCTCCTGATGATGCGGAAGCAATAGCCTGATGACGACGAGGCTGCCAAGTGCGATCAGCCTCATCATCATCAATTAGGGTCTCCGCCTCACTACTAGCCCCCTCGGCTGCGTGTGGGTCAGGAGACAGACCTGTCTCTAGACCGGCTACCGAGCCACTCTCCTCGCCACTACTTCTTCGCCTGGCTGCTGAAGAGGCGGATGTCTCCCCCCGTTCCTGACCGCCCTCTGTTAGCTCTTCCTCACTGTACTGGATGACACCGGGAGCACTGGCCTCTGGCTGCGAATAGTGCTGCCTCGACCCCTTCCTCTGCTGCCACGTCTGCTCGCTCCTAAAACATTGCCTCCTCTGCCACTCCTCTGCATGTTGTCTGACATACTCTTTAATTAAACGATTCTGTGTCCCTGAGTAACAATTCTGTGTCTGTCCCTGAGTAACAATTCTGTGTCCCTGAGTAACGTTTCTGTGGCCCTAAGTAACAGTTCTGTGGCCCTCAGTAACAATTCTGTGTCAGTCAGTAACAATTCTGTGTCCCTCAGTAACAATTCTGTGTCCCTCAGTAACAATTCTGTGTCTGTCCCTGAGTAACAATTCTGTGTCCTTGAGTAACAATTCTGTGTCTCTCAGTAACAATTCTGTGTCCCTCAGTAACAATTCTGTGTCCCTCAGTAACAATTCTGTGTCCCTGAGTAACAATTCTGTGTCTGTCCCTGAGTAAGAATTCTGTGTCTGTCCCTGATTAACAATTCTGTGTCCCTGAGTAACGTTTCTGTGACCCTAAGTAACAGTTCTGTGGCCCTCAGTAACAATTCTGTGTCCCTCAGTAACAATTCTGTGTCCCTCAGTAACAATTCTGTGTCTGTCCCTGAGTAACAATTCTGTGTCTGTCCCTGAGTAACAATTCTGTGTCCCTGAGTAACGTTTCTGTGGCCCTAAGTAACAGTTCTGTGGCCCTCAGTAACAATTCTGTGTCCCTCAGTAACAATTCTGTGTCTGTCCCTGAGTAACAATTCTGTGTCTGTCCCTGAGTAACAATTCTGTGTCCCTCAGTAACAATTCTGTGTCCCTCAGTAACAATTCTGTGTCCATCAGTAACAATTCTGTGTCCCTGAGTAACAATTCTGTGTCCCTCAGTAACAATTCTGTGTCCCTCAGTAACAATTCTGTGTCTCTGAGTAACAATTCTGTGTCTGTCCCTGAGTAAGAATTCTGTGTCTGTCCCTGAGTAACAATTCTGTGTCCCTAAGTAACGTTTCTGTGGCCCTAAGTAACGTTTCTGTGGCCCTAAGTAACGGTTCTGTGTCCCTCAGTAACAATTCTGTATCCCTCAGTAACAATTCTGTGTCTGTCCCTGAGTAACAATTCTGTGGTCCTAAGTAACATTTCTGTGGCCCTAAATAACGTTTCTGTGTCCCTCAGTAACAATTCTGTGTCCCTCAGTAACAATTCTGTGTCTGTCCCTAAGTAACAATTCTGTGGCCCTAAGTAAAGTTTCTGTGGCCCTAAGTAACGTTTCTGTGTCCCTAAGTAACGATTCTGTGGCCCTAAGTAACGATTCTGTGGCCCTAAGTAACGTTTCTGTAGTCCTAAGTAACGTTTCTGTGGCCCTAAGTAACGTTTCTGTGGCCCTAAGTAACGGTTCTGTGGCCCTCAGTAACAATTCTGTGGCCCTCAGTAACAATTCTGTGTCTGTCCCTAAGTAACAATTCTGTGGCCCTAAGTAACGTTTCTGTGGCCCTAAGTAACGATTCTGTGGCCCTAAGTAACGTTTCTGTTGCCCTAAGTAACGTTTCTGTGGCCCTCAGTAACAAATCTGTGTCCCTCAGTAACAATTCTGTGTCTGTCCCTAAGTAACAATTCTGTGGCCCTAAGTAACGTTTCTGTGGCCCTAAGTAACGGTTCTGTGGCCCTCAGTAACAATTATGTGTCCCTCAATAACAATTCTGTGTCTGTCCCTAAGTAACAATTCTGTGGCCCTAAGTAACGATTCTGTGGCCCTAAGTAACGATTCTGTGGCCCTAAGTAACGTTTCTGTGGCCCTAAGTAACGTTTCTGTGGCCCTCAGTAACAAATCTTTGTCCCTCAGTAACAATTCTGTGTCTTTATCTAAGTAACAATTCTGTGGCCCTAAGTAACGTTTCTGTGGCCCTAAGTAACGATTCTGTGGCCCTAAGTAACGTTTCTGTGGCCCTCAGTAACAAATCTGTGTCCCTCAGTAACAATTCTGTGTCTGTCCCTAAGTAACAATTCTGTGGCCCTAAGTAACGTTTCTGTGGCCCTAAGTAACGTTTCTGTGGCCCTAAGTAACGATTCTGTGGCCCTAAGTAACGTTTCTGTGGCCCTAAGTAACGTTTCTGTGGCCCTCAGTAACAAATCTGTGTCCCTCAGTAACAATTCTGTGTCTGTCCCTAAGTAACAATTCTGTGGCCCTAAGTAACGGTTCTGTGGCCCTCAGTAACAATTCTGTGCCCCTCAATAACAATTCTGTGTCTGTCCCTAAGTAACAATTCTGTGGCCCTAAGTAACGTTTCTGTGGCCCTAAGTAACGATTCTGTGGCCCTAAGTAACGTTTCTGTGGCCCTAAGTAACGTTTCTGTGGCCCTCAGTAACAAATCTGTGTCCCTCAGTAACAATTCTGTGTCTGTCCCTAAATAACAATTCTGTGGCCCTAAGTAACGTTTCTGTGGCCCTAAGTAATGTTTCTGTGGCCCTAAGTAACGTTTCTGTGGCCCTCAGTAACAAATCTGTGTCCCTCAGTAACAATTCTGTGTCTGTCCCTAAGTAACAATTCTGTGGCCCTAAGTAACGTTTCTGTGGCCCTAAGTAACGGTTCTGTGGCCCTCAGTAACAATTCTTTGTCCCTCAATAACAATTCTGTGTCTGTCCCTAAGTAACAATTCTGTGGCCCTAAGTAACGTTTCTGTGGCCCTAAGTAACGTTTCTGTGGCCCTAAGTAACGATTCTGTGGCCCTCAGTAACAATTCTGTATCCCTCAGTAACAATTCTGTGTCTGTCCCTGAGTAACAATTCTGTGTCCCTAAGTAACGTTTCTGTGGCCCTAACTAACGATTCTGTGGCCCTAAGTAACGTTTCTGTGGCCCTAAGTAACGTTTCTGTGGCCCTCAGTAACAAATCTGTGTCCCTCAGTAACAATTCTGTGTCTGTCCCTAAGTAACAATTCTGTGGCCCTAAGTAACGTTTCTGTGGCCCTAAGTAACGGTTCTGTGGCCCTCAGTAACAATTCTGTGTCCCTCAGTAACAATTCTGTGTCTGTTCCTAAGTAACAATTCTGTGTCCCTATGTAACGTTTCTGTGGCCCTAAGTAACGTTTCTGTGGCCCTAAGTAATGATTCTGTGGCCCTCAGTAACAAATCTGTGTCCCTCAGTAACAATTCTGTGTCTGTCCCTAAGTAACAATTCTGTGGCCCTAAGTAACGATTCTGTGGCCCTCAGTAACAAATCTGTGTCCCTCAGTAACAATTCTGTGTCTGTCCCTAAGTAACAATTCTGTGGCCCTAAGTAACGTTTCTGTGGCCCTAAGTAACGATTCTGTGGCCCTCAGTAACAATTCTGTATCCCTCAGTAACAATTCTGTCTGTCCCTGAGTAACAATTCTGTGTCCCTAAGTAACGTTTCTGTGGCCCTAACTAACGATTCTGTGGCCCTAAGTAACGTTTCTGTGGCCCTAAGTAACGATTCTGTGGCCTTAACTAACGTTTCTGTGTCCCTAAGTAACGTTTCTCTGTCCCTAACTCTCTCCCTGAATACAGCCAGGTCTGCCTCTGTTGAATGACTGGAGGCAAATGGAGAATTCTAAAATGGCCGCCATTTATAGCTCGACCATTACACTGTGCTGGCTGGCTGGCTGCTGATTGGCTAATGCGATCACATGTCATGAATGAATGCATTATGGGTCAGCGTGCCTTGTCTGCGCGCCTTCCCAGACATCCCCGCTCCGTCGCCGCACATGTCGCCGCAATTTTAGGAAAAATTTCGATTCGCGCATCCGAAGTCTGCTTATTTTCGGATTCGACGCAAATCGAAATTTTCCTAATATTCGAAACGAATTCCACTTTGCCTACTTCGATTCGCTCATCTCTAGCCACTATCAGTAAACAAGCCCTAAATGATGATGTGCAGCCAATGCTGGAATGCATGCAAGAAAACAGGAGGTGGTGGAAACAGACTGGAAGAGACCAGCATTGTTGATATGCAAGAAGATGAAAAACAATGAGAACATTATTTAATATGAAAAAAATTCCAATTGTTTATAACAAACAGTATACAGAGCAAATCATGATTTAGATGTACTTTAAATCTAATTTATCAAATACATGTTTTACTGAAGTCTATCAAATTTATTGATATCAGGTATCCAAGGACGGAGTTCAATGTTTTAGCTTTTTTTATAGGTGTGCTTCTCTAAAAACTCTTTTAAGTTTGACATGTTCCATAGCTTTAAAATATTCTCAATTGCTGTGAAGACCAGTTAACATTCTGTTACCTTTTACACCTACACAAGCCTCTGGGTAATTTGCAATTACATTCACAGTTCACAAAACAAAGGCTGCGCACAATAACAAAGTGGTCTGGTAGTTTTTGTGACAGCAAAATAAGGAATTTCCGCACCCCACGCATGGTGTACAAGTTTCTTAAATTTCACAAAGGTCATGCTAGTTTTCTACAAACACTAAAGAATGACACCTGCAGGTATTTTCAGAATTGTGCTTTGTGTGTAAATTTTTGCTATTTTTTCAATTTGCTAAATCCTTTTTTGCATGGATCAGTTGACTACATTTTAGATTATCACTTTTGCGTGTACACATTGCTTTGCAAAATGAATGCAGTGGACTTTCCCCCTATAAAATATCACTATCTTCAGGCTGGTATTGTTTGTAAGATTTTGTGAAGTCTCTGTTGAGCAATTAAAAAAAATGTATGTGAAATAAGGTAACATCAACACAGCAATAAATGCTATGTGGTTTCATGCGTATTCATTGTTATGCATTTAAAGTTCAGGTGCATTGTTTCTAGTTTTGATGCACATTTATAGGCCAATTAGATTGAATTGAATGGGAGCACCTCAAAAACGTATGTGCAATTCATGTGTGTAACATACTTCAATGCAAATGCACATAGGTGTGAAGCTGGCCTTAAACCATAAAACTGCTAGTTACCTAATACACTGAAGCTGCTTAAAATTTACAGATCCAAACCCCTTTGCAGATCTGTGACATTGAAGAAAAGTAAGAAGTCATTACCTGAACCTTTCGGGTTGGTGATTTGAAATATTGAAGCAAAACTGTCAGCATAAAAGCCAGGAAGCTAGCGTGTTCAAAATGAGTGGTCAGCCATGATAGCCTCCATAAAATCCTTAAGCACCATAAAAGATGAAATAGAAAATTTGGATGTTGTCCATTCATTCCCACATAAAATGTTAAAAGCAAATGAAATCTTTCTAACGACATTCAATTGTTCTGATATTTATAATATATTATAATTGTTATGATATTTCCTAAGACTTTTCCTAATAATTTTCATTGGAAGTTCTTTCAATCTATGGCCAGCTTTAGAATAAAACCGGGCATAGATGGATCAAAATTCAGTTGGTTCAGCGGGGACCGTCCAAATTTCGATTACATCTTTGGGCAGGCTAGTTGTACAGAAGTCGATCTCTCTATCAACTTCTGTACAACCAGCCTGTTGGGTGTTTCCGCTGGCAAAAATTAGCAGCACTGATGATTGTATACGGACAGTGGGAACTCTCCCCACTGTCAGAATACAATAGCTCTGTGGGAGGGATTTCACCATAAACACAGAGTGTGTTGATAGAGAAATTGAATAATTTTTTGGTGCAGTCTGCTGGTAGAACAAAAAAAATGCATCATCTATGGCCTGCCTAATGTAGGTAATAGACGGCTCGAAAACCGGACGTTTTTTCATCCGATAAACTAAACATCGTTCGTTCAACCGACGTAACCACCAATTATTACGAAAATCAGCCGACCAAGTCACAAAGTTCACCCCATATAACAGGCAAAACTTCTGTTCCTTCCAGGTCACGGCTCATGCGCAGATTTTTTTCGTAAAAACGATTGTACGATTTGACCATCATTGACGCGAAAATCGGCCAATGAATTAACCCACTAACAGTGCGAAAATCGGCCGATTAATCTTACGGATGAAAAATCGTCCAATTTTTGAATCGTCTATGGCTGGCATTAGGGTCAACTAATGTTTTCAGATGCAGTGGGCATTAGTGATAGTCTCTGTGATTCTCTCAACCTTGGTTTCCTTTAATTCTTTATATAATCAGTATAACATTTTATTTTCCCACAACACAACTTCCTCTGTGTGCATTGTTAGCTAATGTAGTAATGACTGTAAACAAAGAAAGACAGGGTGAAGAATGGTATTGCATTTGTATACAGGCCAAAACTTATGGATGGCAAGGCTACAATTACAGATACCTTATCACATGCAGATTAGAAATTGTTTAAATTAGAAGAGAACTGATACTGCAGATAATGCCGCTTAGTCAAAAGAGGGTGCTATCAAGATCACTTTAAAGGAAAACAAGAGAAAATAAAAGAGACAGTGTAGATTTTTATCTTTTTCTACAGAATCTACTTAGGACATGACTGTGTGAAACCTTGGCTGTGCCATGTGACAAAGAAAAATATTGTTTTGTAAATTAAATAACTACTTTAGAAAATAAACATGAACAATGGCATGTGCAGCATGCATTTGAAACATTGTTACCTTAAGTACTAATAAAGAGGAGCAGGTCACATGCCCCCCATAGTGGAAGTACCATGTAGTGTCACCAGCTGTGATGGAGGAAGGGTCGGAGGGGGGCCTTTTGGATACACACTACCATTTTCAGAACATAGTCAATGTGATAGTGTCTTTTTAAAGAATGCTAGAATCTTAATCAGTTATTACCAACCCAACTAATAAAACTTCTAGACAACATTGGTGAATCAAATAGATGAACATACACTACAAGAAATGTCCAAAATTGGCCAAAATGTGTGTAATAACTGCATTGATCTTAAACAATCATTTTGGTTAAATACAAAAAATTGTCCATTCATTACATTCTTGTTGAGCATTTTCACCTAAAATAGAAGTGTTAACTAGAAAAAAGGACTGTTAATGCACGGTACGCATTGCATAAATAATACTGTTCTGAAATTAAGGGATTTAAAGTCAGTGGGCGTGTAACAAAATCTACATTCAAAAGAGAGATAAAAAGATATACACCTGACAGCCCTTGCCATTAGAACAAGTGAAATAGCAAGTAAAATGAGCTTTCTGTTGTGGAGATGGGTATAGCTTGGGCTGTATATTAATTATTTACCCAAAATGACTAAGCTTTGATCATCAGGTGTAGTAATCTTTATGTTAGAGAAATCAATTGCCACAAAAAAGAACCTCTAAAGAAAAACATATGCTCTTAGATTGTAAGCTCTAACGAGCAGGGCCCTCTGTTTCCTCTTGTACCAAATTGTATTGCAACTGTAATGTCTATCTTCATTTTGTAAAGCGCTGCGCAAACTGTTGGCGCTATATAAAACCTGTATAATAATAATAATATTAATAATATGAATGCTGGGAAATGACCATTGTTCAAATGACCAGTAATAGGGTTTTACTAAAGCACACTGTCCTTCTGTTAACATTTGCCATCTCTTGTAGTAACAAGTTATATAATGCAGCACCTATGTGCAAATCTAATTATTTGCTATGTGTAGTTACACTTTACCATACATGACATATACATATATCACAACAGTAAAAATATTGCTTTACATTTATAAGTGACTTCTAGTTTTACTAGATTGCTTCCTAACTATAAATGATCTTTTTCACCATTTTTTATTTCTATTTCAAAGAACAATGCATGTGGGTGTAAAGTTCTGCAGTATGATTTGTAAATCCAGACTCTGTGGCAATGAGAATATCATTGGAATACACCAATTTTTCTAATGCTGTCTCCCATAAGTAGATACCTATCTGGCACCAGTATAAATCTAGGAGCTTGAAAAATTAGTTATCCTCTTCAGTGACAGCATGTTTCAACCTCTTCATTACCAAGTCATATTCAGTTTTTACTGCTGTGATACTTTCACAAAAAATCTTTTGTCATGCAGCACTATACCCAAATTAATTTATAACACTTTTCTGACACAAATAAAGCTTTCTTTTGGTGGTATTTAATAACTAATATCTTACTCTAAAAATAAAACAAAATAATAAAACTGTTTCTTCTTATTTATGTTAAAAAGCTTAGAAAATACGAATGTCAGTATAGCACAAAAACTCCTGAAATGATAAGCTGAGTTTTTGCTACAATTTTTTGTAAATAAATATGCTGGTATTGAGGTGGTTAAAACATGGAGTTTGGTAATTGTACACGATACATTAAAAGTACAAATTATACACAAAGGAATGGAGGTGAAGGAGTTAATGTATAGATGTGCATGATAAGGGTGTTAGAAATAAATGTCAGATCAGAGACAGGATGAGGCTGATGTATACTGTAGGTTAATTACAGTAGTAGGGTGGATTTAAGATAAAAACATAGATAAGTGATGGCAGAAAAGACTGAGCGGTTCTTTGAGTCTGCCTGTTTTTTGTTTTTGTTTTTTGGGGTGGGGGTTGTTTGTTTTATTTTTTTGGTTACTTTTTTGTCTCAGTATAGAGCATGTTTGAAGCTATTACTGTTGACTGGCTCACTACCTCTGCTGGGAGTTTATTCCAAGCATTAACTACTCTTTCAGTAAAACAGTACTTTCTGAGATTAGTTTTGGACTTTCCTCCAGTTAGTTTAAGGTCATGTCCCTGGGTTCTTGATTTTGGTTTCATCTTGAAAATACTGCCCTCTTGAACCTTATTCACCCCCTTAATGTATTTAAAGGTTTCAATAATGTCTTCCCCTTTCCCTTCCTTCCTCCAGACTGCACATGTTAAGTTCCTGAAGTCGCTCTTGATATGTTTTATCCCCCAGACCTTTCACCATTTTTGTTACCTCGCTCTATCTTATCAATATCTTTTTGTAAATTAGTTCTCCAGAACTGGACACAATATTCTAAATGAGGTCTAACTAAAGATCTATTTAGGGGAATCAGGACCTCCTTCCTCCTGCTGGTGACCCCACTAGTGATGCATCCTAGAATTCTATTTGCTTTCCCCACTTCCTGGCCATACTGTTTGCTCATTTTGCCATCATCTGAATTAAGTACGCCCAAGTCCTTTCCCTCTGAAGTGCTGGCCAACACTGTACCCCCAATGTTGTAATCTCTCAAGGGATTCTTTTTCCCTAGATGCATTATTTTACATTTAGAAACATTGAACTGAAATTACCACTTTTTTGACCAATCTTCCAGCAATGCCAAATCATGTTCCATGTTACAAACACCTTCAGGGATATCAACCCTATTACACACCTTTGTGTCATCAGTAAAAAGACATACCTTACCCAACAAATCTTTGGTTATATCACTTACATATAGATTAAATAGAACAGGACCTAGAACAGAGCCTTGTGGTATACCATTAGTGACTGGTCTCTTTTCTGAGAGAACCCCATTTACAACCACACTCTGGTATCTATCCTTTAGCCAGCTTTTCATTATCATTGGCACTGTTAAGTTTCAATGTCGTTGGCACTGTTAAGTCAGCCATACATGGATCAAATGTTGGCTGGTTTAGTAGTGACCACCTGAGATTCAGTCCATCTATGGGGAGGCTGATTATACCCAAGCCGACTCATCGATCGACCTGGGTACAACCAGCATGTTGCAATTTTAGCATGCAATTATTTCCAGAAGCTATAAGTGCTAGCAGTAATCACTGTGTTCTCCTGGCATAGACAGCTCCCCACCTCTCCCCTGCTGGGAGAACACAATGACTTATTAAGAGGGATTCCCCCATCAACATTGACTGCATTGATGGGGAAGTCAATTTTTTTTTTCCTTCCACTCATGGTTGTAGGAAAGAAAATTGCATAATCTATGGCCTGCCTTACTGCATTGAACAGGTGCTGGCTCATTGTCATGAGGCTTGCTTTCTTCTCACACACCAGTGTATTTGGAAGATGTAGGGTTACCTAATCACCAGCCAGCTAATGGCAGCCTCTCTTTACATTCAGTGGTGCTGTGCAGTTCACAGCAATCATGTGGCACAGAACCACTCTCATTGGCTCTGGACTTTTTGCCTGTGATCCAGAGTGCTATCACAGGACCTATTTTCCCTAGAGTAGAGAACAGTTAAGACCTTTTTCAATTTTTTTTGTTGGGGAGATTTCCTTTCATTTACCATCCTAGAGATACAACAGGAAATAAAAGGATATGTTTCATGGAGGAAAAATACCCTCAGACATTTGTCAGCACAACAGGTGTCCGTAGTGGAAGATTTTCCTTCTGTGTTTGTGATACTGAATACATTGTGAATATCCTGTTGATTTCAGATTCAGTAGGAATGGTCACCAGGTCGAATAAAGCAAAAATCTTCCTAGTGGGGACTCAAACAGCAATATTGATCTGACAGGAGTTCTAACCCATCAATACTATTACTGATGCTATTGGACTGCCTCTGGAGATTGTTCATTATGCAAACGATGTGTGTCAGGTGTAGAAAAGTTATCAAGAGTCTATAAGGAATTAATTCACATGTCCTCCATACCCAGTCAGCCTACAGCTACCCATAGACTTATTTTTGGTATGTCTTTAACGTAAACATTTTACTTGCAATTCAGTTGTCAACGGGCTGGCATTTTTCATACTCAGGTTTTGTAACTTCTTGCAGAGAATTTTCCCTTTAACAATAGTCAGGGAGCAGATATAGGGTCTTGCCAAAAAAAGGCCTGACTGTAAACCTTTTACACCTATAAGTATTGTGCAACTGTCACCAGATCAGTAATGCTTTTGAACTGATCAGGCAAAGATTGGGTTATATAAGGGCAGCTTTAGACCCTAGCAGAGACTGAGATTGTCTCTGTACAAGGATACTGGTAAATATATGTATAACATTTAAAGACCAATATTCTAGATCATTTGGAAACCTCTGACTGCTGTCTGATGTTAGCTTTGCACTAATCGAGTTAAACATATTTAGTCTGCATGGCAGATTCATATTACTGCCAGTTATGTTTGAATAATCTAGTTAAAAATCTACATCACTATATCTAAATGATTGTGCTTGTTGGCAGAACAAATATATAATTTAAAAAAGTAGAACTCACAGTTTGCTAGCAAAACAGAGGTTAATATAAATTCCCATCCACAGATACCAGTGCAGTGGCTTCCCCAAAGGGGGTTCTGTGCTGTTTATTTTCCAGTGGCCATCCTAGCAACATTTTCCCTTTTTATCTGTTGCCAATGTAGTTCTTTGAAGATGACAACATAGATTGTGTTTAATCAACACATGAAAAACCTTCAGGAGTTTACTTAAAAAGGCAAAGAACAATGGACAACGTTAAGTGCTTGTATCAGCCAATTAAAAAATAACCTACATTTCCTGGACTCTATTACTCTCCTCTACTGATAAAACCTGACATTTGACTAGCTGTAATGAGTTATTACACTTTGGGGTTGATTTATTAAAACTGAAAAGTGCCAACTCTAGTGCAGCTCTGCATAGAAACCAATCAGCTTTTTTGTCAAAGGGTTATTGAACAAGCTGAAGTTAGAAGCTGACTGGCTGCTATGCATAGCTGCATCAAATTTTAGACTCTCCACTTTTAGTAAATCACCCCCTTTCTATCATTATCTGCCCATAGCAGGGGCGAACTGATAACTCATGGGGCCCCTGGGCAATAGGGGATCATGGGGCCCCTGTGTCCTTGCCCAAACTCAAAAAAGCCTATGAAAAAAGGTACCAGGGGCATCTCATGGGGCCCCCTACTGACCACGGGCCCTCGGGCAATGCCTGAGTTTCCAAATGGTCAGTCCGCCCCTGGCCCATAGTAAACTTCATTAGTACTAGAGATGAGCAAAATTGGCCTTTTTCACATTGCTGAAGCCATGAGGCTTTGGAATTGCATTTTTTGCTAAATAGTGTTTTTGTAGTGTTGCAATTGATGATTACCTTTGAAATTATCAAAAAGACTGGTTAAGCTGGCCATAAATGGATTGAAATTTGGCTAGTTCAGCAGTGACTGGCCAAATTTTGATCTATGTATAGGCTAGCTGGTTGTACGCAAGTCGATCATTGACAAGTTGATCTCCCCATCGGCAGAACACAATTGCACTGTGGGAGTGACTCCCCCATCTACGTCGAATGTGAGGATAAGGGAATCACACTTTTTAAAAAATACATAGTATGTGGTCTGCCTTAGTTAATTGGTAAAATGAATACACAACGTTAACACAAATTATATGTAAACTTTTTTACATGGCCGGTATATTTAAAGTGCATTATTTATATATCAGTTATAGAAAATTGTGCATTGGCTAATGTTAAAAAGTAAGTCACTAACTCCCTAGTGTCTGTGTTCTTAAATAAGGGGACCAAAGGAGTGTGTATAAAACTCCATGAATGTAATGCTTCAGAAAGCAGTTAGAGGCTGAAAAAATGCAATACGAGAATATCAGACTGCAGATATTGAAGAGGAGATGGTCAGACACTATGAACATACTTGCTAGGTGGTTGTGCCTGGTTTCTCTCATGTTCCCCACATCCAACGTCAAACTACATCATGCTCTCCATTCTTTTTCTTAGTTATTCCCAGCATTGTTCCTGGGAGCCAGACAGCATAGAGCAAACATTGGAAAGTGCAAGCTCCAACTCAAATCGCACTGCACAGACATAAATCCAAAATGATGCCACTAGAGCAGCTTGCTCATACATAGTAAAACAAGTTGCCACGCACACACACGGGTTACTCCAACTATGCCATGTTTACAAAAGGAATGAGGGAAGGGAACGCTTAGAATTATATGAGAGGTGCACTGGAGGGTAAAAATGAATTACTGATAGTCCGTATTAATAATAAATAAAGTCCATATGTGCAAAAGTCCAACACTGTAAAAAAAGTCCTGGCATTTAGAGGTGACAAATGCACTTCTAGACCAGCAGCCAGCTGTCAGAGTGAGAAGCAACTCTATAAAAGACAGAAAAGAGGAACACAGTGGCGCCAATCTAATTGTAGGCTATTTGTAAGCCATGCTTTAATATACAGTTGCAAGAAAAAGTATGTGAACCCCTTAGGATTATGTGGAGTTTTGCATGAATTGGGCATAAAATGTGCTCTGAACGTCACCTAAGTCACAACAATAGAAGAACACAGTCTGCTGAACATAATACTACACAAACATTAGATGTTGCCATGGTTTAATTGCACATAACATGTAAACGTTCACAGTGCAGGGAGGAAAACGTATGTGAACCTTTGGACTTAATAACTGATTGACCCTCCTTTGGCAGCAATAACGTCAACCAAACATTTCCTATAGTTGCAGATCAGATCTGCACAACGATCTGGAGTAATTTTGGACCACTGCTCTTCACAAAACTGTTTCAGTGTAGTAATATTCTTGGGATGTCTGGTGTGAATCGCTCTCTTAAGGTCATGCCACAGCATTTCAATCGGGTTGAGGTCAGGACCCTGACTGGGTCACTCCAGAAGGCATATTCTGTGCTGTTGCAGCCATTGTTTTGTTGAATTACTTGTATGCTTTGGGTCATTGTCCTGTTGCATCACCCATCCTCTGCGGAGCTTCAGTTGGCGGACAGATGGTCGTACGTTTTCCTGCAAAATGTCTTGATAAACTCTGGAATTCATTTTCCCATCAATGACAACAATCCGTCCAGGCCCTGAGGCAGCAAAGCAGCCCCAAACCATGATGCTCCCTCCACCATGTTTTACAGTGGGGATGAGGTTTTGATGTTGGTGTGCTGTGCGCTTTTTTCTCCACACATAGTGTTGTGTGTTCTTCCCAAACAACTCAATCTTGATTTCATCTGTCCACAGTATATTTTGCCAGTAGTGCTGTGGAACATCCAGGTGCTCTTTTGCAAACTTCAAACGTGCTGCAATATTCTTTTTGGACAGCAATGGCTTCCTCCGTGGTGTCCTCCCATGTACTCCATTCTTATTTAATGTTTTCCTTCTTGTAGATGTGTCAACAAAAATGTTAGCATGTGCCAGAGATTTCTGTAGGTCTTTAGCTGACACTCTGGGATTCTCCTTTACCTCATGCAGCATTCTGCACTGTGCTCTTGCAGTCATTTTTACAGGACGACCTTGCCTAGGGAGAGTAGCAACAGTACTAACCTTTCTCCATTTGTAGACAGTCTGTCTTACCGTGGACACATGAACATCAAGGCTTTTGGAGATACTTTTGTAACCCTTTCCAGCTTCATGCAAGTCAACAATTCTTGATCGTAGGTCTTCTGAGAGCTCTTTTCTGCGAGACATGGTTCACGTCAGACAGTGCTTCTTGAAACCAGTAAACCCAAAACAGGTGTGTGTTTTTTAAGGGCAGGACAGCTGTCAGCAACACATCCAATATCATCACACTGATTGGAGTCAAGGTTGGCTCACTCCTGGCTCCAATTATCTCTGGGAGAAGTCATTAAGCTAGGGCCCCACATACTTTTTCCTCCCTGCACTGTGAATGTTTACATGTTATGTGCAATTAAACCATGGCAACATCTAATGTTTGTGTAGTATTATGTTCAGCAGACTGTGTTCTATTGTTGTGACTTAGATGACGTTCAGAGCACATTTTATGCCTAATTCATGCAAAACTCCACGTAATCCCAAGGGGTTCACGTACTTTTTCTTGCAACTGTAGGTAAAACACTCAGAAGAGTAACAAGTAGCAGCACATGTGAACAGTAATCATCATTGGTGAGGTGCAGATCAGCTGAACACCGTGTTGTCTATCTTGGTGGGTTCCACGGCTTCCAGAGTAGCAGAGAGACAGAGGTACACTGACATCTGACACATCATCGGAAGCAGGAAGTATGATGGCGGCGTGTGCTCAGAGCATGTGCACTCCTTCCTCAAGCCATCTCACATGTGCTGCTACATGTTACTCTTGTGAGTGTTTTACCTGTATTAAAGCATGGTTTACAAATAGCCTACAATTAGATTGGCGCCACTGTGTTCCTCTTTTCTTGCTTCTCACTCTGACAGCTGGCTGCCGGTCTAGACGTGCAACTGTCTTGTCCAAATACCAGGCCTTTTCTTATAGTTTTGGACTTTTGCACATATGGACTTTAAATACTATTAATACGGACTATCAGTATTTCATTTTTAATCTACACTTAGATTGGTACTGCTATGTTCCTCTTTTCTCTACCATGTTTACTATATGTTCCCCAGCTCCTGGGAGCAAAAGTTTCCCTGGAGCAGAACCCTCACAGTAGGGACTGTCCCCGGAAACCGGGGATGAATGGTAACCTTATTCTGAAATGTTACTTTATAGGTTGTCAAGTTAATTCAATGGCTTTAATACTTTCTGAGGCTATCTGAAGGTTGTATTCCAGAGACATACAAGCAACGAGCATTTCTAAAAGGGTCTCATCAATGGCAGCCTTCTTATGTCCCTACTAAAGGTTAGCATTAAAATAACTTGTGCATCTTAGTGAATTTACCTTATATTATTTAATAAATAATATTAACTACGCGTGTTTGCCTGAAGTGCATAGTATTCTTGCAAGAGAATGTTAAGTATCGCATTTAACTGAGATGAACTAAGTATTACCTTCCCAGGAGTAATGGAAACTATATTTAAATATTTGTAATTGTGGTCTCAGGCATGTGTGTCACAGAGCACTGTTACAAAACAGTGAGCTGTTTTATGTCTTTTAGCGTAGATGGAAATGAAAATGCTTATAGTTAAAGAGTCACACCATAACAGAGTGTCTAGGTCATTGTTACTGTTAAAAGCAAAGCACCTATACAAATTCTTTCTCCCATATCTTCATTTACTTCAAAGTACCCATCCTGTCTTGCTGAAATTAATATGGTAAACTTAGTATTCACTTCAAGTAAGCGCGTAAAAATAATGTGGGCTTGCTTAGCGTGAGCTTCATCGTTCATGCATCGTGCATGTAACAATTTAAAATCTGAAAGAACTAATTGCTATCTTTCATCCTCTATAAAGAGATCAAAACCACTCCACAATAAATGCGCATCTGTTTTGCTTTTTTTATTAAAATATTTAGGGAATGAAGCTAGAGTTTGTGTGTGTATACTGCATATTAGTGTATATACCCTATATATATATATATATATATAAAAAATTTTATATATATATATATTTTATTTTATTTTTTTTAAATATATTGAATACGGACAAAAGTGAAGTATTTAAAATATATGTCAATATATTTGGGAAGAATATTTTAAATATATATTCAAAATATATTTTCCTTCCACATGGGTATGTACTCCCTGTGTGATATCACCAAATTGGTCAAGCTCTGTTACGTGGGGTACTTTGATTGGCACCCAACATTCAATGGAGTTGCAGAGGAAGAGAAGGAAAGTAATTGTTAAAAACAAACCTGTTGCTTTATTCTGAATTGTCAAAGTACAGATCTACTTTTAAGTCTCCTTTTTTTGCATGTTATTTATTGTTATACCATTTTGATCACTTACCTGTGTAGAGTTAGAAAACAACTTGCCAATTGTAAAAGAATTGCCCCCAACAGTCACATAGGCATTTGTCATTCTATGTCTCTCTATCTGCACTCCCTTGTGAAAGCCACTGATTTTGAACAAAGAAAACTCCAGCTTGGTTATATGGTCTCTCTCTCTAAAAGATGACGATATCAGTATTTATCCAAAGACACATTTTAAGCAGAATTAGTAAGTGATCACACACATTACTATGTGATCAGAGGTTAGCTAATGATCCAGCCATCATAATGCTAACATTTTTAGGCAGCATATATCCTATGATTTTAAAAAGGTTGTGAACATTTGTATTAACCTTTCATCTACAATCAAAGCCTGGTCATGGATGACATAATAAGATAACTAATGCATCCTCTAACCAGGTCCATGAACAAAATAACCCACTTTGGTACATTCCAAAAGGAGACAAGTGTCTCTCTTTGTTAAGGAAAAAGAATGCTAGGCAAGCAGACTATAGCTAATGTCCATTTTGTTCCCTATGGTCAGTTTATCCGCTGATAAATATGGCAATTTATTAAAGATAATCTGAAGGTTTCACAGGGGACAGAAAGTGCACGTTCACATAGTTCTGAACATAAGAGCTTATTTACCAATAGCATAGATACTGTTCAATACTAAAAATGGATGTTTTCTTAGTTTTTTTGGATGAAATTAAGCTATGTTTGCTTCACTTATTCAATCAAGCACAGTGCAAAATTCTTTTCTTTTTATATTCTCCTTCATATGATTAAGTATTCAACATGGAAACATATTCACTATAATCATTAAACTAAGTGGGCATTCTTTATGTCTTTGGTAGATCAACCCCTATAAGTCCAGATGCACACACTGCAATTTTGAACAAGGAGCTTTTCCTAAACTGAAGGATATCTAATCAACCTGACATTTAGCTTGAAGCAGCGTATTAAAGGCATTCACTTGGTAGCCATTACCTTTAAGAAAACCCCACCCTCAGCAACTAGACTTCTATATTATTCTTTTGTTTCAACATTTTAGTTATCTCCTGATCTTTCCCATCCATAGTACTGGCTTTTTAGAACCAGTCTGACATGTGTTCTCTCCTGATAAAGTTACATTTATATTGTGTCTTTTGATACAATTTTATTCTAAAGCATGCACTTCTTTAAGTACTGTGATGACTAAATAGAATATATTAAAACCCTGTACACGCGATGAGAATATTGGACAAATGATCGTCTGGTTTTTTTTTGCATGCTAGTTTCATATCGATAATGAAAAGGTTACTAAAGTTACAAAAATTTGTGTAGGACAGAATAAAAATTTGGAAGTGATGTCATGCATTGTAATGTATGTGTATTGTATTTTTGGATGAAAACTGTACTGATTAAACAAAAATTGTACGATCTGGTATCGTACAAGAAACATTTTCATGCTTGTCCCTCTGAATAATTTCAGGCGAAAGCTGTGTACTAACGATCAGATTGTCGTATGATTGTTTCAAAAGCGGTATTTTTGTACAATGTTTTGATAGTGTGTACTAGGCTTTAGATTCCTCTTCCTTAATGGCATGCTTGTTCTACTAGTTTTTGGTATTTAGACTCCACCTTCAGCCCACAATCTAATAATGTTCTCAAGATGCTGTGGCAAGACAGACCCCATTCTGATAACATGCGTCATTAATTTGCCTGCAGATGTAAGTGGTCTGAGCAAAGGCTTCGTAGGGATTAAGCCAGGGTATGTGTTACCACAAAGGAAGTAACCTGTATGAAGATTATGTTCTATCCCCTCTTTTGTGGGTTTTTTTTGGGTGCCTTGATTTCCTCCCAAGAACATACTATTCAGTTCATGTGAAAATCCAGCCAAAGATTGTATTGGGAATTATTACAACTTCCGTTAGATGTTAGATTCACCTTTACTTCTTGTCCAAGTGACAATTATCTGGGACTGAGGGGAAATTCAAAATGTGTAAGTTATCACTGACAAATTATCAAATATCTTCCAGTGAAAATCAAGAAATGTCACTTATTAATGTAGGATTTCACCTCATCCATGTCCCCTCCCAAACAATAGGGGCACATATATCAATACCTCTAAATTTAAATTGAGTGCAAAACAAACAAGGAAAATAAATGCATGAAATACAAGTTTTTATTGGAGTTACACTTTTTTTTCTAAATTTGTGTGTATCTTCAGAAATAATATTAGTTACTGATATGAGCAGATCACTGTTCTCTATAAATTGAGACAAATGTTAAAGCTAAATAAGCTGGTAAAAACAGACCAAGCAGTTCAAGTAGGGATAAAACGTTAAAACATCTTATATACTTATCTAGATTTTGGGTGGTTTAATTATCACACACCGTAATTATGTAGTCTACAAATTGTAAATTCTTGAGGATATTTTTTCTACCTATCCATGTGCTACATGGGACAGAAACTTTCAGGAGTGAATTAAAACCTCGGCAGCAAAAGCACAGGCATCAATGCAAATTTAACAAATAATCAAACATTAAAGTAAGCATTTATTCCTTGATTTTAAAACCAAGGCATTGCACATCTACTGCCATGCCAAGATATAGGTTTTCTGCTCTACAACTCTAGGACTGTTTATGTGTTTATTGCAGACAGATTCTCCTACTTGGCAAGGACAAATTTAGTAAAAATGGCCAGTTGGTATAATTTGTATAATGTATTTAACTTGTCCAAAACAGTTTGATTTTTTCAACAGCAGCGTTTCATATAAAAATAAAGCACTTGGTGAACTTTCTCATTCCTTTTCTTATTTTTAATACCAATAAATGACAAAATGTTTTCAATGTAAAACAGGAATAAGCAAATTACATCGGATTAAGGAAATTTAGACAGATGATTGCTGTTATTCCATGATAGAGAGAAATAATTGAGTCTCCCAAGATATGACTCTCTCCAGTTTTCCACTAAAACACAGTTATGGACATTATCATCCCATAAATGAATATATGATAAGAAATTCATAAGTAGGATTTAAAGGTGCCTAAGAACATGGATACAAAATCACATCAAAAGGTATACATTCCCTTAAAAGAATTTATTGATGCTGCCATTGGGTTATTACCGTACATTGGAAGACCCCCTTTATTTCACAAGTAAAAATGAGAAAACACTCCATTATGCATATGGAAAAGATTTCCCACAACTTATATAACACTGTAACACTATTTAACAATAAATATACAGAACTCATACATAAACAGAGCAGGGCAAATATCATGCATAGTAAAAATCAATGCCAACATGAGTCATGTTCATCAGCTAGAGTGGAAATAACCAAATCCTCATAATATCAGCGAGAATGCCGATAAAGGTTAAGTTCAACAGTAAATTACTATACAGAAACAGGTCAGCAAAAAATGTTAACATGTTCAATCATTGGTTTGAACATGTTAACATTTTTTGCTGACCTGTTTCTGTATAGTAATTTACTGTTGAACTTAACCTTTATCGGCATTCTCGCTGATATTATGAGGATTTGGTTATTTCCACTCTAGCTGATGAACATGACTCATGTTGGCATTGACTTTCACTATGCATGATATTTGCCCTGCTCTGTTTATGTATGAGTTCTGTATATGGGGGCATGCACAAATATATCCAATCTGAGGACGGGTACCAGATGCTTCATAAAAGGTACAACCAGCCAGCACAAGAGCATTTAAAATGGTGGGAAGCTAAAGCCTCCAAAAAGTGAATCCCCAAACACAGAGAAGGATATTATCTCCTATTATCCCCCAAATGTAGGGGATCACCAGATGCCCTAAAAAAATTGGCAGAAGAGAGAAATAGGAAAAAAAGGACAAAAAAACTCATAATTTGCATGAACCTCAGGAACTATTTTGCTGAATAGATCAAATGTAAAAATACCAGAATGCTGGCTGATCTCTGACTATTTCATTACTTTTGAGTGAAGTTTTTTTTTTCCATCCTGTATACATGCATCTTCTATTTATAAAAAGGAGTGCCCAAAGCTGCTGCCTTTGGCAAGTGTCAAAGTATGCATAGCTGGCCCTAGTGAGACTTAATTAGATAAAAATATCTTCCAGCTTGGATCACTAAAGCTGGCCATACACAGATAGCAAAAAGTAAAAAAAAATGCTTGATAAGCTTGATCGTTCAACTTTCGAAATCTTAGTGGACTTGATTCTCAAAATGCAAACTTTTATACCAAAAGAATGATCCGTCATGTCAAAATTTTTTTGAATAATGAAACTATTTTCTAAACATTAGTAATGGAATCAATTGTAAACAGTTTGAAAAAAATGTACAGGTTGTGTGAAAATGTTACCCCAAAATCATGTGATCGATTAACAAAAAATGTAATATTTATGTAGTTAACTATCGATAATATGTCGACAAGTGTGGAAAGCAATTCAATACGGTGATGAAGTTACCACACAGATGTCTGACAGTTCTTTATCAAACACAAACTTTTTTGAACAATTTTCTATCCATGTATGGCCAGCTTAAGTTTGGTATAGATGATTCAGAGCAGGTTTATCAGTGCGGATATTTGGTACATATGTAGAAGTCCATAAACTTCTCAATAAAAGCAGTCAATAATACAGTATTAGAAGTTCAGGTTTAGGTGTAGGTCAAGGGTTAGGTTTTCAAATGAGGTTAAGGGGTTAGGTTTAGATTAGGGGTGACAATGTTAAGAATATTCTCTTCCTTATTCGGTTATGGGTCATGAAGTATTAACCTCCCTAGCGGTCTGCTTATTTCCATATTTCTGTGCTCAAAGCGGTACATTTTTTTGTATGGAAATATGTGATTTTTTTATTGTAGGCCTGTAATTTTTAGGAATAACTCACTTAAATCCGAACAAGAGTCTAGTAAACATCCTGGGTATGTTAAAATTTGAAACACGAAATCATAAATTATAATTTAATAATCATAAAAAATAATATAATACATTTAATTCAATATAATAAAACCAAATATAATAAAACCAAAAACACTGAAATTTGAAATATAGCACCAAGTTCACACATCACTGAGCTCAGTCGCAAAATCGTTTTCAGTGTCTGATGATGAATTTCCCCACGAATCATTATCACTCAATTCTGCAAGCTATTCTCTAGCTGGTCTAATACCGCTTTTGACCTAAAGGGACGCTTTTGGGACGCCATGGACGTTTCTCAGTTTCCAGGCAGAAAGAACAGTAAAAATATAAGCAGGGCACAGGACAAAGCACTAGGGACAAAATGTATGTGAAATGGTTTGATACAGTAATGTTTTACTATGTGATCATAGTGTATTTAGTGAATGTCACTTATTGTCATTTTCAAATTTGAGGACATTGCAGGGGACACTGCAGGAGGGACATCGCGTGAGCGCAGGACAATGTAAGAGAAGAGGAGATCTCGGAGCAGTGCCGCATGGTAAGCCCGAGTATAGCTCGGGGTTACCGCTTGTGGTACTGAAACTTTACCCCGAGCTACACTCGGGAATACCGCCAGGGAGGCTACAGCCAATAAGCAGAACAATTATTTGGTAATGCTTTCATCTTTTAAGTACATATAGAGTATTTTCTCATTATTGGCATCACTTACAGCTAAACACAGAAAGCTTTAAAGCTGCAGTTAACAACAAACTCAGCTGTAAGTCTTTAATGTGAGTGTCAATATTTGGCAAATTCATTATATGGCTATGGAGTTCAATATTTTTTTCATTATTATCAAAGTATACCTAAACCCACACCTTTTTTTAATTTAAAATAGGGCTAAAACCTGTTTTAGGCTTTATATTGTCTTTTGCTACCAGGGGGATGGTAATATGTGGGGGAATTTAAAGCAGAGAATAGGTAAAAAACTTGACAGAGGGAGAGAGGGTCTAAGAAGGAAAGGGGAGGGTCTAATAAGGGAGGCTCTAAAACTAAAAAACTGAAACTGAAAAACGACAAATGCTCGAAAATGCCTCCAAGGAAGTGCGTCAATTATTTTGCAACTAAGGCTCGGAATATGGAGGAGTTGTTAAAGGCCCTCCGGCACGTCTACGTGGCGCATGTCTTCTCAGGATTAGGGGAGTTTTCACCTGTCCCAGAGATCCCATGGGAAACTTCTGTAAACTTAAGCAGGCCATATATGGATTGAAATTTGGCCAGTTCAGCAGGGACTGGACGAATTTCAAGCAATGTATGGGCAGGGAAGTTGCACAGAAGTCAATCCACTGAGCGACTTCCCTGCCAGATTTTGACACTTGATTGGTGCTCCTGGCTATAACTGGCTGCATTAATCAGTGTATTCTGATAACGAGGAAGTCTCCCCAATATCAGAATACAGTAGCTCAGTGGTTAGGATTTTCCCATCAACTGTATGGGGAAATAGGGTCATTATTTTTTAATTCAACCCACTGGGCTTTTTTAGGGGAACTCCCATATTGGACAGTTGCTCCAGAATTGCAAATTCTTCACTATTTCTGTTCTGGTGGCAAATCTAGAAACTCCCATCACTTACTGTCACAACGAATGGTCACCAAATACAGAAAAAAGTTAGCAGAGGTTCAAACCCTTTCCCAAACTAAAACTGAAAAAAAATACTTTAATTGTGCTTTCTCTCCTGATACTCACAAACTCAAATGTTCAGAAGTGGGGCTTTTACTGAAAAACTAATTTGTGCACGTGCATATTTGCTTCAAGGAAAATCTTCACGGCTCCCCTGTGACAAAAAGAATTATCTGGTCATGCAGGTGTCTTTATTTTTTAGCTCAGCAGGTTTGTTAAGCACGAGGACAGCATGCACTCTTTGATCAGAAGAGTTTTAGGATTTTGTTTTTCCTCAAGCAATACAAAAGTAGAATTGGCGGTAGTTAAGCTGTCAAGTGACACGTACAGGCATTTAGCAGTTTCTCTGAATATAGACATGTGTCTTTCCTCATGACTGGCACATAAGACATTGTCCATATTAATACCATCCATATATATTTAAGAATGATCACAAATTGAAAGTAAAAGGTAATCAAAATTAGAAATGTAAATGCAATGAAACCATGAACAGTATAGAGGGAGTTACTAAAACTAGATCGTGCAAAATCTAGTGCAGCTGTGCATAGAAACCAATCAGCTTCCATGAGTTATTGCCAAAGCTTAATTGAACAAGCTGAAGATAGAAGCTGATTGGCTACCATGCACAGCTGCACCAAATTCTGAGTTCTCCAGTTTTATTAAATCCCCACCTATGTGTATAAAACTGTCTGATCTACAAAATCAACCAGCATGATCTCCATCTTCCTGTAGATTTTTTGGCACTATGTACTGAAAGTGGACAGCAGAATTGGATCCTAAACATTTCCTGTTACAAATTACAAAGCAGTGTTATGCTGGCCATAGGCGGGTCGAAAATCGGGCAAAGAAACAAATCGGCCGATTTTCGCACTGTTAGTGGGTTAATTGGTCGGCCGTTTTTCGGGTATTTTGCAGTTTTTTTATCGGTCATGTTGGAAAATTTGCGGCCCATTTGGCCAATTGGCCGATTTTCCCAGCAATGATGGGCAAATCAGCCGATTATTTTACCGATAAAAAATCTGCGCATGAGCCGTGACCTGCAAGGTTGCCAGCATTCTTTTTACTGTAAATGCACACACACACACACATATATATATAGTTTCTGAAAGTCCAAAATTAAATTGTATTCCTAGAAAAGGAGAAGGAAAAGGAGAAGGAGAAGAAGGAAAAGAAGGAAAAGTAAAAAAGAAGAAGAAGGAAAAGGAAAATAAGGACAAGAAGGAAAAGGAAAAGAAGGAGAAGGAGAAGGAAAAGAAGGAGAAGCAGAAGGAGAAGGAGAAGGAAAAGAAGGAGAAGGAGAAGGAAAAGAAGAAGGAAAAGAAGGAGAAGGAAAAGATGGAAAAGATGGAGAAGGAGGAGAAGTAGAAGGAGAAGGAGGAGAAGGAGAAGGAGGAGAAGAAGAAGGAGAAGGAAAAGGAGAAGAAAGAGAAGGAGAAGAAGTCCGCCATTATATTTTATATGAAAAAGTCTTGCGGTTGAAACAAATGTATCCATTTCTATCCAAATAAAAACATAATGTAGTTGTATTGCTTTCACATTGTATGGTGTGGTCTCCTGTCTCTTTCAAACTGGTTTCTTGTCCCATTCTTATGTGAGCATTGGTGGCAGCAACGGCAATGGCACCGACCGATTTTTCGTTTATCTGCCAACAATTCGGCCGATAAACGGCCCGTCTATGGCCTGCATAAGTCTTTATTGCTTGATTTTACTTGATTAATATGGTTTAGGAAGGTTCTCTTAAAATGTTTGTAATGCAGGCCATAGACAGGCCGTTTATCGGCCGAATTGTCGGCCGATAAACGAAAAATCGGTCGGTGCCCTTGCCGATGCTGCCACTAATGCTCACGACAGAATGGGACAAGAAACCAGTTTGACAGAGACAGGGGAGCACACCATACAATGTGACAGCAATACAAATACATTATGTTTTTATTTGGATACAAATGGATACATTTGTTGCAACCGCAAGACTTTTTCATACAAAATTTAATAGCAGACTTCTTCTTCTCCATATATATATATATATATATATATATAAAAACATATACGTGTGTGTGTGCATTTACAGTAAAAAGAATGCTGGCAACCTTGCAGGTCACGGCTCATGCGCAGATTTTTTTATCGGTAAAACGATACGCCAATTTGCCCATCATTGCTGGGAAAATCGGTTGCAAATTTTACATTTGACCAATAAAAAAACTGTGCAAAAAACCTGAAAAACGGCCGACCAATTAACCCACTAACAGTGCGAAAATTGCGGCTGATTTTTGACCCGTCTATGGCCGGCATAACTCCATGTTTGGTGTACCCTAAAAAATTTCACTGTTCACATATGTTCTTGTTAATATAAATTTTAAAAGTGGAAGAATAGTGCATGTTGCATATAACTGCTGAGTAACCTCTTGATTTCAGGGGTAAAGAGATGTATTGAGTTTAGCAACACAGTATGCACCACACCAACGTAAGATGTGTTTCTGCTGCCAAAGATATTGGCTGCAATCTCTGAACTTGGTCAGAGGAGAAACCCATTTGGGGTGATTTACTAAAGTAGTAAGCCCTGGTTCACACTGGATGCGACTTGGCATGCAATTTGCTTGCCCTGCGACTTGCAAATTGCATGCCAAGTCACACCATATTGTCCGCAATTGGAGCAGTCATATCAGTGCGGTTCCGACTTGGTCTGAACTGCACCAATTTCAAAAGTAGTTCATGCACTACTTTGTACTAGATGTCTTGCAAATCACACCTGAAATCGTCAGGTCCCCCGACTTTGAAATTGTGCGACTTCACTGTTAGTTGCACAATTTCAAAGTTGGGCTTGATGTGAACAGAGGGCAAAACATGTTTACTATGCAAAGTTAGATTTCACTTTGAAGGATAATTTTCACTTTGCTTAGTGAATAAGGGGAAGCTCTACTACCGTATCTGCTGTTTTTTTTATGTTCCTTGCACATGATTGGGTATTCTTTGCAAAGTGAATTTTTACCACTTTTACTAAGCTAAATGAAAATTCCCTTACAAAGTAAAAATTCACTTTTTAAAGTGAACATGCTCAATTCATTCAGTAACTGTATATTCAGAAGAGAAAAAAGGGGTGACCATCGGGTGGTAGGAGGTCATGACACAACTTTTACCATAGTGCCACGTCCCTATTAAATATTAATGGAGAAAAAGATACTGAGTGGACGTTTTAGGCACAAAAACTCGGTACACAAAAGATAAAATCAATGTTCCTTTATTCACATACCACCTCTAAAATATGTCTTGTATATAGTTAAAATTACTTTCCACACTTAAACCACAGCTGATTTCCCACAACCAACCAACCATGATAAACTGGTTCCAACAAGGGTGTTGAATACAGATGGTGAGGACAGTATATTCCTTTCAAAAGATGGGGAATATTCAAGCTGTGCAACAGACGCCCGACATGTTTCGCAACTGAATTAGCTTCTTCAGCAAGCAATACATCTGAGAATGATAAAAAAACTTGAACAATATGCATATATATGAATTTAAACAGAAATAAAACATAAGAAACACTTACAAACATTTACATAGTTAGCCAGTGTGCATTGTGTGACAATAGACTCCCCAGCGCAAGCAGAACCAGGTTCCTCCAGGCCAACAAAGAAGGGAAGCACCCACTCTCGGGTGTGAGGGTGCATAAACCAAACTATGGGTCGTTGTAAAACCCCACAAGACTTCCCAGATGATCAGTAGGTAAAGATTGTCAAACAAAAGTGCTGCTTGGTGGTCTACAACCTCTGTATAATAGTCCAGCCACATCTGGGTTGATAATGCCAAAATAATATGGGCCTAAAAAAAGACCATAATATATAAATATAAATTGGCTAGTATCCTGCTGAAATGTGGGTATTACGGCATGGGCCCAAATCCATAAGAAGAATTTACCTCTATGCTTAAAAATATGTATCAATCATGGAGACCAATATGTTTGCAATCCCTCACTAGGGAGTAAAAGGCAAAAAGCTCTAACTTAGGTTGTCTCCAATATTAGGTACAGAAACTAGTTGGCCTAGAAGAAAAAAGGAGAAAACGAGGTTCCCCCATTAGTGTGACTCTCCTCTATGTTCATAACCGCAAACCATCTATAGTATTTATCACCCCAAAGGGTTGCAATCTACCTGTAACCACAAAGAAGCCCAAAGTCTGTGGGGTCACCGATGAGGTCCACTCAGTGGTACAGGAGTCCCAAGAGGCAGCACACTGGCCCACGCCGCTTATATACACCCCGACTGGGCGTTCTAATGCCACTTAGCGTGTGACACAATCCCGGCCTGGCCAGGAGAGTCCATGCACACACAGGAGGCTCGTGCATGCGCAGAGCCCAACCTGACAATTCGCAACCACAGGACCACCTGCGCACACGCAGATGGGAAGAAGAAAAGATCCGGGGAGATCTTATGCTCCCCAATCTGTGGGCGAACCGGTACAGCAGCCACTGCCATCCCATCTTTTTCTTCTCATTCATATATGCATATTGTTCAAGTTTGTTTATCATTCTCAGATGCATTGTCAGTCCCTGAAGAAGCGACTTCACTTGCAAAACATGTCAGGTGTCTGTTGCACAGCTTGAATATTCCCCACCTTTTGAAAGGAATATACTGTCCTCACCATCTGTACTCAACACCCTTGTTGGAATCAGTTTGTTATGGTTGGTTGGTTGTGGGAAATCAGCTGTGGTTTAAGTGTGGAATGTAATTTTAACTCTATATAAGACATATTTTAGAGGTGATATGTGAATAAGGAACATTGATTTTATCTTTTGTGTACCAAGTTTTTGTGCCTAAAAAGTCCACTCAACATATTTTTCTCCATTATCATTCAGTAACTGAGCCACATTTCACTGCTTCCTCATGGAGCCACCTCCCATCTGCAGGTATACATGTCCTCATCCAGCACTTGTCTGAACTAGACTTTATGGCCTTTAGTGCCACCTATTGGCTTCTGTAGACTTTAGCAGCCTATTAGTTTGTAATGGCATTAGTCAGGTGAATACCTGTATGATCCCTTACATACCTTGAATTTAAAACTAGTGTGCTGCAAAGAGTCTACAGAGAATCTTCTAAAATCAGGTTTGGGCTGCTCTTGCAGCATTTGTCAGAACTAGTGTAGTGATGCCTGGAATGTAGCAGTATTTATTACCAGTCGCCATTATGGCTCATTCAATTGAGGAAAGGAAGGACATATCATAATAACATGCCATTTGATCTGACTCCACCTAATTTTTGGCATAGACGGTTTGATACAGCTGATTGTACAAATACAAGACTTGTGAGTAGACAGGGACATCTTCAAAGAAAAAAAGATGAATGAA
The DNA here is from genome assembly GCF_062004578.1 of Staurois parvus. Classification (NCBI taxonomy): domain Eukaryota; kingdom Metazoa; phylum Chordata; class Amphibia; order Anura; family Ranidae; genus Staurois; species Staurois parvus. The sequence goes on from NW_028317821.1 coordinate 26,001,272, forward strand.
AAAAAATGACATTTAATTACCAAAGCAGGTTGACAAAGTGCCAGAGTCCTTTTTAAATATTTTCCAAAACAGTCCTTGACATGTTAAGAATTATCATTATATGCTTTACTTTTTTTAATATCATAGGGAGATGTGGAATGTGCATGTATTAATTTTGGCTCAGGATTATAACTGCGTAAAATGTATATTCGAATAGATATCATAACAAATATTTAAAAGAATGTATGTAAATGAAAAAAAATAAACCTGTGTTGGGAACAATATAGAAATTTATATTGCTGATCTCCTTCTGAAAATGCAAACTGCCTGGTTGTCTTTGTCAAGTGGCTTACATTTTTTGAGTCACTTAGTCAAGGCAAGCACTCAGCAAGAAAATTCTAAATGCATTCAAAATTCCTGATCTGTTCCATTGTCCTAAGTCAGTGAAGCCAAAGTAATTAAATCCAAAGCATCAGCATGACAGTCAGGTGACAATAATTTTAGAAGAATAGGTCAGTATTGGCAGTGTACACATTTCTGTGTTTGCAGTTTTCCTATAGGAAAAATTTTAACAAGGATGGTAACAGTTTTCCATAATTCAGTAATAAAAGTAACCATTCACAGCATGGACAGTGATGTATGGACATCTCCGGGGATCCCATGCTCTAGCTCCACTAATGAATCTCTCAATCCCTTAATTTTTGGGTTAATTTTGCGTTTTAAAATAATGGTCCTCTAAAATCCCTTTTAAGTAAATTAAATTGCTGTCCCTGTTCATTGCTGTACCTCCTACAGGACCATGAGGTTCTTTTTTTTTATTCAGCTAAAACTGAATGCCATATATGCTGCTAATCTTCTTTCAACATAGCAGGAGGCCTGAACACTTGTGGTCACTTTATGATGAGAAGAACAATCCATATACTCACTGGGTTCAATGGACTCAATTTTGCTTCTTCTCTCTCCTCCTGTCTAAGTTTTGTTGTACAGGGACTGTAAGAAGCTGATACTAGGTAGAAATATTTTTTTTCATATATGCATGCAGTTCGGCTTTCAATTCCACTCTTGTTCTTGCTTACCAAGATTTAAATGAAATTAGGAGCAGTAGAAATTGTACTCTTGCTCTTTTTTACTCAAATTCACGAGCTTGATATTATTCTTAAGATTCTGAACAAAGTAGGATATCATTAAAACACTCTAAATAAAGTAGGATATCATTAAAACACTCTGAATAAAGTAGGATATCATTAAATCACATCACAATAAATTTGCCTAGAAAATTGTCTAAAGACAGCCAAATATTCATAATGCCTAATATGGTATTGAATACTGTCTTTTTTCTTGTCCCATGAAAGATTTCGAATTACAGTATATTTTAGGATCCACATAGATCAAGACTGAAATACATTTTATCCTCACAAATTGGATTGGACATAGCTTCTATTAATACTTATTTATTTTACCATAATCTTGTTAAAGGATAAGTTCACCTCTTGGGAAAAAAATAATAAATGCACATATTTTTTCAGGAAAAACATATTATGCATTTATTATTTTTCCCATAGGGCCCTGCAAAGCACTGCACCTACAATCAGTGGATCACGAATGCAATGTCAGACTCTTGTGAAAAGCCCTACAGATTTCAGCCCATATCTCTGTTCTGGCTGTCAGTATGAAAACTTCAGGGCTTGTGAATGAACTATGAGCACACTCATCAGCCCTCGAAGTTCAATAATAAAGCTGTTAGTGGAAGATGGGAATTGTAGTTCTCTCATTCACAGAATTCTGTGAATGAATTATGTGACTGTGTTGGCGGAGCCCCACACAGCCACACTTTTTTTGAAATATGACAGTAGGTGCCTGGAGAGGATTCCCCACCTGCTACCACTGGGATTGAGTGCATTGAGGACATGTTCTGAAGCATGTTACACAATACAAAGAATAAGAGAGAGTAGAGGTTCATAAGTATGCTGTATCACCCGGTATATGGTTTCTGCCCAGTAACCAAAAGACATGCATACAAAAAAGAGGGGTTGTGAAAAAGAAATTCACAGAAAAAGTGGTTACATCATGGACAGAATGCGATACTCAGAATAATTCCCAAAAATTATGCTTTATTACACAATAATTATAGAAAATAGGGTAAATACCCTGGTTCACCATCACCTCAGTATGAGATAATACACACAGACCTAAAATCACATGAAAGCAACATCAAGACCGGTCTTAATATAAATGTGCTGCATAAGCAATGACAAACCTGTCTAGTGCATTTGCAGCACCAACACTTTGGTTACACCACCAGCAGTTGGTGTGTCAAAAAATTGTACCATCAGGTATAATACTGTACAGCGCTATGGAATAATGGCTGATAACAGGCACCATATATTGATGACCCATAACCCAATCAAGGCAATGTGGGTGAAAAAATTGGAAATGTAAAAGGGGGGGGTTTCGGATGCTCCTATAATGACAGGATGATAAAATGATAGAAATGCAGCCTCTATGTAGGGCACGATGAGTGGTGAACATGTACAGATTCACAGTGGACATGCCCATATGTAAAGATGCAGAGTTATTCATGAAGGAATCACTGTTGGTATCCTTAGTGAGATAAAGATGATAAAGATGGCAGGGCCCTGCTTCACGGGATTTCTTCACCGCAACGTGCGGACTATAAACCACCTTAATATAGATGATAGTATGGATAGTATGAAGCCTGCTGGGTCCTCCATCTCTTGTAATGTATAATTGGTGCCTTGCACCTGGATAGTGAATCATATAGTCCCCTTCCTGCAATAAATTGATGACAAATGGACAGCCAATCAACATATTCTTGCTGACGTATGTGTACAGTGGTGAATAAACGCCTATTCATCTAGCTGTGTGACAGTTCACTCACCACCTGAGCCATAGGTGGTAATTTCTTGAAGTTTCCTCCGTCTAGATTACCAGGCATGGTCCCGGAAACAGCCGTTGACATCGGGACTGTGACTGGCAGGCTCCGTTCTCCCCTTGGTGCCTGTGTAGCCTGGCATAGCTCGAGGAACACAAATATGGCCGCTTCCCTGCTGGTCAACGTGTATGGCGCCAATGCATGTGACCGGAAGTGACGTATCTGACGTATGACGTCAACGCGTTTCGCCGATAGGCGTATCTCACTCGGCTTTGTCAGGACCAATGAGATATCTGCCTTTCAGCTTCCTATTTATGCTGGGCCCAGTACCACCCATTTATGCAAATCGGTTGCTGGCAATCATTCTCAATGGGGAAAAAGAGCTAATTACTTAGCAAGACAGCTGGTCATATAACACAATTAAAAGAGTAGATACCTGGGCACACCCAGAGGGAGGAGAAATTTCCTACTTTCTTATGTCATTAAGAGGGATAAAATGTTTGCCACCAAACCTCCCACAAGGTGGTGCTGCTAATTTATAATTCTACACACTTGACTATTTTTCTAAAACTACTTGCAGATCACATTCAATATTTAACCCTTTTGGGAATAAAGTATCAAGTTTATAAATCCAATATTTCTCTCATTTTAATAGTTCTCTATCATAGTCACCTCTCCTCTGAGGGAAATTTAGTGCATAAATACCTTTCACTTTAGTACCCTCTAATTTACCTCCATGGTATTTAGTATAATGCTGAGCTAAATTGCTTTCGGGGTCATTGGACCTAATATCTCTAAAGTGTTCACCTATTCATACCTTAAGCTGCCTTTTAGTTTTACCAATATACATTTTTTTACATGGACAGGTCAACATATAAAGTACTCTGGCTGTGGAACAATTTCTAAGACTTTGAATTTTAAAGTGAGCTCTATTATTAGAATCAGGGAAAATGTCTGTACAATCCACAAATTTACAAATTTGACATTTTCCACACCTATACATCCCTTTTGTACGTGACTTCAGCCATGTTGGTTGGTGGTTACACAATACACCCTAAATATTGGTGTAGCATGAACTTATTCTTTAAGACCATACAACCAATACTTAAATGTAGGTTGAGATTCAATATACAACAACCCAAATATCACTGGTCAGCTATTTCTGTGTCATCCAATAGAAAGGGGCAATTTGTTGAGTTTCACTGATACAAAGATTTCTGCTTCCTTTGAAATGTATCAGAGGTATATCTGTGACAATCAAAAAAGTAAATTTCAGGCATTACATAGAAGTGCGATGGTTTGGGGATTGTTTAGCTCATTGGTAGTGGTTTGCACTAAGTCCAGTCCACATCAGATATGCCATTTAAGGGCTTGTTGGCCCACTTTTATTTAAACAGAAAGAAAATTCTAACAAAGCTCGCCCCTTGCAGAGGGTTTCCACCATCAATACAAAATTAACAATATTCAGCCTCCTGGCTCTCTTTGCCAGCCCTGCTGCTCAGGCCATGTACCTTGGTCCTCATGACCATCTAAAACAGCACCACTGTGATCTCATACAAATGCTGTACCTCTGTCAGCTCTCTGTCCTGTCCCAGACAGTGCAGTACAGAAATGCACACCTCTATGGCTACTCCCTTACAACCACACACGGACTGCTCTGTAGGGTGGAGCTCTGAACTATGATTAGGTCCTAGATAATAAGGACTAAGAACATATGCAACCTCAGATTTCTAGTTATTGGCAAGACCAGGATCCTGGGTTGGAGACCCTTTGTTACTTTCTCCTTCATTTTCAATGTCACAGAACCTTGCACTGCCACACAAGCAAGAACAACATGCTGTATATAGTAATGGATCCATAAGTATGAACAAGGGATATATTATACATACACCAATTGTTTGTCCACAAACTGCACTACAGATAAAACCATAAACCCCCCACCTTCTCATGCAGGGGCAGGACAAAATATGGGACAAGAAACCAGGATTCATAGGATTAACATAGAGGAACCCAAAAGGGAACATTTTCGTTTTTTATTTTGTTTTCTAGTTACAAAAAATCTTTTTAACCCTACAGAAGCTAATATTTTGAAAAAATGGCAAATTGGGTGGATTGTTTGCCAAAGAGATTCTGAAGAATTACACTTCCTCTTAAAGTGGTATTAAACACCAAACCAAAAATATAATACTGTAAATTGAACATTACCAATCACTAGATGTGGTGGCTGCATTAGTTTTCTTTTTTTCTTAAGGCTTTTTTCCCTGTGTTTTCACCTGGTCATTTGATCAGCAACACCTCCTGTATTGAGTATATGCCTACATTCTGGGTGAAGGAATGAAATAGACACCTTGGGGTTTATTTACTAACAACAGAGAGTGCCAAATCTGGTGCAGCTCTGCACAAAAACTAATCAGTCTCCAGGTTTTATTGCCAAAGCTTAACTGAATAAGCTGAAGTTAGAAGCTGATTGGCTACCATGCACAGCTGCACCAGATTCTGAGTGCACCAATTCTAATAAATCTACACCCTTGGGACAGCAGCGTTGTCAATCTGGAGGGTAGGTAGTGTGGGATATACAAGCAGATTTATATACACTAACACATTGAAACCACTATCCAGCTAACACCTTTTAAGCAGTTATAGCAACAGTTTTGTTCCTTTTGGGATAAAGATTTTACATACAGTATATAAATAAAAGCTGATGATTTTACCCCCCCCATCAGTGTTAGATGGTTTATTTCAAACGTCTATCTGCTACATCTGCAGGACAGCTTGTTCTACAGACTTACTGGCAGGATCACCAGGTGAAAACAAAAGGAAAGCCTGAGAAAGAAAACTAATGCATTCATCACATCTAAGAACTGGTAAACTGCAGTTTAATAACTGTATGCAGTTGGGTTTACTACTGTTTTAAATATGCGTAAACAATATTTAGGAATTAACCGTTTCTCATCCGCCCTATAGCAGAAATACTGCTACAGGGCGGCACAGGTGTGCAAAATCACGTATATTTGTGTGATTTTTTCATTTCTGGGTAGCCGACCGCAGCTGTCAATCGCCGTGTCCTGGCCGGTGATTACTTGCAGGTGCCCGGTGATTACCAAGCATCTCCGACGGGGAGGAGAAGTGTTTGTAAACAAAACAGGTCTCCTCCCTGTCAGCTTGTGCACACTGCATTAAACGGCTGTGCACAGCACAGCCATACAAAGCAGTGTACTTACAATGAAGCACACAGACACAGCCCAAAGTAAAACAGCACACAGTTAACCCTTTGATTGCCTCACATGTTAACCCTTCCTGCCCAGTGCCATTGCTTTCTATTAGCACTGATCACTGTATTGGGGTCACTGGGGATGTTAGTGACACCAAGTCAGTTCCCCCCAGTGTCAGAATGGCCTTCGCAGTTCCACTGTAAGTCGCTGATCACCACCATTACTAGTAAAAAAAAATCCCAGTATATACTGTCATTTGTAAAAGCTATAACTTTCACGTAAACCAATTATTTTAAACGTATTGGGATTTTTTCAGCAAAGACATGTAGCAGAATACATTTGGCCTAAATTTATTAAGAAATTAGATTTTTTTAATTTTTTTACTGGACATGTTTAATAGCAAAAAGTCAAAAATATTATTTGTTCTCAAAATTGTTGGTGTTTTTTTCTTTTTTTTATAGTGCAAAAAATAAAAAGCTCACAGGCGATCAAATACCACTGAAAAATTCATAGGAAAAAAAAGGATGTAAATTTTATTTGGGCTGCATGACTGCGCAATTGTCAGTTAAAGTAACGCAGCGCCATAACGCAAAAAATGGAATGGTCAGGAAGGGGGGTAAATCCTCCACTGGGGCAAGTGGTTAATTAAGAGCACATTGTTTATAAACTGAGGGTGTTTACCAATGATTCCTCCCACCATTGAAAAACTGTTTATTTATCCAACACATTCATTTCTTTTCTTATAAGCACTCCAGACGCTGTGGACATAATGGGATTGATTTACTAAAAGTGGACAGTGCAAAATCTGCTACAGCTGTAAATGGCAGCCAATAAGCTTCTATCTTCAGCTTGTTTAATTAAGCTTTGACAAAAAAAAAACTGGAAGCTGATTAGTTTCAATGCACAGCTGCACCAGATCACTGTTCATTTTGACATCACATTTCAATTTAGTTTTGGTTATAGTCTCTTGACTAAAATGCTATTTTAGTTTTAGTCATATTTTAGTCACCTGAATGGTTTAAGTTTTAGTCGTATTTTAGTTGACTAAAATCTCCAGTACATTTTGTTGATGAATGTGTGGAACTGCATAGGAAAGGGAAAGGATTAACCACATGCCACCCAGCCACTGTAGAAATACGGGGGCAGGGCGGCATGGCTGGGCAAAACCACGTTTTAAAACGTGTGTTTGCAAAACATGTAGGGGGCGCGCGTGAGGCGTGCCTCCGTCCTACCTGTCCCGCCGATCATCACAGCCGCGGATGTTAGTCGCCGGGTCACAGCCGGTCGTTACCGGCTGTGTCCCGCCGATTAGTGGCAATCACTGACAGAGAGCAGGGCTGCAGTAGCTCTGCTTTCTGTCAGTTCCCTGTCAGCTCCTGACATGCTGAGCCGGAGAGAAGAGTTTATCTCTCCCGATCAGCTGTCCCCCCCCCCGTGCAGTACACACCCCGCCCCCTAGTAAAACACTCCCCTCACACAGTTAACCCTTTCAGTAAATAAAAAAGTTAACCCCTTCCTCCCCAGTGCCATTAGTACAGTGTCAGTGGTTTTTTTTGCACTGATCACTGTATTGGTGTCACTGGGGATGTTAGTGACCCAAGTCAGTTCCCCCCCAGTCAGAATGTCCGCCGCAGTCCCGCCATAAGTCGCTGATCGCCGCCATAAGTCGCTGATCGCCGCCATTATTAGTATAAAAAAAAATTAAAATCCCAGTATCTTTCCCGCCATTTGTAAACGCTATAACTTTCACATAAACCAATTAATTTACACGTATTGGGTTTTTTTTCAGCAAAGACGTGTAGCAGAATGCATTTTGGCCGAATCTTATGATGAAATTTTATTTTTAAATTTTCAGAAAGAGTAAAATATAGTAAAACACAGCAACATCATTAAAAAGTCATCCAGCAATGTAAACCCATACTACCATCCAACCATATTTGCCCACCAAACCCCAGTCGCTAAATGACAAACAAATCCTAGGATGCTACAGTGTAAACAAATATCAGGGGATCTTTGGGGATGCAATCGACCAACTATGGTCATGACCATAGTTGGCCAAAGACACCGCCCACAATCCCTGGCTATTTGTTTACATTTCAGCAGCCAGAGCCTCGGGCAGGCAAACTGGCCATTGGACAATTAGGGCCTGGTGTTCAATAGTTTAGTGAATCTTGTTTGGCCTTCAACCCTCTCCTCCCTAATCCTTCTCATGTAATGAGCAGGAATACTACACAGGAGTGGCGTGCATGCTGGCATGATGACGGACCACCAGTGGCGTGTCCATGCCTGGTACCTTTAAACCCAAGAATTTGCTCAGTGTATGGCCAGCTTTAGCCTTAAGCAATAAATGTAAAGGGATCAGTGGTGTGCAACTTCATAGGTTTCACAGATATATTGTGAGAATAAGTGACGGAGACCTGAGGTTACTGCCAATTGTAGCTATAGAGAGAGAAGCATGGGACTTTAAAGCACTATCAAGAAACTGTGAATGAACTGAATGAAAGAGCGGTGAGTCTGCAGGAGACAGTGCCGCAGAAAAGGTGAATATTGCAACAAAAGCTTTTTATTGTAAAATAGGTTGTGTATTGCGGTTATAAATTCAGCAAAAGATAGGGTTAGGATTTAACTCCTATATGAAATTTTAGTGAATGGATTGGATACATTAATTATATAGTAATTTCTGAAGCCAAAAACCTAAAGCACTTGGTTGAATCATTGTATTCACAGCTACAGTTTATACATATTTGATGGAACTTTACAGGATTCAGATGACAATGCTAAATAAACCTGTTAAGAAAGAATTAAACATGCAGTAAAATCCATTAATTCATGCATTAACAGTGGAAAGCAGTAGCTAGCAGAACCAGTCATTACAAAAACCATTTAATTGCTTCCAATAAACACTCACAAGAAGGAAATGGGCAACAATGGCTTATTTTCTTATTACAAAGAGATCTCAGCCTTCAGTAGTGTGATATGTAAATGCTGAGGCTTGTAAAATCTTTCTGCACAATTAGGCATTGACATATCACATATCATTTGTATTATTTTTGTTCTTTAAATGGAAAGTATTATGTTTTTAGTCAGTTTTATTCTAACTTTTTGGAAGGTTTGTACTTTTATAAATGAATAATTATATCATGTTTTAAAGTATATCAAAACTCAAGAACAAAAAATGTAAGATATTACAACTTGCGATGGCTTTCTTTTTTTCAGGCTTCTTTTAGTTCTGCCAGTAACACTTTACCTGTTCTAGGGTTGCAAAATTCACTTACTGTATAATACCTAAAGCAATGCAGCTATGAGGTGACGTAGGACAATCTGATTTTGGGGATGCTGTCATCATATAAGGCTGTGCCCCCTTTTATCAAATGTTCCTACGAGAGTGTCCCTTTAAATCAGGATCCCCATCAGAGTTCCCCTTTACATCAGGGTCCCCATTGGAGTGGCCCCTTACATCAGTTTCCCCATCAGAGTGCCCCCTTAAACCGGAGTTCCACCCATTAGTGGAAGCTCCACTTTTCTGCCTCCCTCCCTCCGCTGCTACATTTGACACCTTTTGGTGGGAGCAGATACCTGGTCTTGACAGGTAACCGCTCCTACTTCCGGCTCAGTTTCCCACGACAAACTGAGCTGGAAGTTCGGCACCCCCGCAGCCCTCTGGGGCACTTGCAAGGTCTCATAGGACTGCAGCTCATTCACAAAGCGCAGCACACTTCACGTATCGGCAGTAGGAAACCGGACAGTTTCCCTTAGTCAAGATGGCAACGCCAGTACGCGACGGTCAATTGAAGGATCGGCTTGTGGTGAGAACACCATTGGATGCATGGACAGGTAAGTGCCCTACTATTAAAAGTCAACAGCCACGGTATTAGTAGCTGCTGACTTTTAATTTTTTTTTCTGGGAGTTGGCGGGGGCCAGAACTTCGCTTTAAGAACTCTATTTGAAACATACCTTCCCATCTGCAAAGTTCTTGCAGGTTTATACATTTTTGCTAGATTAGACCTTATATCATGTGCTGTATGGTGCATATGACTTACCCTCCCTGGCTACCTACCTCTATCCTTATGACTAAGCCTATGAAATGCGCCGAGGAGGGTTGGTCTCTGGGTAGGGACATTCTGTATGCTGTTATGCCTTGAGTGATCGAATACAGGTGTTCAGAGGAGTTGTGGCTTGTGTTACATTTGTGTCTTGATATATAATAAACACTTTCAATTGTATAATTAAGAGACCAAAAGGGGGAATATTTAAGATGTTTATTGTCAGCTTGGGCATATTATTATTATTATTATTACTACGAGTTTATATAGCGCCAAAGGGTTTGCTCAGCGCTGTACAATAGGGGGGACAATACATGGTGAAATATTTGTGCATGCATGCTCGTCTGCTGACAGTCTGTATATAATTGACTAAAGGCCATGTTAAACTAAGAAATTTGTAGCATATATTTGTAGAAGCTAAAATATTTCTGCCTATTTTTCTTGTTAGGGTTTATTTACATTTGCGGTTGGCTGAGTGGTAAAAACATGGTTTAGCTCCAATTTTACTGCCCTCTTAAGCTGAAAAGGCATTTCCATGTCATACTGTACCTGTGATATAGACCTCAACAACTACAATATTTTCTGAATACTGGAAAGTGTGTGCCCTTTTCTGAAGCTTGCTACTTGTTGTCATAATTACTGTATCTGCTTACAGAGACTTTTTATAATTGAGTATAAGTCCCCATTCACACATCAGTATTTGGAATCAAGGGCAGAATCACCATAATTCCAAATTGCGTTGCAATTGTGGCAAAACACGCAACATGTGCTTGGGTGCCATTCATTCTTAATATCACTTCAAACACAGTGTGATTTTGTCAACAGAATTGCAAGGCAATCATGGCAAAATGCTTTGTGTGAAGCTTGTCGTCCATAATGGAGCAGGAACTTCTTCGGTATGACAGGTTTCCCTTGATTCTGCCTGCAATTCCAAATCACAAAGTGTGAATGGACCTAATCAATGAAGCACAAATATGAAACAACTATAAAAAAAGAAAGCAAATGAAATATAAAAATGAAAGCACATATACTGTGTTAAATATTGTCACTGTTGCTGTTTTAAACACAATCTTCCAATAATAAGGATGTTTTTGAAGATGAAGCATTTCTTCCACTTTATCTGCTTAGAGTGAAACTCTGCTCGTGACCACATTGACATACAGTATGTATGCACTCATCATATAACATGTGTGTCCAGTACAAACTGAATGTTTGACACAAACTAAATAACTTCTTATAATTTCTGGGAATGTATGCTTATCTATTCATTTATACCTATACAGCTTAAAGCTGAAGTTTAGCTAAAAAAAAAAACAACTCTATAGCCTTAGTTACATTATTTACCTATAATGAAGGATGTCCAATGATGTGCAGACTGATGGATTCTGTACAAATCTGAAGGGCTGCCCTGTCCTCTTCAAAAACGTGATATATTTTCTATCAAAATTCAATATGTAAAAGAACATTCTATTTCACAACAACAGTACTAAAACGTGTAGAAAATGAAAAATTTACAATATCAAGGAGCAGCAAATTTCTTTCCATGTGATCCAAATTCTTTGTAAACTTTGGGTCATTCTTATCGGCTTGGGCTCATCGCGTTTCATGGATTTAATTCACTTCTTCAGGAGCCATCACCATATAGACATTTCACTACTGATATAAGAACAAATACAATAAAAAAAATCACAAAAACCTATTTTTCCATTCTGGCATAATAGAGCATCCTATTGTAAGTGAACCGGAAAAGGGAAGCAAGAACAAAAAGGAGGAAAGAAGCAGTACCCCCTGAAAACCCAAAGGGGGGAAGGAGAAGATGCAAGCCACATAATGTACCCATAAATATATACATATATCAAGACCTGTAAATGAAAAGTTACCTCCAAAAACAGGTGGCTTCAAATATGCTAAGTGAATGGTATGGAGACCCTCTACTCGTGGACTTATACCAGCCTCCATTCATATACTCCTCATAACGCAAAACAATTCCCTCCTAAATGGTAACTATATCATGTAAAACCAACCATTGTATTAATGTAGAATGGGGGGGCTGGGCAAAATAAAATGTATCAAACACCCCCCTCTACACCTGTATCCATTTTATGGCAAAATGTCTAAAGTGAGCTTCTCAGAATAGATCATATGCCCACGGCTGGCTTTTAGGCAAAGCTGAAAGCGTCCTGTGTGGTAATAACAACACATGCTTAAAAACTTTAGTATTAATTAGCTCCATCCTTAAAATGAAGACCATTTTTGCCTAAAGCAGGCTACACCATGGAAATGACCTTCATCTGCCAGAAACACTAGTCTCAATACTGGAGAAACTCCACAGGGACTTTACAAGCACCACTGAACAATGTGGTGGGTTTTCAGATTCCCTGGATTGCCACAGTGGGCTCACATGGGAAACTGAGAGTCTCCTATATAGTAGTAATAACAATACAAGATAAAAGTTCCCATCTAAACCACACCACACCACATGCCCAGCATAAGATAAGTAATTAAATTACCTTAGTATGCCCAGGTTGCTGGCCTCACAGCCAAAATGCAAGCACAACCACACAATATGGCAGAGCAAAATGCACCACGTGTTTTCCACACAAGGACGCAGCAGCACAGCCAAATACTAGCCTCCACCCCCCTTATGAAGGCCTCCTGATGGGTCACAGGTGGACAATGAAGACCACTGTATGTGGTCTGCCAAGTCCTAAAAAATGATCGCTGGCTCCGCACATGCCCAGTAGGCACTGACCCCACCGGGAAAATGGCAGGTGACACCAAGGGCTAACATAGGCGCGCGAGCACAGGGCCCACTCCAAAAATCTGGCGGCCATCTAAGGACAAGGAAGTCCCCCAGGTGACCCCTGAGTGCCGGAGGTGAAGCATGGAACCGCAGGTCACAGCACCGCAATGGATTACAGTGCCCTACTATCCCCATAGAGGTAATTTTGGCTCCGGTGCAATGGAGGCACTCCCCCAGTATCCCTCAAAGCGCCCCTCCCCCATTAGGGGGCACCCTAAGAGATGCTCACCGTCTCTTACCAGCCTCCATAAGCCATCAGAAAAGAAACATGGATATAGATGAAATTGAAAGAAGCATAATGCATAGCTCTGTATAAGAGCACGTACATGTAGGGTATGATCATCAGCAAGTATATTAAAAAACATACCTTGAATAACTAGTACCCAAGCAACAGTTACAAAAAGGATGCAAAACTAATTACATCATTGAGGCCAGGGGCCTTGCACATGTTTTCAGATAGGCTTTTGGAGGGTGTTGTGGTCCTTCAGGAAGCATTTTTAGTTGTCATTGATGTTCAGGCACTCTATTCTAGTATACCCCCTTTGGAAGTGGTCAAACCTTTTCTCTCTGAGATGGATAGGACACAACACCCCTTGAATTAGTTCATTCTGGGGTTGTTGAAACATATCCTTCATAGCAATGTTTATGTATATGCTGGCTCCCACTACCTCCAGGTGCAGGGCGTTGCGATGGGGATATGTTGTGCCCCATCGTACGCTAACCTGTACCTGGGGGAGTGGGAGCGGCAACTCTTTGCTAAGGAGGACTTGTCGATGTACCTGCTCAATATTCTGCTCTGGCACAAATACATTGATGATATCCTCATGGTTTGGACGGGTCCTTCTCCTATGCTATATCAATTTTTGGAAGGTTTGAATAATAACAAGTTCAATTTTTCTTACACTTTTTCTATAGCGAATAGTATTACTTTCCTCGATTTGAATATCACAATTGAAAAAGATGGTACATTGTCTACATCCCTTTTTAGGAAAGCTACAGCAGGAAACACTATCCTGCGAGCCAATAGTGCCCATCCAAAGGCACTAGTAGACAGTATTCCCTATGGACAATATTTGCGAATTAAACGTAACTGTTCTAATAATCAGGATTTTGAGAAAGAAGTCATTGCTTTGAGAGATTGTTTACTCTCAAGAGGGTATAGTAAAAAAAAGTCTTAAAAAAGCCTATCTGAAAACATGCCGAAGGCTCCGCTCGGAACTGTTGCTCACAGGTAAAAAACAGCCTGTTGTACACTCTTTTGATACAGTTAAAATTATAACAACTTATAATTACCATCATTCCCAAATTAGGGGAACTCAGTCCAAATATTTGTGTTTATTAAGTACAGATGACACTATAGCCAACTATGTCAAACCCTATCCAGAGATAGTGTATATGCGTAATACATCTCTTAGCAATAAACTGGTGCACAGTTCTAGGTTTGCCCTTTCTGGTGACAATGGGGCCCTTTGGGGCACTTTTAAATGTGGCAACTGTCCAGAATGCCCATTTATCAAGGAGTGCACAGGACATACATTTCTGGATTAGTACCCCAATTGGCCGACATATAGGCCTAACAAACAATCATGATGTTACAGTTATGCAGTTTATGGCTTTGGATAAAATCTTGGAAGACCCTAGGGGGGAGATTTTGACAAAAGAATACTTCAACGGGAGACCAGGTGGATACATCATCTACATACAAAACTATGCACTATGCTTCTTTCAATTTCATCTATATCTATGCTTCTTGTCTGACGGCTTATGGTAACTGGTAAGAAATGGTGAGTGTCTCTTAGGGTGCCCTGGTATGGGGGAGGGGTGCTTTGGGGGATACTGAGGAAGTGCCTCCATTGCACCGGAGCCAAAATTCCCCCTATGGGGATAGTAGGACACCGCAATCCATTGCAGTGCTGTGAGCCTGCAGTTGCATGCTTCACCTCCGCCACCCAGGGGTCACTTGAGGGACTTCCTTGTCCTTTGATGGCCGCCAGCCTTTTGGGGTGAGCCCTGCGCCCGTGTGTCTGTGTTACCCCTTGATGTTGGACGCCATTTTTCCGGTGGGGTCAGCTCCTACTGGGTATGTGCAGTGCTTGTGTGGTGTCCGCGCCTGTTGGACCAGCGACCATTTTTTGAGACCTGGCAGACAGCATACAGCGGTCTTCATTGTCCACCTGTGACCCATCAGGAGGCCTTCATAAGGGGGGGGGTGGAGGCTGATATTTGGCTGTGCTGCTGCTTCCTTGTTGTGTGGAAAACACGTGGTGCATTTTGCTCTGCCATATTGTGCGGTTGTGCTTGCATTTTGGCTGTGAAGCCAGCAATCTGGGCATACTAAGGTTATTGAATTACTTGTCTTATTCTGGACATGTGGTGTGGGTTTATATGGGGACTTTTATCTTGTATTGTTGTTGTTGTTATTACTACTATATAGGAGACTCTCAGTTTCCCATGCGAGTCCACTGTAGAAATCCAGCGAATCTGAAAACCCACTACATTGTTCAATGGTGCTTGTAAAGTTCCTTTACAAGCACCCTTACAAGTCCCTTTACAGGAGTAAAGTTTCTCCAGTACTGAGACTAGTGTTTCTGGCAAATGAAGGTAATTTCCATGGTATAGCCTGCTTTAGGCAAACATTCTTCATTTTAAGGATTGAGCTAATTAATACTAAGGTTTTTTACCATGTGTTGTTGTTACCACACAGGACGCTTTCAGCTTTGCCTATAAGCCAGCCGTGGGCATATGATCTATTCTGAGAAGCTCACTTTAGGCATTTGCCATGAACTGGATACAGGTGTAGAGGTGGGTATTGGATACATTTTATTTTGCCCAGCCCCCCCACACTCCATTAATACAATGGTTGGTTTTACATTATATATTTACCATTTAGCAGGGAATTGTTTTGCGTTATGAGGAGTATATGAATGGAGGCCGGTATAAGTCCACGAGTAGAGGGTCTCTATACCATTCACTTAGCATATTTGAAGCCGCCTATTTTTGGAGGTAACTTTTCATTTATAAGTCTTGATGCATGTATATATTTATGGGTACATTATGTGGCTTGCATCTTCTCCTTCCCGCCTTTGGGTTTCCAAGGGGTACTGCTCCTTTCCTCCTTTTTGTTCTTGCTTCCCTTTTTTCCGGTTCACTTACAATAGGATGCTCTATTATGCCAGAATGGAATAGGTTTTTGTGATTTTTTGATTGTTTGTATTTGTTCTTATATCAGTAGTGAACTGCCTATGTGGTGAAGGCTCAAGAAGAAATGAATTAAGTCCATGAAACGCGTTGAGCCCAAGCCGATAAGAATGAACCCAAAGTTTACAAAGAATTTGGATCACATGGAAAGAAATTTGCTGCTCCTTGATATTGTAAACATTTCATTTTTTACACATTTTAGTACTGTTGTTGTGAAATAGAATGTTATTTTACATATTGAATTTTGATACAAAATAAATCATGTTTTTATGATTATGTCGTGCCTCAAAAGTCCACATTTTCAGGTCTCTTTTTTGGTATATATTCACAATATTAGGGATGTGGCACTTAAACACAGATTTTAATATCAATTTCCTGTAACATGATCTGTGAATGGGAGTATGCTATGGAGCACTTTTCCAGCACAAATGCTCATGCACATACACTATATTGCCAAAAGTATTGTGACACCCCTCCAAATCATTGGATTCAGGTGTTCTAATCACCTCCATGGCCACAGGTGTATATAATCAAGCACCTAGGCATGCAGACTGCTTCTACAAACATTTGTGAAATAATGGGTTGCTCTCAGGAGCTCATTGAATTCAAGCATGGTGCCATGATAGGTTGCCACCTATGCAATAAGTCCATCCGTGGAATTTCCTTGCTACTAAATATTCCATGGTCAGCTGTTAGTGGTACTATAACAAAGTGGAAGCAACTGGGAACAACAGCAACTCAGCCACAAATTGGTAGGCTATGTAAAATGACAGAGCGGGGTCAGAGCATGCTGAAGCGCACAGTGCGCAGAAGGCACCAACTGTCTGCAGAGTCAACAGCTAAAGACCTCAAAGCTTCATGTGGTCTTCCAATTAACACAACAAGTGCGTAGAGAGCTTCATGGAATGAGTTTCCATGGCCAAGCAGCTGCATCCAAGCCTTACATCACCAAGTGCTATGCAAAGTGTCAGATGCAGTGGTATAAAGCACACCAACACTGGACTCTAGAGCAGTGGAGATGTGTTCTCTGGAGTGACAAATCACACTTCTCTGTCTGGAAATCTGATGGATGTGTCTGGGTTTGGCGGTTGCCAGGAGAACGGTACTTGCCTGACTGAATTGTGCCAAGTGTAAAGTTTGGTGGGGGTGGTCATTCTTTCTTGTAAGTTTGGTGGAGGGGGATTATGGTGTGGGGTTGTTTTTCAGTGGGTGAGCTTGACTCCTGAGTTCCAGTGAGTTCCAGTGAAGGGAACTCTTAAGGCATCAGCATACCAAGACACTTTAGACAATTTTATGCTCCCAACTTGGGGATGGCCCCTTCCTGTTCCAACATGACTGCGCACCAGTGCACAAGGCAAGGTTCATAAAAATATGGATGAGCAAGTTTGGGGTGGAGGAACTTGCCTGGCCTGCACAGAGCCCTGACCTCAACCAGACAGAACACCTTTGGGATGAAATAGAGTGGAGACTGCGGGCCAGGCCTTCTCATCCGACATCAGTGCCTGACCTCACAAATGCTCTTCTGGAAGAATGGTCAAACATTCCCATAGACACACTCCTAAACCTTGTGGACAGCCTTCCCAGAAGAGTTGAAGCTGTTATAAGGGTGGGCCAACTCAATATTGAACCGGTCTAAGACTGGGATGCCATTAAAGTTCATGTGCGTGTAAAGGCAGGTACTTTTGGCAATATAGTGTATATGGAGCACTTACGAAGCAGGCCCATCTAAAAGCTACCTGGCACCCCTAATTCTTTGTGGGCAAGGAACAAGGGGTTAGAAAAAATTTCCCCAATTAGGCGAACCTGACAAAAAAGGAATTTGTGTTCTTATGTTCAAGTTAAGCTGATAGCCCCAGACCAAACTGCCTAACCTTGTCTTTAAGTTATTGTGTATGTGAATGACATAGAGTATGTCTCCCAAACCCTTTTGCAATTGTTCCTAAATCTAATACACTTTAATGCATGTCAACGACACAAGAACAAGCCTAAAGGCAGTTGTAGTCTGGCCAGGGGCACACTGCAGCTAACCCTTGCAGTGCAGAGGTAATGTTTTTTCTTTCTTGCAGTTCAGGTTAGTGTTTTTATTTTATTAATGCAAAATCTATTATATTAATAGATCACAAAATAAAACATCATAAATACTATATAGACCAGCTAAAAAAACTACATAGATCCATTATTTCTATGTTACATGGCTTTAGTAGATTGCTTTAAACATACAAGTGCATTCTCAGTAACAGCAGAATTCCCTTGGAAAATGGCCTACACTCTTAGGAAACTACCAAACAACTGCTTCTAGTGCCAAAAAACTATATAGGAACAACCTTTTTAGCTTGCTCAAGTATACAGTATGCTGTATTTATATTAAACACTTGTGTTACTTTTTTAGCCACTGCTATAGATTTTAAAGGCAAAACACTGAATAAACCAGAATGCATAGAACAATTACAGTGACATTTCAATTCACTTATCTAATTACATCCAAATTGATGGAACTAATCCATCATAATCAAATAATTTCCTGCTCTGTTTCCTACAATGCATAAACTATGATTAAAGTTTAATACAAATCCCATCATGAAAGTAATAATTGGGCTACCCTTGGCACACAAGGGATACAGAGGCACAAGGGTATAGGCAGGAACACACCAGGAGTTAATCGTAGAGATATAGGCTATGAACCCTAGGAAACTCTGAATTTCAGGGTCACCCAGAATCACTCAAAAAGTCAGGAACACTAGGAAACTTACAGAAACATGGTGGGGCCTAAGACCTAGGGCTAGAAACAGTACCCACTGCTCAGTCAAAAGCTAAGGGGATGAGCCCAGCTTAAATAGAAAGGGAGATAGCCTGACTAGGCTGGGTCTGACCATGTGGCTGACTGAATTAACAGCAGGTGAATTATTAGTCTTGGATGCATGTCTTGTGGGATAACAGTTAACAGCTGAGCTTTGCATTTTAATGCTATAGAACTACATGTACCAGCATGCCTGCAGACCTGTGGGACTACAAGCGACAGATCAGCAGTTTTGACAGTTGGCAAGCTTGAAATATACACGTTGTAGGTCTTTAAACAAAAACGTTGAAAAAGTGACCTTTCTCCCCCTTAGTTCCACTTGTATCACCAAAGTCACTTTACATTCTGAACTGCTCTTGGTCTTGTTGCCACCCCTCTGGTTGTCATCATCATTCTGAACTGTAATTAGTGCAGGGTAGGTAGCCATATCATCCGGATGAAAAGTGGTCACTGCTAGGTGTACCTGCCTTTGCTGCAGCAAACATTATTTGAAAAATCAAGCAGGAGTCGCTATTCTAAGCCTTAGAGCTGGCAGGTGAAGATGAGGAACTGTACCCCTCTCAATGTGTGAGCACCATGTCTCAGTGAAAATCCGCCCCCAAAAAATAAAATCCAGCACTATTCTGTATGCTCACGCCCAAGCACATTCCTGTGCCAGTCAAAATTCTCCCCAAAGATGCAAAGATTCCCCTTCCTCCAAGTACAAATCCCCCCTCCCAGCACAAATCTTTACCCTCCCTTTCACTTCAAATACCCCAATACCCCCCTCCTAGCACAACCCCACCAAAAATTACCCTCCTAGCATAAACTCCCTTCCTGCAAGTTTCCTCTCCCAGCACAAATAGTTCCGCCACTCCAATTCCCTCCTCCTAGCACAAATTAATTCCCCTCCCTAAATGACCTCTCTCAGCAAAAAATGCCCCCCCCCCCAATCCCCACTCCCAGCACAAATCCTTTCACCCCCCTCCTAGCATAAATCATTTCTTTCCTAGCACAAATGTTTTTTGCCCTCACCCCCTCCCATTGTGTCACCAGTACAATTCCCCCCTCCCTCCCTGAAACTTACAGACCACAGATGCTACAGTGCAGAGAACTCACTACAAAAGTAGTGACAGCAGCAGAGAGTATAGCTGTGTTCTCACACCCCTTCAGTTTCTCACATCTGTCAGTATAGAGGAGTTGACATAGGAACGCTGTCAGGCCAGGACTGTGCAGGGATTGATAACCTGCCCCCTACCCACATTTTCTACTGTAGAGGTGGGAACTCATCATGTGGCAGCGGCTCCCTCACATAAGTTCACTGAGCCAGGGGCAACTGCCCCTTCTGCCCCCTTTTCTCTGCCAAACCTCCACCACTGAAAAGACCTGCTGAGTACCTCCTACAACTATGCTCTTTGCCTATGCTGTGTGCAGCACAGAAATGATGTTACTACTACTGTGCATTTTGTTGTTAACAAAATTGATTTATATGTATTATTTGCAGCTATTGCTGGATATAATTAAATTAATGTTTTTGTGCCCAGAGTTAGCTTTAATGGTCCATTCTTGAAGTATCAAGCTATGTCTTGAGAACACTTTACGTGCAGTTCTATCTGGTGCTTACTGCATTATACTGTAGATACCAATAAAATGTTTTTTCTCAAATTTAAACATTTAGATTAAATGTCTTTATCTCTTGCAGTCCGACTATTAGAGCCCTTTCACACGGACATTCTGTATGTTCATTTTTCATCTGTCAGTTTACGGATAATAAATGGACACCCATGTATTTCTATGGACTAGTGGATGTAAACGGATGATCATCTGTTTACATCCGTTAATGTCCGTATCCATTAACATCCGTTTTTTTGAATGGAAGAAAACCCTATGGCCTCTTTCACATGGGAATTACATATGTACGTTTTTCATCTGTCTGTTTACAGATGAAAAATGGACACCTATGTATTTCTATGGACTAGTGAATGTAAACGGATGATCATCTGTTAATGTCCGTATCCATTATCATCCGTTTTTTTGAATGGAAGAAAACCCTATGGCCTCTTTCACATGGGAATTACATATGTCCGTTTTTTATCTGTCTGTTTACAGATGAAAAATGGACACCCATGTATTTCTATGGACTAGCGGATGTAAATGGATGATCATCTGTTTACATCCATTAATGTCCATATCCGTTAACATCAGTTTTTTTGAATGGAGGAAAACCCTATTTTTCTTCCGTACAAAAAAAAACGGAACGGACAAAAAAACGGATGTAAACAGATGTAAATGGATGTAAACGGATGAAAATGTATGTAAACGGATGTAAAATGGATGAAAAAACTGATGAAAAACGGATGTAAACTGATCGGAATAAAAGTGACCGAACTGATGAAAAAAGCGGAATGCCCGTGTGAAAGGGCCTATTTTTCTTCCGTAAAAAACCCCAGAACAGACAAAAAACAGATGTACACGGATGAAGAATGGATTAAAACGGATGTAAATCGGACATAATGGATGAAAAATGGATGTAAATGGATGAAAAATGGATGTAAACTGATCGGAAAACACGTGACTGAACTGATGAAAAAAATGGAGTGCCCGTGTGAAAGGGGCCTAAAAGATGCTTAAACATTTTAACATCTTGCAAAAAAAATATTTGGTTTTATTGATTCAATGTCCAGCATACTCTTTTGATGATTAAAATAGGAGTTTCACATACACCACTTAAAGTAATACTAAAGCTAAAAAGCTACTAAAAGAAAAATCTGAGAAACATACAATATGTCATATTAGACCTGTAGCCTATTGCTTCCTTTGTGCTACTTCCCTAAACCTAGACCTTAATTCCAAGCACCACCATGGACACTACACGTGTGAGCCCCCATCAGTCCTCTCTGGCTGCCTGTGCATGTTGGTGCAGGCAGTATCTTCGCATCTGCTTGTATTCTATTTTTCCTGAGAGCCCACACATAAGTATGTCTCCATAGGACCCTGGAAAGCAATGGAGCCACCCGAAAACAAGGCACACAAAGTAAGTATGGAGATAAGCTGATGTAATTGATTTTTAAAATGTTAGGGTTTAATATCACATGAATACTTTCCACCTACCCTAATTCAGTGTCACTCACACCTGTTCTGGAAAACTGCAAACAAGTCAGGATTTCCAGATTTTTACAAATGAATGAATTATACATTAAATAATTAAAATACTATTTTTGAACTGCAGTTAAATAACAGAAAATTGAATTATACTTACCATAATTTTCCTTTCCTGACAAGCTCCATGTCAGCACAGCTGGGTAAGGGCCCTGTACCCCAATGTTTCCAGGACCTAACTCATAAATTTGAACCCACCTGCAGCCTCAGCGTTCTGTAACTAGTCCTGGCAAGCTGGGTGGGAATTGTGCTGACATGGAGTTCGTCAGGAACGGAAAATTACTGTAAGTATCTCATTTAATTTTCCATTTTCCTGACAGCTCCATGTCAGCACAGCTGAGAACTAACTAGCCACACAGGGGAGATATAAATCTACTTACTCCTCAAATATGGCTAAAAAGCAGCAGCCAGGATGCCTCTGCCAAACTCAACTATCATTAAGACTTCTTCTATACAGTAATGAGCCATGAACGTATATAGTGAACCCCACGTAGATGCCTTGCAGATAGTGTCTGGGAACACTCAGCCTGCTGCCGCTCACAAGGTCGAGTCCCTGTGGGTGGACAGCCAACCCTTTCAACTTGTAGGCCAAGAAGATGAGCTTCACCAAACAGGAGGCAATAATCTTGTTGGAAGCCATAAAATCATTACACGCTCCACCTGGAATGACAAACAAGTGCTCCGACTTCCTGATGCCAGATGTCGCCTTGATGTACCTTCTTGGGTAGTCCCCAAGATGGATGTAGGAAGGACAACTTTTCATGTGATATGGACTCTGAAGGCCACTTAGGGAAGATTTTGAGCATCGGCATGAATACCTCCCTATCCATGATGAACATAACAAAGGTTTTTTTAAACCCCAGGGCCACTAATACGGACACTCTTCTGGTTGATGTAATTGACACCAGGAAAGCAGTTTTCAGTGAGAGATACCACAAGGGGCCACTTTGTTTGAAGGCATATGATGCATACAAGTCCAACACCAATGGGAGATCCCACTTCACAAACAATCCCTGAGGTAGGTTTCAACCAAGTTTCAGCTTGAAGGACAGTATAATTGAGTGTTAGATGCCCACTGTATGTCGGTGAAGGCAGAGATAGCTGAAATGTGGTTCCATAGCCAGAAGCGGACTGGCAACTCATGGGGTCCCCGGGCAATAGGGGATCATGGGGCCCCTGTGTCCTTGCCCAAACTAAAAAAAAGCCTATGAAAAAGGTACCAGGGGCATCTCATGGGGCCCCCTACTAACCCCGGGCCCTCGGGTAGTGCCTGAGTTTCCAAATGGTCAGTCCGCCCCTGCCCATAGCATACTTACGCATAAACCTAAATCATAAATTTCAGAATGTGACAGTCTTGTCAAGAGCCCAGTGTAAAACCTTGATCAGCAGCAATCCTGTGAATTTATGTCATATTCTACTATAGGCTCTGTTAATGCTGTTCTTTGCTTTCATTAGAGTATTCACAAGCTTTACAGGGCACCCAAGATCTATTAGCCTCTGCCTCTCAAGACCCAAGCCATGAGCTTGAGCTTGTCAGGTGTTGGACGAATGTGACTTTGGAGAATCCAAGCTTACCGGCAGAGGGAGTGGATCTTTGGCACTCATTAGGAGGGGCAGAGGGTACCAAGACCCCTTCAACCAATCTGGGATCACCACCAGAACTATCACCTTCCCCTGCCACAGCCTCAGCAGGAAGCTGAGAATCAGAGGGAGAGGCAAAAAGGCATAAGCTGTTCTGGAGATCCACTCTGTGATCAGCACCTCCACCCCAACTGCTTGTGGATGCTGGACCCTGGAATAGAAAGCAACTTGGTGTTGACTGAGGATGTGAACAGGTCTACCTCTGGAAGAGATTACCAAGCCTGTCAGTTCTCACAAGACTTGCAGCAGTCTGGGCCATTCATTGTCATCCAGGATTGTCCTGGACAAATTGTTTTCCTAAAGATTCTTCCGTCTGGGCACATAGGCATCAGATAGCTTCAGGATATTGACCTGGGCCAACTCTAGAATCAGAGAAAACTCCCTCGGGAGGCAGACACTAAGTGCCTCCTTGTTACCGGATGTAGGCCACAGTTGTTGTGCTGTCTAACTTCACCAGGACAGGTCCCCCCTGGATGAGATTACTGAAGGCTAGGAGAGCCTTAAACTCACTTCTTAACACCTACTTTGATGGTGTCTTATTGCACCACCAGCCATTAGGTCGTCAGATGGGAACGACATTGCAGAAGATTCAGCTTCTCCAACTACAAGTTTTGGCTCGCTTTCATACAGGGCGTAATCCATATCTTCTGACCTAGGCCCTCTGACTGCTACCAGTCCAGAAACCCAACTTGATAGGGGGTGAGAGTTCAACGACTACCTGGCCTCCTGGATCTGAGACATGAATAATGAAAGATCTCCCAATTATGTCCTGAAATGCTTCCTTGAGTGACTATGTATATCACCAAAGCTGTACCTATTTCCAAAAAAGAACCACCAAGTGTCCATAAGACATGTATGGATGGCACAATTCCCAAAATACCAGAAACAGCCAGAAATGCAGAAGCTACCCTCTCTGGAGTGAATGTGGAAACGGACTATTGAACTTCAGTCTCCTTATAGTTGTTTATATTGAGGCATGAAGCCAAACTCACTACTATTAATTCAGACTTCACCTTCCAAGATCGAGAGCAATGCAGTTATTGAGTACGTCCCTGAAGGCTAATGGAAAAGTCATGTATCTGGCCAATCCCATAAGGGACACACCAACCAAAAGGGTGATTGAATACCCTTGACATCCTGCTGTGACAACATGCTCCAATCTTGTAGAACAGGCACTTGGTTCAGTCATCATAAGAGAATTGTCAAGCTGTCCTCTGGAGGAACTTGAAATACTTCCACAGCTTTGATTCTATTTAAAGGAATTTCATCAACCTTACAAAAGGAGGAATCAACAACCTGGACAAAGGTTGTCCTCATCTTCTTGTTCAGAAGGGACTGATGAGAATTGATTGGCTCAATAAGGCGTTGAGACCAGTTATAATGGCCCTAAAAGGAAGACCAGATATTGCCAGAATAGATGGCCCTTGAAGTAGGTGAATTCATCAATTCCTTTAGAAAGGCTTGACCACATGCTTAATTAATTGTGACAACTTGGTCATGATCATCTTAACCTCCTTAGCGGTATTCTCGAGTGTAGCTCGGGGTAAAATTTCAATACCAAAAGCGGTAACCCCGAGCTACACTCGGGCTTACCATGCGGCGTTGCTTAGGGGGTCCCTGCAGCACTTACCTTGTCCTTCGCTCCCGCGATGTGTCCCCTGTAGCGTCCCCGGCCATCTCCTCTGGCCGATGCCGGCATCCGACTTCTGTGTTCTGGTCCCTGTGACGTCGGGACGTACGGGCACCGGAAATTTGAAATTTTTAAAAAATGTCATTTTTGCTGTCATTGCTGTTTCAATGCATTTCACATATATTTTGTCCCTACTGCTTTGTCCTGTGCCCTGCCTGCATTTTGACTGTTCTTTCTGCCTGGAAACTTAGAAAAGTCCATGGCATCCAAAAAGCGTCCCTTTACGTCAAAAGCGGTTTTAGAACAGCGATAGTAAATCAGAACCACTTGCAGAATTGAGTGATAATGATTTGTGGTGAAATTCGTCATCAGACACTGAAAACGATTTTGCGACTTTGCTCAGCGATGTGCGAATTTGCCTCTGTATTTCAAATTTCAGTGTTTTTGGTTTGATTATATTATTGAATCAAATTTATTATTATTATATTATTATTTTTTATGATTATTTATTAAATTATAATTTATGATTTCGTGTTTCAAGTTTTATCATATCCGGAATGTTTACTAGACTCTTGTTCGTACAGATTTCAGTGAGTTATTCCAAAAAATTACAGCCTACAATAAAAAACTACATATTTCCATGCAAAAAAATGTACCGCTTTCAGCACAAAAAATCGGAAAGAATCATACCGCCAGGGAGGTTAATCACTGTCTACTTGAACAAAGCAGGAATTATACAGTCATGCTTGTTACATGTTCCTTGGACAAATCTGGCAAGGGTTGATTTTACTGAGAAGGTTCTGAGACTGCTGATTGGCAGAATATATGATCCCTTTACAAGGTGAGTGGAAGCAACCGCTTTTGAGTGTACTAGCCTCTTATTTAATGAATGTCACAACATGTCAGGTGTCATCATCCTCATTTCTGATTGCTTGAACAAAGCAAGATTCATACTGTCATGTTAACCCGTCTCTTCCCCTTTGGAGAGTCTGACAATGCTGGGAAGGCTATTAGACTGCTGATAGCTAGAACATATTTATTATTTATTTCAGGTACTTATATAGCGCTGTCAATTTACGCAGCGCTTTACATATATATTGTACATTCACATCAGTCCCTAACCCTCAAGGGGTGTACAATCTAAGGTCCCTAGCTTACATCCATACATACACATACTAGGGCCAATTTAGACAGGAGCTAATTAACCTACCAGCATGTCTTTGGAGTGTGGGAGGAAACTGAAGTACCAGGAGGAAACCCACACAGGCACAGAGAGAACATGCAAACTCCAGGCAGGTGATGTTGTGGTTGGGATTCGAACTAACGACCCAAGTACTTCCAGCGGAAGTGCTAATCATTTAGCCACTGAGCTGCCCTAGGGTGAATGGAATGCTTACATTCATGTTCATCACACAGTCATATTTATTTGTATCTTCTTTTTTAAAAAGTCTGAAGAGGGTTGCCTAGCTTGGGAAAGCTCCGAGACTGCTCATTGCCAGACTAGATAATCCTTTCACAAGGTTTTGCCTGCCACTTAACAAAGCAGCTAAATAATAATAATATTAATAATAATATAATGAAGTAGAAAATAGCTTGCTCAGTAACAAACCCTAAAGGGTTAACAACTGGTACTTGAAGGTTGATACTGCAGCTTCCAACCACAGCCATATTTCACCAGGTGGTTAATGAACCAGACTTTGCCTTGCCAGAGAGCAGGAGATAATGAAAATGTTTTGTTAAGAAGAGTAACAAAAAGATAGTAATCTGAAATAGAATTACAACAATATTCAGCCATGTACACAAACCATCCAAGTTGACATCATAAAAACCTTTTTTTTTTTTTGAGAAACTGGAGACCAAAACCAAAATATAAAAGGATGTCCTATATTCCTATAGGCAATGCTGGCTACAGTAGTCATCCACAGGCAGGGAGCAAGCCACAACAATACCTAGCAATGCAGCATTCATTTGGATACAAAGTTTTTTAACATTTAGCTCACCCAACCTCCACCATCCGACTGTAAACACTGGCACTGCACAGGTGTGAGTGCCTAGGGGAGACCCTGCTGACACTGCTGCCCACTTCACATGGACCCAGCGGACCCCAGAAAAGGCTGTTAGCCATGATAAAAGCCACCCCGAGCACTGGCAGCGGGGCTAGATTATGGGTCATTTAGCCAGTATACCAGGGACTGTGTCCAGCTGAAACCCATACACATGGATAGACAGCCAGCCCTTTAGACCAGCCAGGTAGAGGAACACACCTAGGTCCGGCACATGGGAGGAAAAAAAAAAAAAGAAGAACGCTGAGGATGCAGGTGGGCTCAAATTTATGAGTTAGGTCCTGGAAGCATGGGGGGGCAGGGCCCTCAACCAGCTGTGCTGACAGTAAAATACAAATGTGTGACTGCCTGGAAGGGACAGAGAATACAATGTCAGCGTTGGAACTTGCACTTTCAATAAATCAGCAATGACAGCAAAACATTATCCTGAAGGGGATCTTGAGGTAAAGACATAGAAACATTGCACAAGTGAATTAAAAAAATAATGTTTTTCTTAAGAGGAATGTGTAGTATTTTTATCTATTTTTAATACGTTTAATATGGATTGGATTGAAAACTCAACTAAAAATACTTTTTAGTCAATAAATACAATAAATACAGTATAAAAATACTGCATGTGAATATATCACATTTCTGTTTTACAGACAGAAGTTTAACCTCTAAGCTTTTTTAAAGGTTTAACAGTGTAATTTGAACTGCTTCTGCTTTGATGATATATTTTGGTAGTTTACAAAACTCAGCAGCTCAAGTTCTGACTACACAAAGAGATACAAGAGTTAGAGGAAGCACTCACCCCCATCTTCCCTCTGTATGGCTGTAAGTACTGAGTTTGATTAGATATGACAGTCTAAGCCCCCATTTATCACATTGATTTGTCATGCAACGTGACAGTTCAAAATTGCCTGACAAGTTGCACACTACTTGTGGCTATGGAACCATTTAAATCAGTTCAAAAGGCTCCTGCACTATTCAGGTGCGACTTGCACTGACAAGTGTGCATGAAGTCACACAGATATCGGCAAGCAACACATGATATCGCACTGACCAGCGGCTTTGAAATCGCGCTGCTTCGGTTGAAGTACTGTGATTTCAAAGCTGCATTCAGTGTGAGCCAGGGCTAAAAGTAAACACCCACTACTGCACTCTTAGAAAACCCATAATTCTCCGTGACAGCGGTATCATCGGTGCCTTTAAATATTTATTTGGAATTTGTTTTACCATCAATTGTAAAAAATGTAAAATAAAATTAAGCCAAAGTCATCATGGTTTCATCCAAACAATATACAACAAAATAGCAATGTAGCATAACCTCATAAATGCTGCTAATCAGTGAAACACCACCTTGCACTAACATGTCTTTCTAGTAAAATAAAACCATCAAAATGTAAATATTTATTATTAAATGCAACTGCTTCTCTATATACAGTATATTCAATAACAGAAAAATTGTCTCACGACAGCAAGAAAACTATGTATCATACTCATATATATCATACCTGTTTCAAGCTCCAGCGCTAGCTCTATTCCTCTTTGTGCTCCCCATCTGTCCCTCCAGTGATCCTCATGTACTGTAGCCTGCATCTAGTGTCATAATGCTTGTATCTAAATGAAGAGCCAAACACACCTGTGTTTTAAGGGGGATACCTGAGCAAAAAACTAGTGTGGAGTTCCCCCAAATCCATACCAAACCCTAAATCTGATCACATAGCTTGACAGGCCCAGAAAGAGGGGGGCAGCCATGCTCCTGAACCATACCAGGCCACATGTTCTCAACATGGGAGGCCACATGTTCATGAGGACAAGGGCCTCTTCGCACTATCCTAGCGTAGTGGTTGTAGGGGTATGGGGGAGACTTATCAGAATCTGGAAACCTCCTTCAAAGAATAAGATCACCGCCATCATTCTTGGTGACTTTAACATCCCAGTTAATGTTAACAGTCTGCCTACATTTGAACTTCTCAACTTAACCTCATCTTTTGACCTAACACAATGCACACAGTCCTCCAATCACTCTGATGTTAACACCCTTGACCTTGTATTCTCTCATTTCTGCACTCCTTGCAACCTTTCCAGCATGCCCTTATTTTTCTATGATCACAACTTTATCTCTTTCCCAGTGTCTCAGTCTTCAACCACATATATGTCCAAGCAGCAAACGATTACCCCTAGAAACCTTTGCCACTTCACCACTTTAACCTTTCTCTTCTTTATTCTGCTACTGACCAGCTCTATGATAAAATCTCACTCCTGTCCTTCCCTGACCTGCACACTTTCTTCTACAACAGTTCACTCTTATCTTCACTGGATGCACTTGTTCCTCTCACACACACAGAATCCGATCCCAACCATTCAGCCTTGGCAGACTGATGACACCAGAAATCTCAAGAGACTAAGTCATGCACTAAGTCAGTGATTGTGGCACAAAACCAGATCCCTGCGAGCCTTCACCCTATACAAATCTGCCTTCTTAAGATACAATTCCTGCCTCCATGCTGTCAAACAAACCTATTTAGTCACTCTTATTAGTGCATTGTCATCCAGCCCTCTTTGGCTATTCTCTACATTTAACTCTCTACTTTGTCCCCCACCACCTCTGCCTAGTAACTCACTCATTGCTCAGAGGATTGACAATCACTTCAGAAACAATATTGATGCAATTCATGAGTGGATTCTCCACTACACAGATATCTACCCCACTTAACATACCCTCTTTAAAACCAAACTCAGTATTTTGATCTTTTGACCTTGTTACTGCAGATGAGGTCATCAACCTTTTCTCAGAAACCTGCCTTACCACCTGCCCTTTAGACTCTGTTCTTTCACAACTACTACAGTCACCTTGTTGCTCTATCCTATGCTATCTCACATCATCAATCTCTTCCTCTCTATTGGCACCTTCCCCTCCCCTCTAAAGAATACACAGGTCACCCTCTAAATAAAAATCCCTCACTGGACCCCACCAGACTGAAAAACTGTAGACCAACCTCCTTGCTCCCATTTGTGATGAATGCAGTGCCCAACCCCTGCCCTTCTCACCAACTCATGACAAAGGACCAGCCAATCTCACACCGCTTTGTCACTCACGTAAAAACGCTACTCTCAGATGCACCCTCCACAAAGATTCTCCAGCTCATGGGACTACAATCTAGGTGCCAGCAGTCTGAGAGTGTCTACCATTGGGTTAAGTTACTAAACAATTAACTCTTTAAGCTACCACCACCACCTTTTGACTGAGAAGGCGGAAACTCATAATGTTATCAATAACAACTATGATTTTAGAATAAATATCTGCAATGCGAACTGTCACCACAGACAGGTGTGTTCAGAGATTTTTAATACAGTAGCACTCTTCAAGATACAGGAATTCTTTTAGTTTGCATTAAAAGCCTTAGGGACAATTTTAACACTTTTAAAAATAGGTTTTAATAATGAAAAGATCTAAATGATTCAAATAAAATATTTACAGAAAAAAGGTGTTACAAAGAAATAAAGAAACCAATAAAGCAATAGAGAATTAAAAAGGAGTTGAAAATGAAGAATACTTGCAGAGTCCTTGGTTTTAGTCCAATTTATTAAGCAAATATGGTATAGTGGCTCTCTCATGTCCGGTTAGGCATTCCTTGGTTGATGTTAAACAAGAGCTATCAATTCTGCTTGCAATCTCTTTTTTTATCTGACATCAAGGGGGTGTTGACAGAGACCCTCTGGCTAATCCTCCAGTTTTAGAGGTGGGTTCTGGGAGGTCACCACATTTTACGAAATCCAAAATACAGTTTCTTATAAGTATTTATATTTCTGAAAACCTACCATTTACAGTCTGCTGCCATGCAGATTATTGTCCAGCATGAATTTAGGTTCAAAATGGATATAGATATGTTAGGTCTTGGAGATCTATTTCTCATAGGAGGGGTGTGGAGCCTAATCCATTCTGGTACCTCCTAGCATAGGGATATTTGGGTTCAAAACACTACTTAATAACTGATGAAGCTGAATATGACTTTATTCTGGCTATACTGTCATAATTTTAGAAGTTATTAAACATGCTAATGTCTTAGAGTCTTGGCTGATAAGCAGTCTATCAGAAATGTTTATTGCACAGGCTTCAACTAAGGTATTTATGACCCAATGTCTGTTAGTTCTCCAGATTACTCAAGCTTGTGAGGGTGACACTTTTATTTGGGTTTGCAGACTGGAATGGTGGATTGAACTAATAGACAAGAGAAGGCTTGTATCTATCCTGGTCTGACAATAAGGCTCTGGCAGAAGTTAACAGTTTGTGTTTTGCACCAGATGCTTCCTGGGGGGATAAAGAGAAGGGAACCACTGCTACTCACCAACTTGTGTTACAAACTGTCAAGGCTGAATCTGTACAGCATGGCATCCTTGCCCTTCCACACAGCTTGTGAGGGCTCAGTACATATTACCATTACACCATTTACCTGTAAACTTCTAGAAATTGGTAGTCTACAACCCTCTGAGCTCCTGCCTCACAGACAACAACCTTCTTGACTCCTTACAGTCTGGGTTTTGCTTGCAACAGTCCAAAGAAACTGCCCTACTGAAACTCACTAACGATTTTCTAAGCACTAAAACCAATGGCCACTACTCTAAACTCATACTACTAGACATTTATGCTGCCTTTGGTACTGTTGACCACCAACTCCTCCTCAAAAAGCTCCTCTCCCTTGGCCTCCAAGACTCTGCTCTTGCTTGTCTTTCCTCCTAACTATCAAAGCGTTCTTTCAGTGTTGCCTACAACTCTGTCTCCCCCTCTCCACTTCCTCTTTCCTTAGGGGTACCCCAATGTAATGTTCTCTCCTCTATCTACAGCTCCTCTCTTGGTCATTTGATAAACTCTCACAGTTTCCTATACCATCTCTGTGATGATCATACCCAAACATTTTTCTCTACTCCCCACCTCACCCTTTCTTTCTCCTTTTGCATTACTAACGTATTAACTGACATATTAGTATAGATGTCACACTCCTTCCTCAATCCACAAATGCAATATTTCTAAAACTTAGAAACCTCCCCTGATTTCTCCATCAAAATCAATAATACAAATATAAGTGTAATCCTGTACACTGACCTGTCCTATCAGCCCCAAATCCAATCACTGTCCAAATCTAGACTTCACCTCCATAATATGTCCAAAATATACCTTGTTTGAACCAAGCAACTCATTCACTCCCTTATCATTTCTCACCTTGATTACTGCAACTACCTCCTCATAGGCTTACCTATACAAAGGCTATCCCCCCTTCAGTTTATCATGAATGTTGCTTCCAGATACATCCACTTCACTAACCACTACACCTATCTGCCAATCCCTTCACTGGCTTTCAATTGCCCTGACAAATAAAATTCAAAATACTAGCAATAACATACAAAGCCATCCACAACTACACAACACAAGCTATAGCACCAATATTATCTCAATATATCACCTAAACCATCCTCTCCACTCCTCCCATGACCTCCTGCTCTCTATCTTACTTGTTCCATGCCTATCCCCAGGACGTCTCCGGAGTCCCTCACACCCTCTAGAACTCTCTAACTCAATATGTTTGATTATTTCATACTTTGTACAATTTTGGACAATCTCTGAAAACTTATCTCTTCTGGGAAACCTATGCTGCCTTCAGCCAACAACTTTCTCCCATCCGCTCATCCCTCAGAGCTGTTACTTTTCATTTGCCCAACCCTATTACATTGTAAGCTCTCAGGAGCTGGGTCCTCCTAACCCTCTTTTATTGAATTGTATTGTAACTGTACTGTCTCCCTTTATAATGTAAAGTGCTGAGCAAACTGTTGGAGTTTTAAAAATCATGAATAATAATTATAATAATATCTCTCTGTGTACTCCAGTGAGCTACCTGCTCCTCTGCATCAGTGTGATTTCATGTGTGTTCCAGTCAGCATCTCTTTATCAGAACTTGAGTACTCCTGTTCTGTTTTCTCCTTTGTGCCTCTGTGTGGTTTTCATGCAATCCTATCATTATGAACTGTGTTCCCTACATATCAGCACTGCAGGGACTCTTCCCTGCACACTTGCTCTTAGTTCTTAAGTACTGCTTCCTTAGGTGAGTTAGAGACCAGTAACCTGCATGTCGCCTGCAGCAAAATCTCCACCTTCAGGAGCTATGGTGAATTCAAGGTAGCTACTTAGGTTCTGCACCTCCGCTCTTCTAAAGGCTGTTGCAATCGCTACATGGAGGGGCACACTGAGCTTGCCCTCCAGTGCCAACTGGAACTCTGCTTCTCCAAAACTCCTAGCAGTTCACTTTATCTCTTCTGTGGCCACTACCTTCCTCCAGCTATGGTAACTAATTTTTGGCTAGCCATTCCACTTGCTAGTAGGAAGAATCTTCAGCTTGTGAAGCTATGAGCATATTCAAAGCAGCATAGTAAAACCTGGTTAACATATAAGTAATATTATGCAATTTATAATAGAAAAATAACAAACCAGTCCTTTCTACAGAAGAATAAATATTACAAAAAGCTTACATCTGTTTTGTGTAAGCTAAAATTAAAGGTCAAAGTAGAGCATACACTCTCTATTGTAAGAACACACCCAATGTGAAATATGTTTCATATTATTGACACACATCACATGGAAATATTGCTGCATTATATAACGGATTCCTTTAGAGAAAATCTCTCAAGGATAAGTGGGTAACATGGAAGAATTTGGTGAACAGCAGTTGGAAAAAGTTTTATAGCTGATGTCTTGTTCATTTTGAAAATCAAGGTAATAACTACATTAGACATTCTGCTGTTCATATATTAACAGATTAGAGCAAACTTAATGTTAAAAAATAAAGTGAGCAAGCAGAATTTACTTGGAATACCCAATCATGTATTAGGAAAAAGAAAAAAATAGGATTTCTTGTAGCACGTGATTGGTCGGCTGACGAGAGCTTCAAAACAATTACTAAGCTCCTATCAAGTGATATCATTAACTTCTTACTAAAGATAACGATTTAGAGAAATTATGAGAAAGGTCAAGTGATTAGAAAAAAACACATGAATTATAGGGTTAACATGTATTACTTACCCATAGCCAGCATTTTAATTAAAACTTTAAGATTCCAAGTATCAGCTGACATATGAAAGTCAAAATCTGTTTTTTTTTAGGTGTGGGTAGTGCAGATAGAATATATGTAAAGGTGACCCTACACTTTAGAATCTGCTTCTATAGCCTTTGTACAATCTGTTTTAAATTTACCATTTTTACATACCTAAATAATCTATTCAATTTTATCCAGTTGTGCAGGCCTTTGCACAAGTTGTTGGTGGATCTAAAAGATTGTACTATCAAATTGTATTGTGTATAGTCAGCACTGTTCAAAATGAGGTCCATTATTTGTAAGCACATAGCTCCCAACTGTCCGTGATTTCGAGGGACTGTTCCTGATTTGGAACAAAGTCCCTCTGTCCCTCATTTTGGTCTGATCTATACAGTTGTATATAAAATGAACTATTTATCTTTCAAACAGTGTTTCCCAGTGCTAAACCTTTCATCCAATTTCTAAATTGCATTTGTAAATTTCAAAAGCCAGTATAAAAGAATAGAGGTAAAAAAAAAATTGTGGGTTTAACTAATTTTTTTTTTTAATTCTCCTTTATGGGGGCATGGCAGGGTGTGTGTCTTATGTTTACATACTTTTGATAATAGGTGTCCCTTGTTCCCATCTCAGAAAGGTGGGCGGTATGTAAACAGGTCCTTGCCTTATTTCATTCTCTTTCCATCCCCACCCCAAGGTTCACTGTGCTTTCTGCATGTGCATTTACATGAATTTTCAATATGTTTTATATACATTCCCATTGCATTTGTGGTGCATTTGTTAAAATATTTAAAAAAAATGTATTTATGTTTTGCATTTAAATTTGCTTGTGTGTATTTATGGGCATTTGCTGTGCCATTCATTTTTGCATCTGGTGTAAAGGAGCACTTAGTGAGGAAAATGAGTATATAAACATACAGTTAGGTTCATATATATTTGGACACAGGCACAGGCAGATTTTGTTCAGGTATTTATGAAAACATATTCAAGATATAGTCATATAATGGATATGGGTTGAAAGTGCACACTCTCTTTAATTTGAGGGTATGTACATCCAAATTAGAGGAAGGAGTTTAGAAATTACAGCTCTTAAGCGTAGCCATCGCTTCTTTTTCAAGGGACCAAAAGTAATTGGACAATTGAATCAAAAACTGTTTCATGGCCAGGTGTGGGCTACTTCTTCATTATTTCTTCATCAATTAAAAAGGTAAAAGGTCTGGAATTATGGAATTTGCATTTGGAATCTATTCCACATCTACATCATGCGTTCAAAGGAGCTGTCCATGCAAGTAAACAGGCCATTGTAAGGTTTCCAAAATGAAACAAATCCATCAGAGAGATAGCAGCAACATTAGGAGTGGCCAAATCAACAGTTTGGTACATTTTGAGGAAAGAAGAACGCACTGGTGAGCTCAGCAACATAAAAGGCATTGATGTCCACAGAAGACAACAGTGGTGGATGATCACAGAATCCTCTCTATGGTAAAGAAAAACCCATTCACAACATCCAGACACGTGAAGGACACTCTTCAGGAGGTGGGTGTATCATTGTCAAAGTCTACAATCAAGAGAATACTTCATGAGAGCAAATACAGAGGGTGCAAACCATTCATAAGCCTGAAGAATAGAAAATCCAGATTAGACTTTGCCAAAAAAAATCTAAAAAAGCCAGACCAGTTCTGGAAAAGCATTCTTTGGATGGATGAAACTAAGATTACTCTATACCAGAATGATGGGAAGAAAAAGTGTGGAGAAGGCTTGGAACAGCTCATGATCCAAAGCACACAAAGTCATCTGTAAAACATGGTGGAGGCAGTGTGATGGCATGGGTATGCATGGCTTCCAGTGGTACTGGGTCATTGATGTTTATTGATGATGTGACAGAAGACAGAAACAGCCGGATGAATTCTGCAGTGTTTAGAGATATACTGTCAGCCCAGATTCAGCCAAATGCAGCAAAGTTGATTGGACGGCGCTTCACAGTACAGATGGACAATGATCCAATACACACTGCAAAACCAACCCAGGAGCTTTTGAAGGAAAAGAAGTGGAATATTCTGTATTGGCTGTGTCAATCACCTGATCTCAACCCAATTGAGCATGCATTTCACTTGCTGAAGGCAAAACTAAAGGCAGAAAGACCCACAAACAAAGAGCAACTGAAGACAGCTGCAGTTAGAGCCTGGCAAAGCATCAGATAGGAAGAAACATAGTCTTTGGTAATGTCCATGGGTTCCAGACTTCCAGGAGTCATTGCCAGTAAAGGATTCTCAACAAAATATTAAAAATGAACATTTTATTTATGATTATACTGTATGCAATTGTCCAATTACTTTTGGTCCCTTGAAAAAGGGGGGATGGCTACTCTTAAGAGTTGTAATTTCTAAACCCTTCCTCCAACTTGTGTATATACAGTTGCAAGAAAAAGTATGTGAACCCCTTGGGATTACGTGGAGTTTTGCATGAATTGGGCATAAAATGTGCTCTGAACGTCATCTAAGTCACAACAATAGAAGAACACAGTCTGCTGAACATAATACTACACAAACATTAGATGTTGCCATGGTTTAATTTCACATAACATGTAAACATTCACAGTGCAGGGAGGAAAAAGTATGTGAGGCCCTAGCTTAATGACTTCTCCCAGAGCTAATTGGAGCCAGGAGTGAGCCAACCTTGACTCCAATCAGTGTGATGATATTGGATGTGTTGCTGACAGCTGTCCTGCCCTTAAAAAACACACCTGTTTTGGGTTTACTGGTTTCAAGAAGCACTGTCTGATGTGAACCATGCCTCGCAGAAAAGAGCTCTCAGGAGACCTACGATCAAGAATTGTTGACTTGCATGAAGCTGGAAAGGGTTACAAAAGTATCTCCAAAAGCCTTGATGTTCATGTGTCCACGGTAAGACAGACTGTCTACAAATGGAGAAAGTTTAGCACTGTTGCTTCTCTCCCTAGGTGTGGTCGTCCTGTAAAAATTACTGCAAGAGCACAGCGCAGAATGCTGCATGAGGTAAAGAAGAATCCCAGAGTGTCAGCTAAAGACCTACAGAAATCTCTGGCACATGCTAACATTTTTGTTGACACATGTACAATAAGGAAAACAATAAACAAGAATGGAGTACATGGGAGGACACCACGGAGGAAGCCATTGCTGTCCAAAAAGAATATTGCAGCACGTTTGAAGTTTGCAAAAGAGCACCTGGATGTTCCACAGCACTACTGGCAAAATATACTGTGGACAGATGAAACCAAGATTGAGTTGTTTGGGAAGAACACACAACACTATGTGTGGAGAAAAAAAGGCACAGCACACCAACATCAAAACCTCATCCCCACTGTAAAACATGGCGGAGGGAGCATCATGGCTTGGGGCTGCTTTGCTGCCTCAGGGCCTGGACGGATTGTTGTCATTGATGGGAAAATGAATTCCAGAGTTTATCAAGACATTTTGCAGGAAAACGTACGACCATCTGTCCACCAACTGAAGCTCCGCAGAGGATGGGTGATGCAACAGGACAATGACCCAAAGCATACAAGTAATTCAACAAAACAATGGCTGCAACAGCACAGAATACGCCTTCTGGAGTGGCCCAGTCAGAGTCCAGACCTCAACCCGATTGAAATGCTGAGGCATGACCTTAAGAGAGCGATTCACACCAGACATCCCAAGAATATTGCTACACTGAAACAGTTTTGTGAAGAGGAGTGGTCCAAAATTACTCCAGATCGTTGTGCAGGTCTGATCTGCAACTACAGGAAACGTTTGGTTGAGGTTATTGCTGCCAAAGGAGGGTCAACCAGTTATTAAGTCCAAAGGTTCACATACTTTTTCCTCCCTGCACTGTGAATGTTTACATGTTATGTGCAATTAAACCATGGCAACATCTAATGTTTGTGTAGTATTATGTTCAGCAGACTGTGTTCTTCTATTGTTGTGACTTAGATGACGTTCAGAGCACATTTTATGCCCAATTCATGCAAAACTCCACGTAATCCCAAGGGGTTCACATACTTTTTCTTGGAACTGTATATACCCTCAAATTAAACCTGAGAGTGTGCACTTTCAGCCCATATCCATTATATAACTATATCTTGAATATGTTTTGGTAAATACCTGAAAAAAACTATCTCATCTTTCTCTTGGCAATGCCCCATAGATTCTCTATGGGGTTCAGGTCAGGCGAGTTTGCTGGCCAATAAAGCACAGTAATCCCACAGTCATTGAACCAGGTTTTGGTGCTTTTGGCAGTGTGGTCAGGTGACAAGTCCTGCTGGAAAATGAAGTCAGCATCCCCATAAAGCTCATCTGCGGAAGGAAGCATGAAGTGCTCCAAAATCTCCTGGTAGATGGCTGCATTGACCCTGGATTTAATAAAGCACAGTGGACCAACACCAGCAGATGACATGGCTCCCCAAATCAACACAGACTGTGGAAACTTCACACTGGACTTCAAGCATCTTGCAGTGTGTGCTTCTCCATTCTTCCTCCATACTCTGGGTCCTTGATTTCCAAATGAGATGCAAAAGTTGCTCTCATCAGAAAAGAGGACTTTGGACCAGTGAGCAACAGACCAGGTCTGTTTTTCTTTAGCCCAGGTAAGACACTTCTAACGTTGTTCAGGAGCGGCTTGACAAGAGCAATCCGATATTTGAAGCCCATGTCCAGGATCCACCTGTGTGTGGTGGCTCTTGATGCACTGACTCCAGGCTCAGTCTACTCCTTGTAAAAGTCCCCAACACTTTTGAATGGCCTTTTCCTGACAATCCTCTCAAGGCTGCGGTCATCCCTGCTGCTTCTGCACCTTTTTCTGCCACACTTTTCCCTTCCACATAACGTTCTATTAATGTGCTTTGATACAGCACTTTGGGAACATCCAGCTTCTTTTGCAATTACCTTTTGAGGCTTTCCCTCCAGACGGAGGGTGTCAATGATGGTTTTCTGTCAGGTCAGCAGTCTTTCCCATGATTGTGATTCCTACTGAACCAGACTGAGAGACCATTTAAAGGCTCAGGAACCCTTTGCAGGTGTTATGGCTTAATTAGCTGATTAGAGTGGGACACTTTGAGCCTAGAATATTTCACCTTTTCACAATATTCTAATTTTCGGAGATTGTGGATTTGGGGTTTTCATGAGCTGTAAGCCATAATTATCACAATTATGACAAATCATGGCTAGAACTATCTTGGTTTGCATGTAATGAGTCTATCTCATATATTAGTTTCACCTTTTAAGTTGCATTATTGAAATAAATGATATTCTAATTTTTTGAGTTTCACCTGTATGACCCGATGATATCTAAAGGTCTAATGAGCTTGTGAGAGTCTATTTTAAATGAAGTTTGCTTCATGGTGGTGAATTAGTGATGAGAATAATACCCATCACTTTGTTGTATGGATTGGATTTTATTAATGTTATGGATTAATTTTTAAGTTTTATTATTGTGCTTGTTGTGCTGGTATTGTGCATTATTATGGTTTATAAGAACAACTTGCTTTATAGCTCCAAAGGACCAGCTCCTGATGCAAAATGAGGTAAGAGGTGGCTAAAGCCATGCAGTATATTTGTGGAGGTCACTCATCAATACCTAATGTGGGTTGATGTTTTGAGGATGAAGCACCATATGCTCAGGCATTCATTTGTCATGATAAAATTGCTGTATTTTTTTTTTTTTTTTTCCAAAAAAAAAAAACAAAGTTTATTGAAACAAGATACAAGTGATCACACGAAAATGTACAGATGAAGTGTACATAGGACATACAGCAAAGCATGTATCATACAAAGGCAAATGAGGTCCAACGCAAAACCAAACAGTGTGGATGAACTAGGCCACGACAGGGTTGTGCCTGTAATATTTAGGTAGGCTTGTCAAGTGCTAAAAAGAAAGAGACGTTTGGCCTCCTACCATATTGTCTTGCGGTAAAAATCTGTGGGGGGGAGACGAGCAAATACAATACCTAAGTAGAAGTCAATACTACAGAATACGATGGTGGAATTGTGCGAATGTAGGAGTAATTGTCGTGGGAACCGCTGATTAATTGCGAGAGGTGATGCTGACCACCTACTCAATGTGCTATTGGAAAAATTGTCCGAGACGTGTGTAAGCAAATGAAAAGAAAAGAAAGGAGAAGGCGAGAAAAAAGGGAAAGAAAGAAAGAGAGAAAAAAAAAAAAAAAAAAGGGAAGGAGGGGAGGGGGGGGAGGGAGGAAGGGAAGCAAATATGGAGGGTAAAATAAGAGAGGGGACAACTGTCAAAAATATCTTATCCTCAATACAAACAGTAACGGGAGTGGGTGGAACATACGCTGTCATCGGCGTCGAAAGAATGCGCATGTAACACAGGGGGGAGTATGATAGCACCCTCAGGTCAAATACTACTAAATGACACTATCGGGAAGTCCATATCAGGTGCAGACAGGCTGGTCCATGAGGGATCGATACTCCGGGGTAGTCAGAAAATGGGTCCAACAGGCCCATACGTGAGAGAATTTCGTAGGAGTGTCGAGAGCAGTCGCAACCAGTTCTTCCATGTCCGCCGTTTTACCCACTCGGGTGAGCCATTCACGTATAGAGGGAGAGCGAGTGGAGCCCCACAGAACCGGAATACAGAGTCTGGCTGCGTTGATCATGTGCATGGCTAATGATTTAAAGTACTGAGCCCTGGGAAGGGAAGAATGATGGAGGAGGAATTGAGCAGGAGAGAGAGCTAAGGGCAAGGAACTTATAGAAACTACTAACCTATGGACCTCCAGCCAAAATGGTTGAAGAATCGGGCAAGACCACCAAATGTGAAGAAAGGACCCATCCGGGGTCCCGCATCTCCAGCAGCTGTTGGGGAAGGCGGGGTTAAAATGATGAATTCTTGAAGGAGTTCGGTACCATCTAGAGGCTATTTTGTAGCTGTTTTCTTGTGTCGAGACATTGAGGGAACATTTATGAGAGTATTGGAAGACCAGGTCCCAGTCTGAGTCCGACAGCTCAGCATTAAGATCTCTCCTCCAAGCCCGACATGCGGGGAGGGAGTCATAAGACCGGCTCTCCACTAGAAGTGGGTAGATCTCCGAGATCAGATGTTTCCGCGGTTCAGCCTTCGCGCATGCAGATTCAAATGGGGTAAGAGAGCGATGCCAGTTATGAGGGGGTTTATGAGAGAGCAGATAATGTCTGATCTGGAAATATACCCAGAAAGGGAATTCGCGAATACCCAGACTTTCTTGCAATTCTCGGAGTGTTTTCACCTTGCCCTTGCGGAGAAAATGTTTCACTAAGAGCTGTTTGTGTGGCCAATGTTTCAATAAAAAGTCTTTATGCATGCCAGGGGGAAAGTCAGGGTTGAGGCGTATGGGGGTCAGGGGGTTGGGTGTGTCAGAAATGGCTGCAGATCTACAAGCCGAACGGAAAATTTTTAACGTAGGTCCCACCAAAGGATGGGTGAGAAGAACTTGTGGCGTGTGTTTCGGCAAAAGCCAAGGAATCGATGCCAGGGGGAAGGGCGAGCAAGCATTCTCGATAGATATCCAGTCTTTAGAGGCAGTGTGAACGTGCCAATCAACTATCCGGGAAAGATGACATGCCCAATAGTAGCGGTAAAGATCAGGGAATCCTATACCCCCTTTAAGTTTAGAAAGGGTTAATTGGGAGTAGGCAATACGCGGACGTTTGTGGCTCCAAAGGAACAGTGAACACAGTCTTTTGCAAGAAGCAAAGAAAGCAGGAGGTAAGTGAATTGGTAA
Organism: Staurois parvus; assembly: GCF_062004578.1. NCBI lineage: Eukaryota > Metazoa > Chordata > Amphibia > Anura > Ranidae > Staurois > Staurois parvus. The sequence goes on from NW_028317821.1 coordinate 26,043,472, forward strand.
TGTTTGGAAGAGATACAGGAGACGGGGAAGTACATTCATTTTAATGATCGCTGCCCTTCCAAACCACGAGAAACAAGGACGGTGCCATTTATTGAGGTCATCTTGCATAGAGCGAAGAGCGGGAAGAAAGTTTTTCATGTAAAGGTCATCAAGGTTGCTGGTGAGCTGGATACCAAGATAAGTTAGGGAATCCCTTTCCCAGTGAAATGGGAATTGGGCCTCACAAGCAGAGACTAGCTCCGCAGACAAAGTAATGTTAAGGGCGGCAGATTTGGAAAAATTGATTTTAAAATTCGACAAATATCTGAAAAGGGCAAAGTCTTTCAGTAGGTTTGGAAGAGTGATGTGAGGGTCCGCCAAGAACAAAAGAATATCATCCGCATAAGCTGCAAGTTTATATTCCTTATCTGTCACCGTGATTCCTTTAACATCAGGGTTTAAACGAATTTTCCGCAACAGGGGCTCAAGGGATAGGACAAACAAAAGCGGGGAGAGGGGGCATCCCTGACGTGTACCGTTCCGTAAATGAAAGGAGTTGGACAGATGGCCGTTCACCCGGACCCGGGCAGTAGGGGCAGAATAGAGGGCCATGATAAAGTTGAGCATCTTCTCACCCAAACCCAGTGCCACCAAAGACGCGTTCAAGTAATCCCAGGCAATCCTGTCAAAGGCCTTTTCTGCATCCAAGGAGAGGAAAAAACCCGGCGTGTTAGACCTGCGAAGCCAGTGATGGAGATTAAGGGCCTTGATAGTGTTGTCCCTTGCTTCTCTACCAGGGATAAATCCTGCTTGGTCCAAATCGACCAGGGAGGGAAGCGAGGGAAGAAGACGATTAGCAATGATCTTCGCGAATAGTTTGACGTCCACGTTCAGCAAGGAAATGGGTCTATAATTGGAAACCTGGGTGTTATCCTTCCCGTCTTTGGGGATAACTGTAATGTAAGCCTCCAACAGGTGGTTAGGCGGCCCTGAAGGTTGAGCGAGAGTGTTAAAAGCAGCAAGAAATGGAGTACCCAGTATATCTAAAAAGGATTTATAATAGGCTACTGAAAAACCATCAGGGCCCGGGCTCTTCCCCGGTTTCATCTGTTTTACTGCAGATTGCAGTTCAAGTAGGGTGAGATCATTTTCCATAGCGTGCACCAGATCCTCGGAGAGGGCGGGTGAACCGTAGAGATGGAGAAATTCAGAGATCAAGGTAGTTCTAGATTTGTCCGAATGTATGGGGGGGCGTTCCGGAGGGAGGTTGTACAAGGATTTATAGTAGCGTTCAAAATGGGCGGCAATATCGGGGTTAGATGTAGCCTCAATGCCATCAGAGCCTCTGATTTTATGAACCGTCATACTAGCCCGTTTCTCCCGAAGAGCTCTAGCTAGAAATTTCCCGCTCTTATTTGCGAACTCATAATAGAGCTTATGTGTAAGAATGTATCTTTTTCTAACCGCTTTACCCAGTTCCGTGAGAAGCTGTGTGCGTGAATGCGTGAGTTCCGAAAGGGTCGACGCAGCCAGAGTCCGTTTATGTACTCTCTCCAAAGAGCGGATCCTATCTGAGAGGAGCTTCAGACGCTCCTGCTTGGCTTTCTTACGTCTTGTCGCAAGGGCTATGAGGCTACCCCGTATGACACACTTGTGGGCCTCCCATTGTGTGATGGGTGAGGTGTCTGACGAGCTGTTCAAGGAAAAATATTCAGCCATATTAGAGCGGAGCTCCTGAACAATAGCGGCATCCGTAAGAAGGGAAGCATCCAAACGCCAGTATTTGGAGCGCGGGTGCGAGATGGGAAACCGAAGCGTCATGGTGATAGGATGATGATCGGAAAGGACCATCGGTTCAACAGTAGCCGCATATAGGAGAGGGAGATCTGGTTGCGACAAAAAAAAGTAATCTATCCTAGAATACTTATTGTGTGGTGGGGAAAAAAAAGTATAATCTTTAACAGTGGGATAAAGTGTACGCCAGGTGTCATGTAATTGTAGAAGCTGTAATTGTATATGTATTTGCCTGAGAGCCTTGTAGGGCAGAAAAGAACTGCCCGAGGAGGAGTCCAGCAGAGAGCTTAAGGGGACATTCAGATCGCCTCCAAGTATCAGTAACCCTTCCTGGAAAGCAGCTAGGGCAGAGACAATTGAGCGCATGAAGGAGACCTGTTGAACATTGGGGGCATAGACATTGGCGAATGTGATAGGTCTGTTAGCGAATACTCCCTTTATAAACAGGTATCTACCCTCAGGGTCCACCATAGAATCCTTTATATTAAACTGGAGGTGTCTGTCGAACAATATTGCAACCCCCTTAGACTTAGCCAGGGGGTTGGCGGCGTGGAGGACCGTGGGGAAGTAGAAATTGTAAAGCTTTGGAATGGAGTCTTGGCGAAAATGCGTTTCTTGTAAAAAGACCACATCCGCTTTCTGTTTGTGTAAGTAAGAGAGGAGCATGGAACGCTTTTCGGGTACGTTCAAACCTTTGACATTAAGTGAAAGAAGTTTCAGAGACAGTTGTCCCGTCTGTGAAGCGGAAGAAAGCATGGCTGTAGGAAGGTGGAGCCTGAGTCCGGGGCTTCGGTATGCCGAGGATCCGGGGATGGGAAAAAGGAGGGGGGAAGGAGAGAGAAAAAAAAAAAAAAAAAAAGGGGGGGTATAGAAAGTATACGGCTAGAGGAACAGTCCCGCTGTTCCACGTGAGAGAAAGAAAACAGGAAAAGGGGAAAGGGTCGGGGAAAGGGAAGAGGAGCAGAAAAAAGAAAAGAAGCTCAGAAAAAAGATACGGACAGAAGCCGAATGAAAAAGTATCAGTGGAAGCTCGCTGAGCTCACTGTGTGGGGAACGAGGTCGGCGTGAAACCAGGAAGTGCGCATCCGCCGGCCGGTAGCCCCCTATGAGAAATCATAAAACAAAAGGCAAGAACAAGGGAGCGGGGTTCGAGAGATGTAAGTGATGTCAGAAGTCCGCAGGGGTGGGGCATATAAAGGTTTGGGTACCGGTCTTCCATGGGAGATGAAGTGACATGTGACATGCAAAGGAAGAAGACCTGGGCAACTTTAGTAGATGTATCACACGTGGAATGTCGCCGAGCGAGGGGTCTAGCTACGCTTAGTAGGAAAGAAGCGTAAGGCACGTACAGAGTGACCGCATTGGGAAGAGCAGCCCACGCCAAGGTGGGCGTGAGATAGTAAAGGGGCACCTCACTGAACGGAGAATATTGGAAGACCCCTGCATATATTACAGGCAAACCACAGCACAAGGCACAAACATAACAAGTCAACAATATCAAAACATGAATGAGCATGACAAAATCAGATAAAACATCAATAAGCCCCTGTTCAGCTGTTACTAATGAAGCCCCCTAAGACCAAGGCCCGTCATCATCCCACAAATATATGAGTATCAAGGGGACTAGATAAGACATAGAAAACCCTTCCTCCCCCTACCCCCCCCACACCAAGATAGTAGCTAGCGTCCCCAGGGAAACAAAGGGTACGAGCATCACCTCTCTCGGAATGGCGTAAGAGTGGGGAGGAGGAGGAGGAGGGAAGTGAGCATGGGAGTGATCAAAGGCACGCAGGCCCACAGGTATGCCATTTCGGCCAAGTAAAAGCCGGGTGGAAGAGAATGACATGGTACCATTCTGAAATATCTAGCCAGTAGCGGGAAGAGGTGATGCTTGTCCACACAGTCAAATTCACTGACTAAAAGAACATGTACACTCCCCGAGAGATAAAAAAAAAAAAAAAACAGTGATCCATCCCCGCAAACAATAACCATCTCCCCCAAAACCACCTCCCGGTCAAAATTTAGAGACACTAACATAGGTACGCAGAAATTATACATTACAAATTGAGCAGGGAGCATTGCCATAGGATCGGGAAGGCCAAACGTTCCAATGTCCACGGAGAGGATGAGGGGGGCGAACAATCCATCACCGAACAGCCCCAGGCGAGCAGCAGGACGTCCGAAAAGATGTGAGGGCGAAGTTCAGAGCATACCAGCAAGACGATGTCGGAGGATGTTCATCGCCCAGGATGCCTCCAGATGGTAATAGGAAATAAAAGGCTAGGAGAAGGCACCAATCGATAACCAGCTGGAGGCGGAGGACTCGCTGTGGAGTGCGGAGGACTAGGTGACAATTAGTAAGGCAGATCCCAGAAACTGTTCCCCCATGTATGAGGACGAGACAGCTAGAACGGTGCCGACTCCCAACCCCCTGTAAGGCATGAAGGAGCTGTGGAGGCCCACTATTTGCGCATAGGGCAGAGACGGAGTTCCGTGAAACACAGGCCGCAAGCTTGACGGATAAACAGTAAAGGTGGCAAAGGTGGTAAAGTAGGAGTCCGACGAGCATTGATCAGAGAGCGCAAGTGCGCAATTAGAACATATGAGGCGGGTGGACGAAAAAAGGTGTGCAGTAACAGTAGAACGTACTCAGCAGGGTATGCATCAAAGTAGCAATGTTAAGGGAAGGACAGGGACCATTAGGTTTCGCGTCTTGGCCTCCTGTGTGCTGGCGAGGCCGTCGGACTAAAGGTAGTCGTGGCGTCCCCCATTAGGGGTCTCGGAGGGGTCGATGGGGCCATCCGCCCTCTACGAGAGGACTGACCACGCCAATCCATAGCATTGTCCTCGGCCGCCAAATCCTGGGATAGCGGCAATCTCATGGAGCTAAACCAATCAGGCAGGTCAATCAGCGGGATGTCTATGGAGGCACAAAAAGAGGGCAGTTCTTCAGGGGTGCGCAAGTTGTAGGAACGACCACTAACTTGTACAGAGAGACAGAAGGGGAACCTCCATCTGTACGGGATGTTACGTGATCGGAGCGTATCCAGAAGAGGGCGTAAAGCGCGCCGCTGGCGTAGGGTGGTGCTGGATACATCCTGAAACAATTGTATTTCTGTTCCCTCATACAAAAGGCGCCCTCTGTCTCTAGCACAGCGGAGGATATCTTCTTTGAGCGGGTAGCTGACTAGGCAGCAAACGATATCCCTGGGTGGGTCTGCATCTCCCCTCCTGGGGCGGATCGCTCTGTGCACACGTTCGATGTCAATTGGGGTAGCTTGCGGGCGACCAAGGAGGTTATTAAATATGGCTATTGCTGCCTTGGGAATATCGGTATTTTCTACTGATTCTGGGAGACCGCGGATCCTGATGTTACGCCTGCGGCCACGGTTATCTAAATCCTCAATATGCCTGTGGAGTTCTCTGATAGTTGATGCGTGTATCGATGACCGATGATGTAAATCAAGAATTGCGGAACCATTTTGCCTGGATGCGGATTCCACGTGATCCAAACGTGAACCCATGGCCCTTAGATCATTATGCAGGTCCCCTAATGCTGCAGTGAGTGTGGCTGTCAGGGTGGCCTTAATGTCAGCAGCCACAGCCTGAAGATCCCTCAGGGACAGAGATTGTGAGGCAGAGGGGACATCATGTTGAGGCACTGTGTCTGTAGCTGCCTGCATTTCAGAGCAGGAAGGGTTAACCACATTAGCAGCCGTGGAGAGGAGGAGGGGGGCGGAGGGGGACACAGCAGGAGAAGGAGATGAAGATGGCTGCGGCCCCTCCCTTTGCTGTTGGGAGCGGAAGAGCTCCGTTATGTGTCTCCCCTGCACACCCTGGCCCCGTGGGGAGCGCGAACGGGTACCGGATGAAGTCCGGTCAGTCTTCCCCATGATGTGACAGCTCCCTCTCACCCCGTTCCGTAGTGTAGCAACACAGAGGGATCCGGCCGGCGGGAGCTCTCTCTCTATGCGGCCATCTCCCAGCCGCGGCAGACCACGCCCCCCTGTATTTTTTTTAAATAGGTAAGTTCCATGGGCATTCATGAGTGGGTCATAATAATCAATAGGTTTCTGTAAACATAGACCAGTATCATTGTCATGTCCACAAACACAGTGCCACCCAATATAGTATTACCTCTTGTTGATGTTTAGTGAATGTTCAAGAGAATGGGAATGTATGCTTAGGGGGTTCTGTCACCTACTTGATAGCAAACAAAGATGACAACGGCAGTCTTTCTTGTATCTCCTGCTCAAGCAACCTAGAAAGCAAGACAGAGGCTGTGAAGGGACAAGAGGAACATGAATGTTAGAAGATGCAGCTTGCAGAAACTTGAACTGCCAACCTAAATGATCCAACAGAACGTGCGGGCAGAAGCGTCAGGTGAGGTGTTAGCAGGAGAGTCAGCAGTTAAAGGGGGACTGGTCTCAGGGTTCAGGATTGCAGAGTTCACCAATGACATTACCAGGTAGGTAGCAGGACTGTACATGGAAGACCAGTCAGCACTGGCAATGAGAGCATCCCTTATATAGGTCATCTGGCCCAATCACGTGCAAAGAATAAAAAACAGCATTGTTGCTTGCACATGATTGGATGATGGAAGTCAGAAGAGCTTCAACCCATTCATTAAACTCTAGGGAAAATTCTCTTGCAAAGTACAATCTTCCTCACAAAGTGAAACAGTATTAAGTCAATCACACTCCCACCAAATAGGTCAAGTTCTCAAATTCTTGATTGTATGTAATGGAGTGGGCTTCACAAGGTTTACTTCCATATTAACACAGAGGCTAAGTGGTGGTAAGAGGTAGGAACACCTTAGGGTTAATGAGGATTATGAGGGGATGGGTATAGAAGTGGAGGGCAGGAGAAGAAAGAGAGAATAAGGGGGGTGAGAGAGTAGTTGCATGACGGAAATAGATGAAAAGAGAGAAATGAAACAGAAGGAAGGGGAGAGAGGAGCAAAGGAAGAGGACTCACTGGCTGTGTAGGCATAGGTATGCCCAACCAAGAAAGTTGTCGTCAGATCAAACAAGAGGTCAGAGGAGATCCCTAGGATAGGTAGGCAGCAAATACAGGTCTGTCCATGTAGAGTAACCAAGGGAGCCAGGTTTCCATACATTGAGGATGTCAGTCTTGCAGCCTTGCTGACAATTCTTCCACTTAGTTATCCATTCAAATAAGGAAGACTGGTTTTGAGATCTCCAGTGTATCGATATTACTGCCTTGGCAGCCATATCAAGAAGAAAAGTAGAAGCTCCTTCCTAGTGTCAGGTAGGGAGTCAGGAGACATGGACAGCAGAATAATTTGGGAGGACTAAGGAACTGAGTCTAAGGTGACTGCATTTTAGATTTTAATGACATTCTCCAAGAAAGGGTGTAAAACAGGACATTCCCTCCAGATATGACCCATGGTGCCTGGATGAGTGAGACTGTGCCATCAGCGATCACTTGGAAATATCCTATGAAGAAGAGAAGGGAAACAATACCATCTCAAAATTAGTTTAATTGTGCATTAATTCACAGGCTTTGTGGGCTTCTTCCTTTTGTGAAAGTAGTACCCAGCTCTTTTTTACACTCCATAAAATAAGTAGGCCTTAGGATGGGTTGCGGCGAGCAGCGTGTTGTAAAGGAAAGAGAAAGTGTGGGAAAGGATCAGTATGGAGGTACAGAGTTTCAAAGGAGGTAAGGGGGCGGTGAGGATCATCTCATGAATGTAAAGAGAAGTAAAAGTAACACATTTTGAAATATAGAAGCCCCATACCTGGATAAGATCTTAGTCAGCTGTGTCAGAGGTTTCATGCTAGATTGACTTCAGCAATAGAAAGATGACCTGAGAGTGAGAAGGAGAAAGAGGAGTGAGGGTTTAGTCTAGAAGGAAATTCTGTATCGCCAAGGAATGGGCCACTTGAACGTTGCTATGATTTCCTGTACTAGGGCTGGGGAGGCAATTTTGGAATTAGATTCATAAAGCAAAAGGTCTTCAGCATAATGGTTAATTTGAAGTCTCATAGACCTATATAGAGGCCTTTGATAGAGTGATTGGATCTAACGACGGTCGCCAGATGCTCCATGGCCAGCATATAGAGAAAAGTTGATAGAAACAGCCTTGTCACATGCCATTATGGATGTATATAGGTTCAGGTAAGATGTTGCAGATCAATGCAATGGCTTTGGATCAAATCATTGACTTCAGATGTGTGAATAAAATCTTGGGAAGGGCATAATATTATGAAGATGTACATCCAGGACTGATGAAGCTTGATGGATCTAGTCAGTAATCTGCCACTTTTGTCTCCACACAACCCTTTATGGCCCATAGAGGCCTGATCAAGACAACTACCTAGTTTGTTACATTTAAATAGCAGTGATTGGAGTGAGGTGGAATCTGGGGATCTTTTATGGGTAGATTCAAGAGTGCTTATATTGTGAAGCAGAGTCTTAGTGGTGGAAGACCGCTTTTTCAGCCTAGAACCTTGTTTAATAAAAAGCCCTCTCAGAACGCATTTTAGAGTTTCCCATTGAAGGGGCTTGAGAGCTGTGTCTTGTGCATGTATCTCAAGGAAATTTTGTATTGCCCGTTCTACCTCAGCTTTCACTATGGGATACCTCAGAAATGAGTTCAACAGTATGTAGAATCAAGAAAGAGGTGAAGACCAGGAAGTGGCTAGACCATATACGGGGGCCAATGACAGCTGTGGGGGACCAGCTAAACATATGGTGGAGGTTAAAAATATAGTAAATTTGGCTATATGTAGAATGGGAAGAAGAATAAAACATGTAGTCTTTGGAGTTGGGATTGAGAATGCGCCTCAAGTCAACTAGTCGTAAGCCATGTAGCCCATGCTTGATGGAGTGAATGGCAGGGAAAGGAACCCTGTTTTTCCTGGAGGAGGAGTTCACAACCCTCAGCAAATTGTTCCAGTTTTGTCAAAATTGAAAGAAGCATAGTTTTTTGGCCCACATTAGGAAGGTAAATATTTGCTAATGTGAAGAGCTGAATATAAAGTAAACATCTAAGGAATAGGTATCAGCCCATGGATTCAGATTTTGTGTCTTTAGCAGTAACAGGAATAGTGAAGTGAAATCCAATCACTCCTCCTTTATTTTTCTTGTCAGACCAGTGGCTTGTGTACCAATGTTTATTGTAGTGAGTTGAAATTTTGGAGAATGCAGTACCTTTGAGGTGAGTTTCTATTAAGAAAAGGCATGTATTCTTTGTTAATGCATGTGGTATAGAACCGGCGACCTCTTCTGTGGACTATTGAACCCCTGAATGTTCAAGTCATATAGGGGTCAAAAAATAAAGAACCCAAGCTGGTGAGCCCATGGAGAGAGGGAATAGGGAGTGAAGAACAGATAAGTATGAGGGGTCATGAAGAACCAGTTTTGAGGGAGAAACAAGATGAGTAAGATAGCAGATGAATAAAGGGGGCCTAAGAAAGTAGGGAAATATCCCTTAAGGTAGTTCCGTATGCAAAGAACACAACACAGAGCACCAACTATTGGGGAAACATGTCCTCCAAGCCCTATTCCAACCCAGGATTTGGGACAAGGAAATGGTTGATAAGTAATGTATGACATAAATAGAAACTTAGCGGTAGAGATAACATGATCAGCATAAAAAAAAAAACTCAGTAACAATTAACAACATTGATGAGTATGTGGCTCCTGTGTAAAAGGGACGGGGTAGCGAGTAGGTGGTATGGTTCCTATACTCTAGCACTAAAAATGTGCTTCAAATACAAGAATGATTGCAATAATAAATAAAAACGCACAAGTACATTTCAAAAGGGTTGGGCGATCGTTTGTCCTCAACCCACTGAGTGCCATAAGATATATGTAAAAGTACAATTCTGATCAAATTAAGGCACATCCCAAAGTCACAAGGAACACAACAAACATTTTCATTAGACAATAAAGAATGAAATAAGTGGTGTAAACCCTCAGATGCATAATCTGCATTTTATAACAATACGGAAGGCAAAAAACAATAATATCACCGGAAAAGCAAATACTTAACAAGGAGACCATTACACGAGGGAGGAGCGTCATGCATAGCCATAATATATATAAACTAGAAGACATGAGTAAAGTAATATAGATGCTCAAAAGCTGAGAAACAGGTGTAAGACTTATTTGAATCTAGGGGGTTCGAAGTGTAAGTATCGCTAGTGGAAGTCTCTCTTTTGGGAAAAGAGAAAAAATGTACTTGTGAAACCATGGAACCAGCAATGAGACAGCCGTGTGTCATGATAAGAATACCTGCCTGCTTGATGAAGGGGTCCCATGAGGCTCCAAAATGTTGCTTTTGTTTATTATGATTAAATAAAAAACAGTGCAGCGCTAAAGATGAATATATAACACAAATACATACAACCCCCCCCCCCAGTGCACACGGGGGGTACAATATAAACAGTGCAATATGTGACTTCCCTGTGGGAATAATAAGTGTACATGTTACCAGTGTCCTAACCGACACTCGTGAAAAACACTCATATAAAAAAAGTCAATATCATAAATCCACACAAAAAGGAGAAAAAATATATATAAAATGTCCAATCTAAGTGCTCAAGAATGCTCATGCAAGTGCTGATAAGTGTTCACTCCGTGCAAATCCTTAGTGGCCGAAGTGCCCCCTCACCTCCTTATATGGACCCTACAGGGCCAGCTTGCTCTGAGTGTAAACCCCTCTGAATGGTACCAGGATAGTTGCCAAGCCCACTGCCGCGTACTCCAATCCTTCCATACACAGCCCTGTCAGCAATCTCCTCTCTGGACCATATGTAAACACAAAGCCTCCATAGTGTGAAACCGTTTTTTAATGGGGTATGTAAACAATAAAAAAGCCCACTCACACGTTCCTTCGCCTTTGACACTGCTATTCTACCTCAAGCTAGAGATGTACTGGATGGGTATTCAATACAGGAATTTCAAATATGGCTCCCACGCCGGAAGTGACGTCACCGCGCACCCGAAAATGCCTCCTCGCGTACCGACGCATTGCGTCACGAGACACGTGACTTCCTCAGGCCTAATGGCAGTCAGGGTGCCATTGTCTAGCCTGTAGAGATCTGTGCATCCCTCCATGGATATGACTCCCCAGAACATCACTTACCCACCACCAAAATGGTCATGCTGAACGATGTTACAGGCAGCATAACATTTTCCACGGCTTCTCCAGACCCTTTCACGTCTGTCACATGTGCTCAGGGTGAACCTGCTCTCATCTGTGAAAAGCATAGGGTGCCAGTGGTGGACCTGTCAATTCTGGTGTTCAATGGCAAATGCCAATCGAGCTCTATGGTGCCGGGCAGTGAGCATAGGGCCAACTAGAGAATGTCGGGCCTTCAGGCCACCCTCATGAAGTCTGTTTCTGATTGTTTGGTCAAAGACATTCACACCAGTGGCCTGCTGGAGGTCATTTTATAGGGCACTGGCAGTGCTCATCCTGTTCCTCCTTGCACAAAGGAGCAGATACTAGTTCTGCTGATGGGTTAAAGTGGAGCTCCACTAAAAGGGGAAGTTCCGCTTTAAGGACTGATCACCCTCTCCCCATTAAGGATTGGCACCTTTGGGGAGCGGGTATCCAAAATTGACAGGTACCCGCTCTCACTTCCAAATGCTTAATTCGTTACTATTGTAATTCAGAATACATCTAAATATCCAAATAACAGAAAACTCATCCAAATTTCAATTCAGAGCTAAACGAACTGCACATGTTATAAAGAAGCATTTCCATATATGAAGGTTAAATCTCTTTTCCTCCAGATGTAAAGAGTGCCCTCTTGTCCTATATAATGACCTAAAAGTGAATAACTCTACGCCAAATTCACTATATGGACTGCTTATGTATTTTTATATGTTGATTATATCCCCCATTTATTGCCTCTTCTCAAGAGAGAATACATTCAGTTCAGCTAATCTTTCTTTATGGCTGAGCTCCTCTATGCCTCTAATTAGTTTGGCTACCCTTCTCTGCTACCCTTCTCCAGTTCGCCGATATCCTTTTTTTTAACCTGGTACCCGAAATTGAACTGCATTTTCTAGAGGCCAAAATGATGTCTCTCTTGCTCTCTCTCTGGAATCTATACCTCATTTGATACAAGAAACTATTTTGCTAGCTTTAGAAAATGCAGCTTCGGATTTCATGATATTATTAAGTCTATTATCTACCAGAACACCCAGATCCTTCTCCATCATTGACGCCCCCAGCTGTTCTCCTAAAATCTATAATGCATGCATGTTTTTAGCATCCAGGTGCATAACTTTACATTTATCAACATTAAACCTCATTTGCCACATACTTGCCCATTTAAAGAGTGCATTGAGGTTGGCTTGAACGTTAGAAAAGTCCTGTAAGGATGTATTTCCACTGCATAGCTTGGTGTCATCTACAAACACTGAAATGGTACTTTCAATCCCAGACCCTATATCATTTATAAACATATTAAAAAGTAAGGGTTCCTAGATAGAACCTTGGGGTACACCTTAGTAACCTTAGACAATTCAGATTATGAATCATTAATCACAACTCAGTGAAAATGGTATTTTTGCCAATTTTCTATCTATTTACAAACTGAATTTTCCAAGCCTGTAAACTTTAATTTACACATTAGTCATGCGTGGGGAACTGTGTCAAACTCTCTGGAAAAATCTAAGTATACTGTATCCATAACCACTCATTTGTCTTTTTGCTTACTTCCTCATAAAAAGCAATAAGATTTGTTTGACAACTTTCATGAATCCATGCTGACTATTGCTTAAAATATTATATTCTAGCAAAAACTCTTCCATTTGGTCCTATATTAAATTCTCAAATATCTTTCCGACAATAGAAGTTAAACTAACTTCTCTGTAGTTACTTGGTAAAGACTTTGTTCCCTTTTTAAATATAGGCACCACATTAGCCTTACGTCAATCCAGTGGTACCATGCCAGCCATTAAAGAGTCTCTAAAAATTAGAAACCATGGATTAAATATAACAGAGCTCATCTTTTCTAGGATCTTTGGGTGTAGCCATATGGTCCATTCACCATTATTTTGTCTAAATGTTTCTGGTTCATGTCAGTTCTGAACCATTGTGGATCATTTGGGGCAATGTCAATACCATCCTTATTAAGAACTTGAGCTTCTCCATTTTCCTTTGTAAACACAGACCTGAAGAATGTATTTTAATAAATGTACCTTCTCTTTGTCCCCAGTAACAAATTCAAAATGTCTACATGCTCAGATCTGACCTTTTTACTGTTTATATATTTGAAGAATTCTTTGGAGTTTGTCCTACTCTCTTTTGCAATCTGTCATTCGTTTTCAATTTTTGTGGCTTTGATTTCCTTTTCACATATTCTGTTATAGTCTTTGTAACTTTTAAATTATAATACTGTTCCGTCATTTTTATAATGTTTTTAATATGCTCTTTTCTTATTATTTATAGCTATTTTAACTTTGGACGTGTGTCACATAGGTTTGATTTTTAGCCTTTTAAATCTCCCTTGGGAATTTATTTTGAAGGGTGATTACATACCAGTCAATTTGAAGCATTCCCATTTCTGTTCTGTGTTTTTTAATGACAATATTTCCTTCGATTCTTAAGGCCAGTTCACACTACATGCATATAAATTGCTTTTTTCTGCATCCAAAAGGCCCAGAAAGTAGATTATATGGTTGTCAATGTCATTGTTCCAGTGCGTTCCAGTTGCAGAAAAAAAAAGTAGAACATGCTGCATTTTTTCTGCACAGAACTGTACTAGAACACGGTAAAAAGCATCAAAACCGCACCAGAATGCACTGGAATGCACCAAAATGCTTTAAAAACACACTGGAATGAACATATCCCATTTTAAATTGAAGAGAAAGAGAGGGGAAAAAATGAACAGGAATTGCATAACAAACGCACTGGAATGAGTAAAAAATGCATAAAAATGCACTGGAACACATCAAAAACTTGGCAAAAACGCACATGCGGAAATGCATCCAGAGCGCATCTGGACTGTGTGTGAACCAGCCCTAAATTTTGGAGAGTAGCCCTCAGTCTTGGGAAATGTCCTTTCTTAAATTTAAATGTTTTTATCTTTCCAGTATGTGTTTGTTGTTTACATCTTACATTAACCACTTGACATCCCTAAGGTTTTACCCCATTCATGACCAGAGCATTTTTGCTATTCAGCACTGTGTTACTTTAACTGGCAATTGCGCAGTTATGCAACACTGTACACAAATGAAATTAATATCATTTTATCACACAGAGTTTTCTTTTCATGGTATGTGATGACCACTGGGTTTTTTTTGCGTTATAATCAAAAAAGATGGAAATTTAAAAAATATATATTACCGTATTTTCCGGTGTATAAGCGATTCCCTAATTTTCCAGTTAAAAACTGGGTTTTGGGCTATACTCGTCGTATAAGTCTACCCCCCTTCCGAGGCAACACCATTTAAAAACATCAGATTTTTTAATTGAAATGGTTATGACTTACCGGTACTTAAAATCTTTCAAAATCCTCATGTTCATCCTCTGACATCATAAGTTCATGAATGACATCTTGTGATACATTTGTAAGACAGTCATCATATGGATCAAATTCCAAATCAGATGGTTACCGCTGGATGTGTGGTAATACGATAGCTTCGGCTACATACAGTATACAGTATATATACAGCCCGCTGGATGTGCAGTAATATACATACAGTGTACCGCGCTGAGCCAAGCCGGCTCAAAACAAATGTCCCTATGACAGATTAATCTGTCAGCCCGCTGGATGTGTGGTATATACAGTATACTGAGCCAAGCTGTTTCAAAACGTACCGGTACATCCCTACGGTAATCAGACCGCTGGATGTGTGTATGTACAGTAGCTGAGGCTACATACAGTTTACACTGGGCCAATCACGGCGAGCAATGTATTCTACTAATGAATACAAAGCCTGCTCGGATTGGCTGAGGTTGTGACATCATCAGCTCACCTCTCTGACTCAGCCAATCCGAGCAGGCTTTGCATTCATTAGTAGAATACATCACTCGCTGTAATTGGCCCAGTGTATACTGTATGTAGCCGCAGCTACCGTACATACACACATCCAGGGGGCTGATTACAGTAGGGAAGTACCAGTACATTTTGAAACCGCTTGGCTCAGTACATTTTGAAACGCACATCCAGCGAGCTGACAGATTAATCTGTCATAGGGACATTTGTTTTGAGCCAGCTTGGTTCAGCACAGTATACTGTATGTACAGTATTATCACACATCCAGCCAGCTTGACCCAAACAAACTCAAGGTTCACATTTTATACCCCACGTATAAGACGACCCCCAATTTTTGGGGTATATTTTTAAGTATCAAAAGTAGTCTTATACACCAGTAAATACTGTATATATATAGAGTACTGTATATAGATAGACAGATGTACTGTACATATATTTTTATTTATTAGGTCCAATCCTACCTAGGGGAAAATAAGTAAATATATATATATATATACAGTATATATATATATATATATATATATATATATATATATATATATATAAATATTCCCCTAGCCTAGGGGGAAATAAAATAGACAAATAAAAGTGTGTATATATATATATATATATATAGTACTGTATATAGATTGATAGATAGTATACTCCCCTAGCCAAAGCTAGGAGGAAAAAAAATGTTATACTGTAGATAGATATAGCTATATATAAAATATACAATATAGGTACTGTATATATTTTTTTATTTATTAGGTCCAATCATCTGATCACTAAGAAGAATGATCCATAGCAACAGGTGAGGTCATGTGACCTGAGGTCAGCTCCAACTGTCACAGGTCAGCTCCAACTGTCACTTCACTCTCCCTTCAGAGCTGGATGGTGCTCACATCGTTGTCTGAAGACAGAAGAGACCCGGATCGCTGAACAGGCTTGCTTAATTATATCGATTTTCAATTTCTTTTTGATTGTATTTATTTAATAGAATTGATATTTGTTTAAAAGTTTAGATTAGGTGTTTTTGGGGAGTTTGGGGGTGGGGGAGCAGTTGGCTACAGCTGTGAGGGGGGGTTAGGGGACAGTTTGTATCGGGTTTGCCTTTACAGTTCTTTGATTTCTGTTACTTAGTGATAATATATCTATAAATAAAGTTGTTTTAAGATTTAAAGTTGTATTTTGGGGTTGGGGGGTCAGTACTGTAACATACCATCAGACAGGACATACACCTACATCCCTCGGTTACAAACCCTGTGCATTGTGATTAGGACAGAAGGATGATGATGAAGAGAAAAGCACAACATCCTTCATCATCTGCAGAGGAGGGGAGACCAGTGAAGAGATGGAAAGAAGGAACCAATAGAGAACACCCGCTCTTGAAATCTCTGTTGGGGTTCCCCGAAACATCTATACAAGACATAGAGGCCTTCTACAAGTTTACAGGTAAGTGTTGACTCTGCCTTTATGCCAGGAAACCTGTAATGAGAGAAATACATAGGCTGCCATTGCTGAATGAATTCTGTAAATGATATTTGACTGTCATGCTGATCCAATGGTTTCTATACTTTCTAAGGCTAGGTTCACATATAGCAGGTTGCAGTTGGTATGTCTTTTTGGCCCATTTTGCAGTGCATTTTGCATTTTTAAACGTGTTTTTGATGCGGTTTTTTTTTATGCTTGCTTTTTTGTTGGCCAATAGGAAAGTATGACAGTTCTGTTCACGTGCTGTGACTTTGATGCAATTTTAAACTCTGTGGCACTCAAGTAGTATCAAAGTCACATCAAAGTCACACTACATGAACAGAACTGTCATACTTTCCTATTAGCAAAAAAAAAAAAGCAAAATGCATAAAAAGCGCAACACTTGTGTTTTTGGTGCGGGTCCAAGGAAGTCTATTACACGCAAAACGCAATCTACTGCAGGAAAAAAATGTCCCTGACCATTTAAGAAAAAAAAAAAGCACCAGCTCAAAACGCACAGATGTGTACTAGATCCATAGGAAGCCATGTTAAATGGACTGTAGTGTGTTTTTGCAAACTGGATAACACACTGAAATCTGCATAAGCATGACCCTGGGGTAAGTCAATGACTTGCAGCAAGTGTTCAGGTTGAAGATGAGTTTTGCAGCTTAGGCTATTTATTTTTTTACACCTGATGGGGGAACAGGAAAAAAATAACTGGGCTTTACCAATCTCAATTGCTCTCCCCTGAAGTCACATGAAAAGCCACATTCAGTCTTCCTGCTGTTCAATGAACTTTTATCACGTGAAATGCATCTTAGCTCATCTATGGGTCCATCTACTAGACAGCAGGGAAAGTGAGTGTAACGTTTTGTTCTACAC
Source organism: Staurois parvus (assembly GCF_062004578.1). NCBI lineage: Eukaryota > Metazoa > Chordata > Amphibia > Anura > Ranidae > Staurois > Staurois parvus. Next base: position 26,060,562 of record NW_028317821.1, read on the forward strand.
CCGCCCAGCAAATTTAGCTTTGTTCTGCCCAAAGCCACCGCATGCCAGGTCCTTCACCACCATCTTCATTGGTCACATCATCTTTATTATTATTATTATACAGGATTTATATAGCGCCAACAGTTTGCGCAGCACAAAATGAAGGTGACATTACAGTTACAATACAATTTGGTACAAGAGGAAACAGAGGGCCCGGCTCGTTAGAGCTTACAATCTAGGAGGAAGGGTGGAGTGATACAAAAGGTAATAGCTGTGGGGGGGATGAGCTGATGGAGGAAATAAATGGCGGTTTACTAGGTAGAAGCAGGATAGACTTCTTTAAAGAGAAAGGTTTTCAGGGATCGTCTAAAGGTGGATAGATTTGGAGACAGCTGGACAGATTGGGGTAGAGAGTTCCATAGGATGGGAGAAACTCAGAAGTTCTGGAGGCGAGCATGGATGAAGGTGACATAGGAACTAGAGAGCAGGAGGTCTTCTGGGAACTGGCTGTATTTTCTAAGTCCAAACCAGCGGGGGACCCCAGAAGAGGAGGACTGGGGCTGCTCTGTGCAAGACCGTTGCACAGAGCAGGTAAGTATAATATGTTTGTTATTTTTATTTTTTTTAAAAATGAAGGTTTAATGTTACTTCAAGTATTGCATTTATTATACAGGTCTACACATCTGTCCAAAAAGAGGGGCACCTATGGAGGAACGCAGGACAGATGGATTTGGTTCCAAAAGAGGGACTACTGGGAGGTAAAAGAAACAAACAAATCCAGCTGGAATGGCCTGAAAAATGGGAACTATAATCACACAGAGGGACAAACACTTACATTTCAATATATAACAGAATTAGAGACAGCATGTGTGTGTGTGTGGGGGGGGGAGGGGGGGCGGGGTTGGGGCGTGGGTGTCAGAAACAGTGTATCTAAAGCCAAATCATTTTTCTGTGTTTCAGATTGGGTAGCAAGCAGCTAGAACCCCTTTCAAGGCTTTACTGCTCTTTGTTTCACTGCTAGGGAGACTAAATCACTTTGTTTGTCTAAATGACAAATTTACATTTCCTACTATCCAAAATAAATAAATTACAAATTTAAAAGGTTCACAAAGTATATTACCGACAACTCAGTCAGTCAGTGCGGTCCCTGCAGCAGAAAAAGCACCAAACAAGTTCATGACCAAAGTATCAATACTATGGTCCAAATGGAAGCTGCCTAGAAGGGACCCTAGTGCCATGTCAAAATGTTAAATAATTGAATAAATATGTACAAAAATCTCATAGGAGACTATGAGAGCAGTGGGAGCCATAGGTCCATGCTGGTGTCAGTCAAACTCCTATGAGGAGGGAGCTGGGGGCATGGCTTACCAGCACTCTGTGTGCCTATGGACACACACAGCCTTGTTTGGGAGCGTGCCCACATGGGTAGCCCTTGCTAAGGGGGCGCTCAGAGTTAAAGTGGTAGACAGGGTGAAGATGGAAGCCTCTGCAGTCATGACAGCACACCGCTGGATGGCTTCATTTTAAGGTAAGTCCTTCATAATGAGCTAGTCTGCGATTTATGGGTGTAAAAGCAATCAGTGTAAAAAAAAATCTTCATCACTCCCCCACAAGTAGTACAGTGTCACTATGGTGACACTGTACTGCTAGGGTGACAGTATGTTATAAAAAAATAAAAATGTAAAACATTTTTTTTAAATTATAATTTTTAGTTATAACCTAATTTGGGTTATTTTGTTTTACTAAAAACATAGCTGAAAATAGCATTTTGGCCAAGATTTGAGAAGAAAGATTATTTATTTGCAAAATTTTATAAGAAAAACACTTTTTTTCAACATTTTTGGACATTTTCATTTATATAGCAAAAAAAAAAATCCCAATGGTGAATAAATACCACCAAAATAAAGTTTTATCCGTCTCAAAAAAATGCTAAAAAATTCATATGGGTACAGTGTTGCATGACCGCGCAATTGTCATTCAAAGTGTGATAGCGCTGAAAGCTGAAAATTGGCCTGGACAGGAAGGGGGTAGAAGTGTCCGGACTGGAAGTGGTTAATATGTATTTAAAGTTGTTCCAAAGTCAATATGGTTGTAACCTTAGTGCATTCTCTGCATTAATGTATGAAGCTCCCCACTATTTGTTCTGCCTCTCTGTCCCTAAACACTTAGATGACTTTTGTCACCACTCCAGTAGTGTCCCGTCTGCAGCACCACTCCTTTGACTTCCTAGTCTCACAAGAGACATTGAGAGCAGTGGGAGCCCTAGCCTCCTGCTACTGTCAATTAAACTCCAGTGAGAAGGAAGCCAGGGCATGGCTTACCGGTGTGTATGTCTATAGATGCATACAGTCTGGCTCAGGAGCACACCCACTTGAGTGCCCCTATAGTACACCGCTTGCTAAGGGGGCACTCGAATGAAGTAGTGCACAGCGTCAATATGGGACTGCCAAAGATGAGGCAAAGGACCGCTCTGTGCAATATTCTTGCACAAAGCAGATAAATAGAACCTCTTTTTTATTTTAATTTAAAAAAATAGCCTTTAATAGCACTTTAAATTTAAACTGATGACCTGTGGAGGCTTTTAAAATGTCCCCTAGGGATAATTTAGGGAACTGAAGTTTGTTGTTTGCAATTTTTAGGCTTGACATGTTGAGTATTATATTCTGTGCACCAAACTAAACATTATTTCATTTTTCATCTAAAGGCATAAAATCAATCAACCCGGAAATCTCCAAACCATTTCCACCAGAGAAGAAAGAAGAGATCTTCAAGTTAAAGCTGTACGCACAGATGGACAGGATGATGGAGTCCTTCATTGTCAAATCGGGAAGACCAAGGTTTTTTGAAAGAAGAGAAGAAGAACTTCAGATTGCAAAGCAGTATGGATATGTGCCGAGGTGAAGACAGGACTGACATTTCTTTACAGACACACATTGGTCAACACACATTGACTGGCATACACTGACCTACACTAACAGAGGACGTCCACTTGTACATAAACTGACTGCTACATACTTTAGAGAGATGACAACCGAATGAGGAGAGAGTAGATCGCACACACAGATTATAGGATGAGGCCTGCTACAAACATACACCCAACATTAGAAAAACGATGACTAGCATTGAGTAGGGTAGCTTAGTGTAGCTTAGTGTAGGTCCTGCCCTAGGAGAGTCTACCTTGTCGTGGTGGGCAGGCTTGACATCTGTTGGTGAAAAGTGTGTCAGTGAATGGCCGAGAGGATCGCTACATCTCCACTTTTGGCCAATTGATTTCACCAAAGGACTCTCTGTTTAATCAGAGTACATGAAGACAATTTAAAGGTTTATACTTTCATAAACATACAATAAAAAAATTGGTATCGTTCCATTTTCATTGCTTCCTCTTGTTTTTATTTATCCCTTTCATGACCAGAGGTTATCAAAACTTGCACATGCAGGCCACATTTAGGTGTTTTAGTTCTAGTATGCATTAGCTAACCTAGTAAATTATTCACGGTTGCGAAAGGCAATTAATGAAGATATCCAAAATTGCTAATAGGCAACCCATAAATTAAAATAACAGCCCCAAAATGTTTCTTTCACTTCTGATGTGTGTAGGGACGTGTAATAGGTGTTTAGATATGTACAGTGGGGATCGAAAGTTTGGGCACCCCAGCTAAAAATTTGTATTAATGTGCATTAAGAAGCCAAGGAAAGATGGAAAAATCTCCAAAATGCATCAAATTACAGATTAGACATTCTTATAATATGTCAACAAAAGTTAGATTTTATTTCCATCATTTACACTTTCAAAATAACAGAAAACAAAAAAATGGCGTCTGCAAAAGTATGGGCACCCTGCAGAGTTAATATCTTGTACTGCCCCCTTTGGCAAGTATCACAGCTTGTAAACGCTTTTTGTAGCCAGCCAAGAGTCTTTCAATTCTTGTTTGAGGTATCTTTGCCCATTCTTCCTTACAAAAGTCTTCCAGTTCTTTGAGATTTCTGGGCTGTCTGTCACGCACGGCTCTTTTAAGGTCTATCCATAGATTTTCAATTATGTTGAGGTCAGGAGATTGTTAAGGCCATGGCAAAACCTTCAGTTTACGCCTCTTGATGTAATCCCCCGTGGATTTCGAGGTGTGTTTAGGATAATTATCCATTTGTAGAAGCCATCCTCTCTTTAACTTCAGCTTTTTCACAGATGGCATCAAGTTACCATCCAAAATTTGCTGAAATTTTATTGAATTCATTTTTCCTTCTACTCGTGAGATGTTCCCTGTGCCACTGGCTGCCACACAACCCCAAAGCATGATTGATCCAACCCCATGCTTAACAGTTGGACATCAGGGGTCTATTAGCTTCACCCCAAGATCTGGATATAAGTTTGAATCCTGTGATGAACCAATCCCTTCCATACCGGGCATTTTACCCCCTTCCTGCCCAGGCCAATTTTCAGGTTTCAGCGCTCTCACACTTTGAATGACAATTGCGCGGTCAACATTGTACCCAAACTAACATTTTATAATTTTCTTCACACAACTAGAGCTTTCTTTTGGTGGTATTTAATCATCACTGGGGTTTTTTATTTTTTGCTAAATTAACAAAAACAGACCAACAATTTTGAAAAAAAAACACGTTTTTCTTTGTTACTGTTATAAAAGTTTGCAAATAAATAATTGTTCTTCATAAATACAGGCTAAGATGTATTCTGCTACATGTCTTTGGTGAAAATAACCCAAATTAGTATGTATTATTTAGTCTGTAGGAAAGTTATAGAGTTCACAAACTATGGGGTATATCTGAAAATTGATCTATTGATTGATTGATTGATTGATTTATATATATATATTATTTTTAATGTTTTATTTCTTTTTTTTCTCTTTGTTTAAGATATTTTTTTCATATTTCACTATGACCAAAGTAGTATAATGTTACCATAGTAACATTGTACTACTTTTGGGAAGTGATCAGTATTTTTTTGTTTTACACAGTTTTCTTATAGCAAAGAATTACTTATTATAGCAAAGGCTACGTTCACACTAACTATATCAGAAGGCGTCAGACAGGTGTTTGGGAAGCGTTTTTAATGCTTCTCAAATGCCTATGAAAATTCTCCACATGGCAGCACACAGTGCTGTTCACACTGAAGCGTTAGCGTCGCGTTTGCGTCAAGGCAAAACGGATGCCTCATGTTGAGTGTAAGCCTCCCATTCAAGTCTATGGTTCCACTCCTCAATTATAGGCGTCTGTGGTGCGGTTTTAACGCTTGGCCTCAAAACTGTGCATAGGACATTTGGACAGCGTTCGAGGAACGTTAAAAATGCTTCCCAAAAGCCTGTCTAACGCCTGTCAATCGCTATAGAGGCGTTTGGCAAGAGTTAGAAATAAAGTCAAGTATGAACGAGCCCTTACTGGCCATTTTTTTTATTCTGTTGCTGTATCTTGCACTTTTTTGCTGTAGTCGATTATGACTTGGCCTGTAATCTGTTAGAAATTGTGTATATAGGCCTACAGAGCAGACAGTGCCCAGTCCACATGTGCTTTTCTGCTTCAAAGGAAACAGGAAACTTTATTCAGAGAAAAGACCTAGAATATACCATAGACACAGCTAAAAACTTATAAACACTGCCATCTACTGGTTGAAGAATATATCTCTACTGAGTACTGATGTAGTTGTTGCACAAAATACATGACCACTGTATTCCAACAGCTTCACAACCAAAAAAGGGACGTTCACTGTTGTCACCCATGTAGCCCCCACACAGAGGCACGGTGCAGACTAAAACATGATAAGTCAGTAATGGGGGACAGACCAGCTGCAGAAAGACCACTCTAGTCATTTGCTCTCTACTTCCTTTTAATTGGCATGCTTCTCCAGTCCAGATCTTCTTTATATATGTGTGATAAAGTTTTCTATATCTTTTTGCTGCTTAATTTTTGAGAATGTGACCTGAAACTAAGGTTTCCACTTGACCAGTATTTTACCCGTCTAGCTATTAAAAATGGGGTGTGTCCCTAATGTTAGTCCCCAATTTTGGGGTGTGGCCAGCTTTATTGCTGATCTCACATGGCAATACTATATGGTGGCCCCAGTCCTTCCTCTCCTGACTTGTGCAGACTTCATTTGTGGTCAGTAGGGTTGTGGATTATTTGTTGCCTTGCCATTGCTTGTGACGGTGACCTGCAATGCACACCTGGGTCAGCACTCTTGACTCAGAGCACAGTTTGGCCTAGGTGTCATTATATCATACCCTCTTAGGCCCCTCCCACTGTTAGCGTGGTCACAACCAACATTTAGTGTGGCGTGCTTTGCATTCTGTTATGTTCCCAACCCCCGCTCCACCCCCAATAAAAGCAATAGGATGTTACCTGGATTTCATTTTGAAAATCTAGTCAACTTACCATGAGGTCAGTGGTGTATTTTGGTTTTGTACTGCCCTAGGCAAGACTAAAAATGGGCACCCCCCCGCATCTAAATGTGTCCCACCCCTTCTTCTTTAAGGTACACCCCTTTGTCTGTAAAATTCACCCCTTCCTCTTTAGGCTCCACCTCTTCCTATTAGAGCTCCACCTACTGACAACAATGATGGGGCACTATTCTTTCCACTGACAAAAACGGTGGGACACTATTCCTCCCACTGACACCAATGATGGGGCACTATCCCTTCCACTGACAACAATGGTGGGACACTATTCCTCCCACAGTAGGTGGAATAGTGCTGAAATCATTGGTGTCAGTGGAAGTAATAGTGACCCATCATTGGTGTCAGTGGGAGGAATAGTACCCCATCATTGGGGTCAGTGGGAGGAATAGTGCCCCATCATTGGTGTCAGTGGGTGGAATAGTACCCCATCATTGGTGTCAGTGGAAGGAATAGTTCCCCATCATTGGTGTCAGTGTGGGAGGAATAGTGCCCAATGTTGATGTCAGTGGAAAGATTAGTGCCCGATCATTTGTGTCAGTGTGGGAGGAATAGTGTCCCATCATTTGTGTCAGTGTGGGAGGAATAGTGCCCCAACATTGGTGTCAGTGTGGGAGGAATAGTGCCCCATCATTGGTGTCAGTGGGAGTAATAGTGCCCCATCATTGGTGTCAGTGGGAGGAATAGTACCCCATCATTGGTGTCAGTGTGGGAGGAATAGTGCCCCATCATTGGTGTCAGTGTGGGAGGAATAGTGCCCCATCATTGGTGTCAGCGTGGAAGTAATAGTGCCCCATCATTGGTGTCAGTGGGAGGAATAGTGCCCTATCATTGGTGTCAGTGGGAGGAATAGTGCCCCATCATTGGTGTCAGTGGAAGGAATAGTACCCCATCATTGGTGTCAGTGGGAGGAATAGTTCCCCCATTACTGGTGTCAGTGGGAGGAATAGTGCCCCATCATTGGTGTCAGTGAAAGGAATAGTGCTCCATCATTGGTGTCAGTGTGGGAGGAATAGTGCCCCAACATTGGTCTCAGTGTGGGAGGAATAGTGCCCCAACATTGGTGTCAGTGTGGAAGGAATAGCGCCCCATCATTGGTGTCAGTGTGGACGGAATAGTGCCCCATCATTTGTGTCAGTGTGGAAGGAATAGTGCCCCATCATTGGTGTCAGTGTGGGAGGAATAGTGCCCCATCATTGGTATCAGTGGGAGGAATAGTGCCCCATCATTGGTATCAGTGAGAGGAATAGTGCCCCATCATTGGTGTGAGTGGGAGGAATAGTGCCCCATCATTGGTGTCAGTGGGAGGAATAGTGACCCATCATTGGTGTCAGTGTGGGAGGACTAGTGCCCCAACATTGGTGTCAGTGTGGGAGGAATAGTGCCCCATCATTAGTGTCAGTGGGAGGAATAGTGACCCATCATTGGTGTCCGTGGAAGGAAAAGTGCCCCTTCATTGGTGTGAGTGGGAGGAATAGTGCCCCGTCATTGGTGTCAGTGGGAGTAATAGTGCCCCATCATTGGTGTCAGTGGGAGGAATAGTGCCCCATCATTGGTGTCCGTGGAAGGAATAGTGCCCCTTCATTGGTGTGAGTGGGAGGAATAGTGCCCCATCATTGGTGTGAGTGGGAGGTATAGTGCCCCGTCATTGGTGTCAGTGGGAGTAATAGTGCCCCATCACTGGTGTGAGTGGGAGGAATAGTGACCAATCATTGGTGTCAGTGTGAGAGTAATAGTGCCCCATCATTGGTGTCAGTGGGAGGAATAGTTCACCCATTATTGGTGTCAGTGGGAGGAATAGTGCCCCATCATAGGTGTCAGTGGGAGGAATAGTTCACCCATTATTGGTGTGAGTGGGAGGAATAGTGCCCCATCATAGGTGTCAGTGTGTGAGGAATAGTGCCCATCAGTGGTGTCAGTGTGGGAGGTATAGTATCCCATCATTGATGTCAGTGGAAGGAATAGTATCCCATCATTGGTGTCAGTGTAGGAGGAATAGTGCCCCATCATTAGTGTCAGTGGGAGGAATGGTGCCCCATCATAGTTGTCAGTGGGAGGAATAGTGCCCTGTCATTGGTGTCAGTGGAAGGGATAGTGCCCCATCATTGGTGTCAGTGTGGGAGGAATAGTGCCCCATCATTAGTGTCAGTGGGAGGAATAGTGCCCCATCATTGGTGTCAATGTGGGATGAATAGTGCCCCATCATTGGTGTCAGTGGGAGGAATAGTGCCCCATCATTGGTGTCAGTGTGGGAGGAATAGTGCCCCATCATTGGTGTCAGTGGAAGGAATAGTGTCCCATCATTGGTGTCAGTGTGGGAGGAATAGTGCCTCATCATTGGTGTCAGTGTGGGAGGAATAGTGCCCCATCATTAGTGTCAGTGGGAGGAATAGTGACCCATCATTGGTGTCCGTGGAAGGAAAAGTGCCCCTTCATTGGTGTGAGTGGGAGGAATAGTGCCCCGTCATTGGTGTCAGTGGGAGTAATAGTGCCCCATTATTGGTGTCAGTGGGAGGAATAGTGCCCCATCATTGGTGTCCGTGGAAGGAATAGTGCCCCTTCATTGGTGTGAGTGGGAGGAATAGTGCCCCATCATTGGTGTGAGTGGGAGGTATAGTGCCCCGTCATTGGTGTCAGTGGGAGTAATAGTGCCCCATCACTGGTGTGAGTGGGAGGAATAGTGACCCATCATTGGTGTCAGTGTGAGAGTAATAGTGCCCCATCATTGGTGTCAGTGGGAGGAATAGTTCACCCATTATTGGTGTCAGTGGGAGGAATAGTGCCCCATCATAGGTGTCAGTGGGAGGAATAGTTCACCCATTATTGGTGTGAGTGGGAGGAATAGTGCCCCATCATAGGTGTCAGTGTGTGAGGAATAGTGCCCATCAGTGGTGTCAGTGTGGGAGGTGTAGTATCCCATCATTGGTGTCAGTGGAAGGAATAGTATCCCATCATTGGTGTCAGTGTGGGAGGAATAGTGCCCCATCATTAGTGTCAGTGGGAGGAATAGTGCCCCATCATAGGTGTCAGTGGGAGGAATAGTGCCCTGTCATTGGTGTCAGTGGAAGGGATAGTGCCCCATCATTGGTGTCAGTGTGGGAGGAATAGTGCCCCATCATTGGTGTCAATGTGGGATGAATAGTGCCCCATCATTGGTGTCAGTGGGAGAAATAGTGCCCCATCATTGGTGTCAGTGTGGGAGGAATAGTGCCCCATCATTGGTGTCAGTGGAAGGAATAGTGTCCCATCATTGGTGTCAGTGTGGGAGGAATAGTGCCCCATCATTGGTGTCAGTGTGGGAGGAATAGTGCCCCATCATTAGTGTCAGTGGAAGGAATAGTGCCCCATCATTGGTGTCAGTGTGGGAGGAATAGTGCCCCATCATTGGTGTCAGTGTGGGAGGAATAGTGCCCCATCATTAGTGTCAGTGGGAGGAATTGTGCCCCATCATAGGTGTCAGTGTGGGAGGAATAGTGCCCCATCATTAGTGTCAGTGGAAGGAATAGTGCCCCATCATTGGTGTCAGTGTGGGAGGAATAGTGCCCCATCATTGGTGTCAGTGTGGGAGGAATAGTGCCCCATCATTATTGGCAGTGGGAGGAATAGTGCCCCATCATTGGTCTCAGTGGGAGGAATAGTGACCTATCATTGGTGTCAGTGGGAGGGATAGTGTCCCATCATTGGTGTCAGTGGGAGGAATAGTGCCCCATCATTGGTGTCAGTGGAAGGAATAGTGCCCCATCATTGGTGTCAGTGTGGAAGAAATAGTGCCCCATTATTGGTGTCAGTGTGGGAGGAATAGTGCCCCATCATTGGTGTCAGTGGGAGGAATAGTGCCCCATCATTGGTGTCAGTGGGAGGAATAGTGCCCCATTATTGGTGTCAGTGGGTGGAATAGTGCCCCATCATTGGTGTCAGTGGGAGGAATAGTGCCCCATCATTGGTGTCAGTGGGAGGAATAGTGCCCCATCATTGGTGTCAGTGGGAGGAATAGTGCCCCATCATTGGTGTCAGTGGGTGGAATAGTGCCCCATCATTGGTGTCAGTGGGAGGAATAGTGCCCCTGTCAATCAGTGAACTGCTAACAAGGACGCAGTCAGAAAGCACATTTAATTAGCCTTTAGGTTCACCTAAACCCAATCACTAAAGATGGATATAAACTTTAGGTTGGCCATACACTATACAATTTTATATACAATTTCTGCCCAATTTCCTTTATATTTACTTTCAACTACGTAGTGCAAGGGTCTGCCTAATTGTATACAATTGAAAGTGTTGTTCAGGTTTGACCTCCTATTATATGGTTTTGGTAAATCTAAAGGAAAACGATACAAGATAATTGTATGATGTATGGCCAGCCTTAGCGTGACGCTAAAAACAATCCTATTCAAGTATGTATTAACTCAAAAAAGTGCCTTCTATTGGTAAAACTGTGGTAACCCAAATGGAAGAGGAAAAAAAAATCTGAAGAATATATAAAAAAAACACCATATTTTTAAAAATGTATATTTTTTAACCACCTTCCACCCGCCATATAGTAAAATGACGGGCGCAAGGTGGTTCTCTCATTCTGGGAGGACGTCATATGACATCCTTCCATTCTCACCGCGCATGTGCGGCTCAGGGAGCACGTAGCGCAGCGATCGGCGGTGCGCTGTGTCCCTCGGACACAGCGGATCACCGATCCACGGAAAGAGCCGAAGATGTCGGCTTGGTCATGTGATCAGCTGTGTTCAATCACAGCTGATCACATGTAAACAGGGAAATGTCGGTTATCGGCTTTTATCTCCTCACGAGCTGTCACGCTGACAGAGGAGAGGAGAGCCGGTAATCGGCATTCCACGGAGGGGACATGTACACAGATCATCAGGGCACTGATGATCAGTGTGCCTGATGATCAGTGTAGCCCCAGCAGTGCCACCTGTCAGTGTCCATCAGTGCCTTGTGTCAGTGCTCATCAGTGCCAGTGCCCATCAGTGCCGCATCAATGCCACATATCAGTGCCCATCTGAGCTGCCTTTCAGTGTCACCCATCAGTGCCAGTCAGTGCCACCTATCAGTGCTGCCAATCAGTGCCACCTATCAGTGCCAGTCAGTGCCGTCTATCAGTGCCCATCAGTGCCACATAACAGTGCCAGTCACTGCCGCCTACCAGTGCCAGTCAGTGCCACCTAACAGTGCCACCTATCAGTGCGATATATCAGTGCTGCCTTTCAGTGCCCATCAGTGATGTCTGTCAATGCCCATCAGTTCCATCTACCAGTGCCTCCTCAGCAGTGCCCATCAGTGCCACCTATCAGTGTCTATCAGTGCAGCCCATCAGTGCCCATCATTGCAGCCTCATTAGCGCACATCAGTGAAGGAGAAAAATCACTTATTTACAAAATTTTATAACAAAAACTAAGAAACTTTTTTTTCAAAATTTTCGGTGGTTTTTGGTTTGTTTAAGAAAAAATAAAAATCCCAGAGGTGAGTAAATACCAGGGGCGGACTGACCATTTGGAAACTCGGGCACCGCCCGAGGGCCCGGGGTCAGTAGGGGGCCCCATGAGATGCCCCTGGTACCTTTTTCATAGGCATTTTTGAGTTTGGGCAAGGACACAGGGGCCCCATGATCCCCTTTTGCCCAGGGACCCCATGAGTTGTCAGTCCGCCCCTGGTAAATACCACCAAAATAAAGCTCAAAGAATAATAACAATTTCATATGGGTACTGTTGCATGACCGCGCAATTGTCATTCAAAGCGTGACAGCGCTGAAAGCTGGAAATTGGCCTGGGCAGGAAGGGGGTATAAGTGTCCTGCAGGCTTGTGGTTAAAATATATTCTTCAGATTTTTTTTAACATATAAAAAAAGTAATTTTAACATATATTTGTAAATGCATTCCAAATATTTGAAATGTATTTTTAAACATATTTGTCATATATTTTGTAATAAAAAAGCATTTCAACATACGGTGTATATATATATATATATATATATATATATATAAATATATTTTGAAATATACTAAATATGGCCAAAATTGTAGCATTTCAAATATATGTAAATATATTTGGAAATAATATATTTAAAAATCTATTTCAAATATATTTTTCTTCCATATGGGAAATTATTATTATTATTATTTTTGTACAAGATTTATATAGTGCCAACAGTTTACACAGCACTTTACAGTATAATAGCAAACCAAAGAAAAACCGATTAGTTATGGACTCAACCAAGTCTTTGTCTAATAAAGGAACAGTAAAGGCAACAGTAACTCAAGTCACTCAAATAGCCACTTGTTACAACCAAGGTATGCAGAATATCATCTCTGAACTCACAACCTTGAAGCAGATGGACTATAGTAGCAGAAGACCACATCGGGTGCCATCGGGTGCCCTGAGAACAGTATGGAGGCTACAATTTACACAGGCTCACCAAAATTGGACAATAGAAGATTGAAGAAACATTGCCTGGTCTTGATTTCAGCTGTGACATTCAGATGGTAGGGTCAGAATTTGGAGTATACAACATGAAAACATAGATCCATCCTGCCTTGTATCAACAGTTCAGGCTGGTGGTGGTGGTGTAATGGTGTGGGGGATATTTTCTTGGCACACTTTGGGCCCCTTAGTACCAATTGAGCATTGTTAGAACACCACAGCCTACCTGAGTATTGTTGCTGACCATGTCTATCCCTTTATGACTACAGTGTACCCATATTCTGGTGGCTACCGGCACGATAATGCACCATGTCCAAGCTCAAATCATCTCAGACTGGTTTCTTGAACATGACAATGAGTTCACTGTACTCCAATGGCCTCCACAGTCACCAGATCTCAATCCAATAGAGCACCATTTGGATGTGGTGGAATGGGAGATTCACATCATGAATGTGCAGCTGACAAATCTGCAGCAAGTGCGTGATGCTATCAATATGAACCAAAATCTCTGAGGAATGTTTCCAACACCTTGTTGAATCTATACCATGAAGAATTAAGGCAGTTCTGAAGGCAAAAGGAGGTCCAACCCGGTATTAGCAAGGTGTACTTAATAAAGTGGCCAGTGAGTGTATAAATATATGCAGGTTCCCTTATATACAGTAAACAGTGCTGTGTTCCGGCATCAGTACAGAAACTTTCTATCCCATTTCAGGAACAAAACTGAGTAGGGCTAAGTGCTGTTCAGTAATTCACAGGAAACCTTGTATTTTTATGAATACAAGGCTTCTTCTGATTGGCTGAGGTGGAGATTGTGACATCAGCTGCCTGACTCTCTATCTGAGCCAATTACAGTGCCATGGCCTACCTGAGTATTGTTGCTGACCATGTCCATCCCTTTATGACTCCATCTTCTGATGGTACTTCCAGCAGGATAATGCACCAAGTCACAAAGCTCAAATCATCTCAAACTGGTTTCTTGAACATGACAGTGAGTTCACTGAACTCCAATGGCCTCCACAATCTCCGGATCTCAATCCAATAGAGCATCTTTGGGATGTGGTGGAATGAGAGATTCACATAATGGGTGTGCAGCCAACAAATCTGCAGCAACTGCATGGTGCTATCATGTCAATATGGACCAAAATCTCTGAGGAATGGTTCCATCACCTTGTTGAATCTATGCCATGAAGAATCAAGGCAGTTCTGAAGGCAAAAGGGGATCCAAACCGGTACTAGCAAGGTGTACCTAATAAAGTGGCCGGTGAGGGTATATGGCCACCAAAAGGCTGACCACAGACTATGCATTGTACAATCTCCTTTACATCTACAATCTTCTATGCAGTGCGGGGGGCTGCCTTATTGTACAAAGATTGATTGCATCGATTGGGTTTGTCCTTCTATTACATCAGTGTGGATCTGCAGTAGAAAACCACCGATCACTGCAAGGGACCACAACTGTTTACTGTGTGCCCTGTTCACACATGGAGGAGCATTTGGGTGTGCTATGGTGCCGAAATCTGCAACATGTCTGCGTTTTCCATCCCACACCACAGCTCATCAGCACCTCCATGTCTCCCTGTGTTTCCACACACAGCATCTGAGCTGCAATACATAGACCTGAATGAAATGTCACATGGAATATTCCAATAAAGTAAAAAGCAAAAATAAACAGAGATCTACTCTTAAAAAGCAGAAGGCACCACCAGCCACATGTGACACTTCCTGTGCAGTAACATGTGATGTTTTACCGTGCAGGAAATGTCAGCTCTGGCCACAAGGAGATTGTACAATCAGGTTGTATAGTGTACAGTCAACCTAAAAGGTGGTTCCTGAAGAGCTGATGAAGCAGGGTAAGGGCTTGTTCACACTTGCAGCCGAGGACAGTAAAAATAGACAGCTAAGCTGCAGTTTCACCACCCCCCTTAACCACGGCTGTGATGTTTTATGGCCATGGGAGAAACTATACAGTACTGCCACGTAATCCAAACCATTTGAGTGAATGGGGCTGTATGTTTAACATGTTTAATGTATGATGCTGTGGGCTTTCAGCAGGGGAAAACGGGCAGTAAGGTCCATGTCCCTACACTAGCCAAAACTAGGGAGTAAATAAGAAATCATATATATATATATATATATGTGTGTATATATATATACAGTATATCCGGGCGGCACAGGGGGTTAGTCGTTAGCACTTCTGCCTTGCAGTAATTGGGTCATGGATTCGATTCCCAACCATGGCACCTCCTGCATGGAGTTTGCATGTTCTCTCTGTGCTCGCGTGGGTTTCCTCCGGGTACTCCGGTTTCCTCCCTCACTCCAAAGATATGCTGGTAGGTTAATTGGCTCCTCTCTAAATTGTCCTAGTTTCATCCCTGGCCATGCGGGATCTCCTGCATGGTAGGGGTTGGGGAAAGACCTGGCAACCTACCCTGTAAAATAATTCATGGAAAAAGTCGCTTAGGAGTCAGGGTCAGATACAACTGAATATATATATATACAGTGGGGCAAAAAAGTATTTAGTCAGCCACCAATTGTGCAAGTTCTCCCACTTAAAAAGATGAGAGAGACCTGTAATTGGCATCATAGGTAGACCTCAACTATGAGAGACAAAATGAGAAAAAAAATCCAGATAATCACATTGGCTGATTTGGAAAGAATTTATTTGCAAATTATGGTGGAAAATAAGTATTTGTTCAATATCAAAAGTTCATCTCAATACTTTGTTATATATCCTTTTTTTACATACTGTCCCCCAGTTCAGTACAGTGTCATCTTTGACTGGTGTGGCGGTGATCAGGGATACTGACTGGTGACAGTATGTAAAAAAATATATATATATTTTTCCTTTCAATAGATTTTTATTTAAAAAATTTTGTTTTTAGAAGATACAATTGCAACCGTTCTCATGAAGTATGAAATTGATTAAAATTGAGCAAAAGCGGCTATGCATTAAATAGAAAAACTGTAACAAGTGACAAAATAGTTGGTATGGCTAAAGGTACATTGATCGTGTTAGAACAATGAAACAATACAGGTAGCAGGAGAAAATCCATACAGTCTGGGATCCAGCATTGGTAATTATAAAATAAGTTATTTTTATTAAATTTTTAACACCTTCCCGCCTGGTCTATAGCAGATTGATGGCCGGGCGGGACACTCGCCGTTGTGACTGGCCGTTATATGACGTCCTGTTAAAATGAGCTGCTCACACGGCCACAGGGCCACGCAGCGGCACAATCTGTCACCTGCTGTGTCCATGGGACACAGCCAATTACACATCACTACACCAGCCCGTTGCCAGTGTCATGTGAGCGCTGTGACCAATCACAGCAGATCACATGTCAATTGTATCCAATGGATGGCTTTCTGTCATGCCATCCATTGTATACAATTATGTTGTTAACTGTGACTGGTCAAGCCTGTCACCTGATACAGACAGGGCCAATCACAGCCCATCTGTATCATGTGATCTGCTTTGCCTCGTCACAGCTAATCACAACAAAAGACTGAATGAATC
The DNA here is from genome assembly GCF_062004578.1 of Staurois parvus. NCBI lineage: Eukaryota > Metazoa > Chordata > Amphibia > Anura > Ranidae > Staurois > Staurois parvus. The sequence continues at coordinate 26,076,888 of NW_028317821.1, forward strand.
AGTTTCATTCAGTAACAATGATTGTAAAGATCAATGAAATACATTGGTATTAGCAATCAGAATGCGTTAAAAAAAATAAGAAATTATGATTACTTGCCTAGAGTAGTTCATTGTTACTATGGTAACATTGTATTGCTTTGGTCACAGTGTGCTGAAAAATAAAATAGTAAAAAAAAGAAAAATTTTATTAAAAATAAAAAAAAATAGAAACATTTGAAAAAAATAACAAATTCAAGTATTATTATAATTTTTTTTTTATTGTTTACAAACGATTTTATTGTACATAAGTAGACAGTAAAACAACAGCACAGTATGAAAGTGATATTGTCAACAAAAATATGGCACATTTGAAACGTACAATACATAAAAGTATATTAACATAAAAAAGAAGATAGAGGAAGAAAGAAAGTTATGAGTGCATGAGATACATAAATGATAAAACAGATTGAGTGATACAGCTATCAACAATATATGTCAGCTATTCTTTACCGGGGATGTTGTTAATCATGCAATAAATGTCTACAATCCTTCCATGACTCCCATTTTTTATCGTATAAGTGCATCTTATCCAGTAGTGTATAATGAATACGTTCCATAAGCATTACAGCGTCAATTCTGTGTAAAACAGAGTCCAAGGGTACAGCATTAGACCGCCAATGCAGGGCAATGGACCACAAAGTGGCAATACATAATGTATGTAGCAATCTCAGAGTGGCATCAGAGACCCCTGGGATATGAACCCCCAATAAACAGGTCTGTATAGACAACTGTATCTGGTTGCCCGATAGTGAGGTAGCCACCTCAAATATCTTACGCCAGATCAAAGATATGTTTGGGCAATCCCAAAACATATGGACCAAAGTACCTGTGCGGCCACAGCCCCGGAAACATAAAGGGGATGTTTGTGGAAACATTGTATGTAGTCTGGACGGAGTATAATACCATCTGGTTAAAACTTTAAGGGCCGTCTCACGAACCGAAAGAGATCTAGAGCTCTTGCATATATTATCCACCATGGAGTCCCAATCCTCATCCGAAAAAGTGATACCACAATCCTCCTCCCACCTCTGCCTGTACATAGGAGGAGCATGAAAAAGACAGATCAAAAATTGGTGATAAAGATCTGAAATAAGACCCCTACCTCTAGGAGAGTCACGGCTGACACGCTCAAAAAAAGAGATCGGAGAAGATGGGGTAAGGCCAAAGTGCACATTAAAAAAGTGCCTAATCTGTCTATAACGAAGGTACTCACGAAGAGGAACATCAAATAGCACGCGCAGCATATCGAAGGTAATATAAGATCCTCCTCTTTGGAAATCAGACAATCTGATAAAGGATCGATCATACCACCAACGAAACATGTGAGGGGAAGAAAAGGCTACAACAAAAGTAGGATCACCAAAAAATGAAACACCTGGGGGAATATGAGAGACTAAACTCAGCTTAGCCTTGTATTTGGACCAAAGTGTCAGCGAGTGGGTCACTATAGAGTTATGAAAAGTAAGCGATCGGGGGGAGATTTTAGACCATAAAATTCCCGGTAAATAAAAAGGACGTATCGACTGAGACTCAAACTTAATCCATGGGATTTGAGAGTTAATAGTAGCCCATTGTGATAATTGCGCAAAACGAGCCGAGAGGTAATATAGCCAAAAGTTGGGAAGACCAAGACCTCCCGTCCGTTGTGAGCGATACAAAATGGATGAGGCAAAACGTGGATGCTTATTTCCCCAAATAAAATTGTTAATAATCCGCTGAAAATGATCCAAAAACGTTTTTGAAACCGGAACTGGAAGTGCTCTAAAAAGATAAAGCAGTTTGGGCAAGATATTCATTTTAACCGCCGTGACTCTACCCAGAAAGGAGATATGATAACCATGCCAAATCTTCAGTAGAGTAGAGAGACGTGACACACATGGTGGATAATTAGCCACAAACATATCCGAGTATCTGGGAGCAAGATTAATCCCCAAATAGGATATCCTGTCCTTGACCCAGCGAAATGGAAAAGAACTACGGAGAGATGCACTTAGGGAGTCAGGAACATTAACAGGCATAATTACCGATTTGGTAAAATTAACGGTGAGGCCTGACACTTTAGCAAAATCATTCAATACGACACACAAATTGGGCAAAGAAGTCAACGGGTTAGTAATAAAAAGCATAACATCATCAGCATACATGCTCAGCTTAAAGTGTGAAACTAATAACGAATAGCCAGAAATATCCGAATGTGATTTGATCGCCAATGCCAAAGGTTCCAACACCAGCGCAAACAAAAGGGGCGAAAGAGGACAACCCTGACGGGTACCTCTACCCAATGTAAAAAAGTCAGAGTTACAGCCAGGAAGCCTTATTCTTGTTTTAGGAGAGTCGTATAGGGCATGTATGCCTGCCAAAAACCCATCACTGAAGCCCATTTTCTGTAGCAAAGAGAACAAGTAGGGCCAAAGGACACTGTCAAAGGCCTTGTTTATGTCTAAACTCATCAACAGAACCTCTTTGGAATGTAAATTGGCATCTTGAATAACGTTTAGAGTGAGACGAATGTTATCAGTAATAAATCTGTCGGGAATAAAACCCGACTGGTCTGGAGATACCAAAGAGGAGATAATAGGAGCCAACCTGTTCGCCAAAATGCGGCTAAATATCTTCAGATCATTATTCATTACTGAGATTGGTCTATAGTTTTGCGGCAAACAGTGGTCTTTCTGTGGCTTGGGTATTAGAGACATGTTAGCTAACAACATCTCCTCGGGGAATTTACCCCCCTGTAAAACATCATTAAATAGTGTTATCAAGTATGGAGCCAATGTAGAGGCAAAATGTTTATAATAGCCAGCAGTAAATCCATCAGGACCTGGTGCAGTAGAGCGTTTCAGCGCTCCTATTGCACATGTTATTTCCTCTAAAGTACAGGGGGCATTAAGAGAGGCAATCTGAGAAGGTGTGAGAGCAGGAAGGGGTATAGAATCTAGCCATGAATCTGATAGAGAAACAGAATCCGACTGTGGAGAAGCCAGTAGTTTAGAATAAAAATTTTCAAAAATACCCAAAACTTCCTGAGGTAATGATGAGATAGCACCTGAATTAGTACGCAATTTATACACATGTGGGGGGCGCAAAGAATGGTTCAATTTCCTAGCAAACATGGTAGATGCTGAGTTGCTATGTAATAGGAACGAGGCCTTCGACCAGCGGAGGGCCTTTTCAGGGCCTTTTTATTTTTTTTGGGAAAGTAGGGCATTCAGTTCCAAGCGTTTTTGGGACAACAGCTGTTTATTAAGTAAAGATGGATCAGCTACATGGCTTCTATAGTGTGCTTCTAATTCTCGGGTTAAAAGTAGTATCTGCTGCCAACGTTTTTTATTTCTGGCCGAAGCCATAGAGATAAGTCGGCCCCGTAGGACCGCCTTGTGGGCTACCCAGAGTGTGGCTGGGGAAATATCAGGGGTTGAATTAGATTGAAAGTATTCCTTAAGAGATGTAACCACCTCCTGCCGAGAGTCAGTATCAGTTAGCATAGAATCATTAAGTCTCCATGAAAAGGGAGTAGGTGCCAATCCCACAAACGTGATAGATAAAGCCATAATACTGTGATCCGACCAGGTGCTCAAATGAATACTAGCTATCCTAGAATTAGCTAGCAAAATAGGGGTACAAAAGATATAGTCTAGTCTAGCATAAGAGTCATGTGGGTGGGAATAAAATGTGTAATCCCTGGCTCCCGTGTTGTGCGCCCTCCAAGCATCCACCAACTGGAGGGCATCTAGTTTCTTAGTAAGGGATTTTGGGAAAGCTTGGGAAGTGTGCGAGGCGGAGCTACGGTCCAAAAGAGGATTTGCCACCAGATTAAAATCACCACCCACCAATAGATGGGGGGACAAAAATTTATCCAGAGCACCAAAAAATTTAGAAAAAAAGGTAGCCTGTGCTGAATTTGGTGCATAGACATTAGCAATTGTAAGTTCTCGACCTGAAAGGGTGCCCTTAAGAATAATAAACCTACTGTCTGGATCACGATACACATGTTGAACCTCAAAAGGAAATGAGTTATGTAGAAAAATGGCCACTCCCCTACTCTTGGAGGAATGTAGGGTATAATACCCCTGCCTATAGGATCTATGAAAAAAGGTCGGGTGTTTTGCGGCTGCAAAATGTGTTTCCTGTAATAAGATGATTTTTGCTCCTAATCTTTTATATTGAAGAAAGGCTGTTTTGTGCTTATTTGGCGAATTGAAACCCTGGACATTATGTGAAATACATTGCATTACCATAATAAACAGAGCTTGCCACTATCATCATAAAAGTACACATTACAAGGATATCCCCTAAAGTTATTTGACTAGACATAGAAACCCGCAAGTCTGCATCAGACAGACATACAGGTGGCAGAACCAGCCTAGGGGACCTCCAGACCCCAACATAGGGGTCATGACGTCCACAGACCGACATAATACCATCCACATGCACTAAAGTTTTAAGAAAAGAAAAAGCGAAAAACAATGGAGAAGAAGCTTTAACATCTTCTATATTTGAAAGGGTAACTGAAGAACGTGGATCAGGCAGAAAAGTCGTCATACCTGATAAAACAAAAAGTTCAAACAATAAGGGGCCACATGGGCCCAAACCCTGTCTCCTTAGAACATGGAAAACAGAGCTGCAACCCCGCAATCGGGCGGCGACACCTCCGGCCATGTCAGGAGGCAGGGTGGGGTAACGTGTCAAAGAGTAGTACAACCATGAAGTAATGGGCGCAATTAGGAGGGTCCAATGACCCTTGTTATACCTTAACCCGTACAGTTATCAATGCAAGGCATACAAAATATTCAGTATTGCAAAAATATCACAGCAACAACCACAGAAATACACAACCTGACAATGTAAAAAATAGAGAGCAAAATCCCTGTGTCCCAAATCTTAGTAAAGTCATAAAAAACAATAGACCAAACCAAAGACTATCAAGACAATGAGTATTAGGCAAGTGAGAGTGGACACGTCAACCCGGTTCTTGTCTGACTCTCCTTCTATCCCTCCGTGGGGAAGGGGTATACCAAATGGGAGAAATACGAGGGGTGGAGGGTGGACGTTGAGGTGATGGGGCATCCGCCAAGCCCAATTTGGCCAAGATTGCTCTACCTTCGGGAGGGGATGTAGCTATATATGTGCTCCCATTGTGTGGAACTATCAGCTTAAAAGGGAAGCCCCACTTGTAGCGGATACGAGCTGAGAACAGGGCAGTTGTAACTTCTTTCATCTTTCTACGTTTCTCCAACGTGGCCGGGGAAACATCAGGATAGATTTGTAAAACCGAGCCCTCAAAGGAGATTGTTGGAGTATTGCGAGAAGCTCTGAGGATTTCTTCCTTGGTCAGAAAATCCTTCATGCACAGGACAATATCCCTAGGCGGCTTGTCAGCAGGAGGTTTAGGGCGTAGGGCTCGCGTGGCTATTTCCTGAGAGAGAACATTAGTGCTTTTATGCAATTCTGATTGAAATTTGGCAGCTAGTTTGGCGTACATAGATTCCAAGCAGGACTCCAAGTCCCCTTTTGTGAGATGCTGTGTATTTTCGCTGACTAAGGCCGATAAGGGAGCGGTGGTATCCCGTGCGGGATCGGACAGGGATGCTTGCTCTGTGTTGACTGGAGACATGCCGCAAATCTCGTGAGCCTTAAGTAGGTATGTTGTGAGGGACTTCTGAGCTTGTCCCTTTTTTTTCTTGGTGGACGGCATACAAGTAATCTCCCGGGGGTGATCAACTGAAAATTGGAAAGTGAGTGAAGATTATAACCCCAGGGGACCTATAGCGCCCAAAATAGGTTCAGGGTTGTAGTTACATGGATGCTGTCAGATCCATATGCGATAACATTATATTGTAAAAATATTCAGCAAGCCTTGAGAGGGTAGATAGAACATAAGTCGCAGCAATCCTGCAAAAAATTCACGTTGGAGCAAGATGATGGCACTGGATCCCAACTCAGGACATGAGAGGGACGGATGGGAAGCAGGAAGCAGAGGACCTCCAATTCTGAGCACAGGGCCCCGCAGGGAGACACCCTCTGGGGCAGTATCAAGGCCCCAGTAGGCCTCTGAGCACAGTAAGGGCCACAGTCACAGAGGATGATGGATTCTGGGGCTATTAATATGTGGCCCACTCCCCAAAGCACTGTGGGGAGATCATAGTGACAGGATGCTGCCTGTACCCCCCACTCACTGTGTCCAGGTGAAAGGAGGCCTCTGGCAGAAGGTGTAGGCTGCAAACGTCGCCGCCGCCGCGGGGAGCAGCAATACACAGCGGCGTCCCTCTCCCAGCCTCTGTGATACAGAGGACAATGCAGACGTCCTCGGATGATCCCCCACAGCCCGGATGGCAGCGGGTGTGGATGGAAGACGCCGGAGCCCCGGCCCGCGCGGCCGCACCAGGCCGCGGATGTCCACCGCCACGAGGGGCGGAAATGTCGCCCGGATTCCACCTCCCAGGTATCCGGAATGACACCAGGGCCCTCCTCTGCTCCACTGTGATCCGCTGCTGTACGGATGGCAGCGGATTCCGAAAATCGGCGCCGGAGCTCCGGATTATGCGGCCGCTCCGGTCGCCATCTTGGACACGCCCCGTATTATTATTATTTTCACCAGAGAAATGTAGAATATATTTTGACCTAAATTTATGAAGACATTTTATTTATTTGCAAAATTTTATAATAGAAAATTATATATATTTTTTAAAGGTTTCAGGTGTTTTTTGCTTTATTTAGCAAAAAATAAAAAACTCAGTGGTGATTAAATACCACCAAAAGAAAGCTCTATTTGTGTGAAAAAAATGCTAAAAATGTTATATGGGTAGAGTGTTGCATGAAGGTGCAATTGTCATTCAAAGTGCGACAATGCTGAAATCTGAAAATTGGCCTGGGCAGGAAGGGGTATAAGTGCCCGGTATTGAAGTGGTTAAACTATAGTGACACTGTACTACTGTGGGGGAAGGTGATGAGAGATTGTTTTATTTCTTTAAACTGAGATTGCTGTTACAATGATGAATTCAATTCATGACAGCTTGCTGTCTATAGACATACTGTGATTGGCCACAGCTAATCACATGGTATTGGGTGCTGTGATTGGCATGGGTACCATGAGATAGCTGTGTGCCAATCACAGCACTTCTACAAAAAGCACAGTTGTTATGAATGAAACTGATTTATGACAGTTATGTATACATTGTGATCTCATAGCGATCATGTGATCTCTTTGTCACTCAAAATGGCCGGGCATCGGGAACCGTCATCCATTGTGTCTGATGTCCACAGCAGCTACAGGAGCGGCATGCAAGTGTGCATGTAGGAAGCAACGTAGTTGATGAGCCTGCCTGTGCTGTCCGCCCACATTAAATACTGTGAGCAGTCTTAAGGTAGTTAAATGAAATCATGTTATGGTCACTGCTACCTAGATATTCCCTCATATAAACATTAGTAATAAGCTCTGCATGGTCTGAGATGAAGAGGTCCAACAGAGCTTCATTTCTAGTTGAGGCCTTTATGAATTGTACCATAAAATTATGGTACTAATACTATTGTACTAGGTACAACAGTAATATAATACTAGGTACTATTGTAATAGGTTCATAAATTTCTATCCTTTTTCTTGTTTTATAAGTACAATTACTCCAGTCAATTTCATGGTAGTAAAAAATCTCCTAATATTATCACTGCCCCAGCCCTTATATTCCTTTCTATCTGTGCAAGGAGCTGAGTCTCCACCTCCTCCTTAGCACTGTGGGGCCTGTAACAAACTATAATAATTAATTTTTAAGTATGCACACCTATATTCAGTTCCACCCATAATACTTCAGAACCATCACACTCCCAATCCACAAGGTCCTCTTTTACACTCACTTTGAGATCGCTTCTCACATAGAGACAGACACCACCACCTTTCCGAATTGCCCGGTCTCTCCAAAAGTGAGCAAAAAGAGGAATATTATTGTCTCAATCATGTGAAAAATGAAGCCAAGATTCAGCAATACCACTTAAATCATAGTTCTCTTCATTCACCATAGCTTCCAACTCACCTATTTTGCTTGACAGACTTCTGGCATTGGTGAACAAAGAGTTTCATTCATTGTCGCAGTTTGTGCTTGTGTTTGCCTTTTTTTAAGTAGTACTGTAATTTTCAATGGTTGTTTGTAACATGGGAACCTTGTTATCAGCTGCCATAGCTCTTCCCCCATCTTTCCCCATTCCACCCACCATGAGGGTCTGACCCCTGAGTAGCCTGCCTGCCCCATTAAATTGTAAGCTCCATGAGCAGGGCCTTCATATTCCTTCTGTACTGAAATGTTTTGTAATTGTACTGTCTCCCGCTATATTGTAAAGCGCTTCTCAGACTTATTATTCATTAGTTTCATGTTCTCTCATTCTCCCCCCCCCCCCTATTTTTGCCACACTCCATACATCATACAATACTCACCACATGTCTGTATCCCCCCTCCCTCCTCCTCCCCTCAGTTCTGACATATTGATCATTACATTTTCAATATTCATTACAAACATATTTGCCCTCTTGGTTCCCTTTCCCCCCCCTTTTTTCCTTGCCCCCGAAGTCTGCCACTTTCATAGGTTAATTTCCATTATAGAACATATCACCACAACACCACATTCACCCCCTCCAGCCATCCTCCACATGGCTATGCTGACTCAGTTCCCTTCTTCCCTCCCCCCTGGGAGGAGCCTTGCAATCACTGCACCTGTTCATGTTTTGTTCCAGGGATACCAGGCATGTGTCATCCGGAGTTTACTTCCTGTCTTGTGGTTTGCATTCCAGCAGCCATTTCCCCACAGGTATAAAAGCACACTCCCACACCATCTCACTCAGGCATCAACAGCGAGGCTCTTACTTTACTTTCCATTCATCGTGCATCAGCATCAGAGGTATCTACACCATATTCATATGTCTCATCCATTCACTTAACCATTGCCTCCTAAAGGTCATTCATTTACCCACACACACATTCTTTATTTTATGTTTTCTAATGTTCCCAATTTTTTTTTTTTTTTCCCCCAACAACAGTCCAATATCACTACACAGCACTCACACAGTGCTGACACTTTGCTCACCACTTCACGTTTGAAGAGATATATATGGTCTACAGCCACACTCATTACTTTGAACTGATAATCATCCATTATCCACTAGTCTTATTACTTTTATTTTTATGATGTTTACTAATATTATTATTTTTATCATCATTGCCAGTGTTACTACTATGATTATTTTCATATACATTATTTTTTTTATATATTTTATTTTAAAAAAATGTTTTCTATTTATTTACATTTGCAGGTGCTATATTCATGTATTTTTAATAATTTTTTATTTGCTTTGTTTCTTAGTGCATGCATATCTCTTTGTATATGTGTATATGCATGTGTATATATGTATGTATATGCGTTTATAAAAACTACAAAAGATTGCACTTTAAATAACCCCCTCCAACTCCTCATCTTATAACAAGTAGAGGAGGTGGAGCTTTGCTCCCAAGGCATCTAGCCCTGGTTATTTTTTACTACTTGACCTCCATACAGGTTGGTCATCAGCTCTGAGGAAAGGGATTCGTCCCCGAAACGCGTCAGCCATTTGACCGCACTGACAGTGAGAACACCTTGCCCGCCGTTGTGGCCATTGTCATTTTTCTATGCTTTTTAGATACATGCTTCGTCTGTGAGTATGTTTTTATGATTTAATTCCTACAATAAACCTTGGATAATGCACTAGGTGTGTGCGCCACCTGTTTTCTCTCTATCCAGTGGCTGATTTCCCCGTCTGAGGAGGGCTGCACCCCTGGAACATTTCCTTTTGGTTGTCGCTGTCCTGGTACCCTTGGCTTCCCTTTTGGCTGTGCATATCCTGAGGCGCTGGAGAGTACATACGCTATCCGGTTCGGTTTTTTCCTTTGGGGTCACCGGCTGCCTAGGTCTTGACCAGTCATTTCAAGTTGACAACATGGTGATATCCATAGATGAAAGACTTTTAAGAAGGACTTCTCTAGCCAAGGGGTTCTATAATTCTGTGGACTCTTTTGAAAAAATAGACAATATGCAGGACAATAATAACATAAGCAAAACAGCCACTGTGTCTGTAGACTCAGCAATAAAAGACGAGAAATGTATGATTTCAAAATTTTATCAGTTACAACACATGCTAGAAAATGAGATGACTCAATGGTGGGACATAATATCACTGAAAAAATATCTAGAAGTAAATAGAGCACCGAGGGGGTTAAGAATCACTAAAAAATGTAACTTCTTAGATGAAGATCTCATGAATGACTGGTATGACAGCTCCAGGGCCTGCAGCAATAAATGGATGAATATCATCATTCAACAACGTGAAAGAAACAAAGAGAAAATACACACACACATCAAAGATATAGAGAACCAACTGAACAATTACACACACGTACCCACATTTTCAGAGTGGGACAGTAAAATAAACAATCACACAGTAGATTTTGAGGCTACACTCATCAGCTCTAAGTCCACAAAGTTTGAAAGAGACAGAGAGGACTTTCTACAAGGTCGTGAGCATGGGTGGAAAAAATCGAGACCAATAGGGCACAACAAGTTCCACCACACTCAGGGGGATATCCAACAAGAATTTGGTAACACATCTCACCATCCCAATAAATCCAATTCTAATAGAGACAGAACAACACATACAGCCCACACTGAAGGGCCACAGGTTCCATCTACCAGACCCTATAAGGGTAACCAAGCACTCACCCATCAGACTAATGGAGGCTATGATAATCACCGGACCTTTGCCCATGGCCCTCCAAGGGCTACACACAGAAGGCAACATAACAACAGAAATTATAATACAAATAAAAACATTAATTTTCATAAAACCTTTAAATATCCCCCCGATGTTGTCCAGTACCACCATGCTACTAACAACTCACTGGCACCTCTCCATTCCATGCCAGCCAGAGGAGGTCACTCCAATGATCAACCACATCATAATCAATCACCCTTCAGAGAGACCACCGTCTCAATTTCCCCCATAACACACTCTGCATCAACCCCTCCAGCCAACACGAACACCCTACCAAACTTGCCATCCCCCTCATCCTCTCATTTTTTAGAGGAAAGTGCACCCCGAGGGGGAATAAACAGGAGAAAAAGAATAGAAAAATCAGTAGAGGAAAACGAGGAGGAAAGAAACACCAAAAGAGGAAAAATTCTCGAGGACTGTGTGATACCATCAAAATTTTCAACCTTACCAAATTGACATTAACTGATGATGAACTATTTCTTCTAAGAAAAGGTTTGAACTTTGCTCCTCCTAATCCCCCCAACCTTTTTGAAATTTTTATAGATCTTAACAGATTCATCCGCCTCTTGACCCTCAAGCGCTATTATGCCATGAAGGACGGCTCCAATCAGACTGACCCAGTTCACAATGATGTCATCGCTGAGTCATTAGGAGCCAATGAGATTGACATCCTAAAAACTCTGGAAGAACTATGGGATGAAGGCCACTGTGACCTAGAAAATCCAGATCCCATACCTCCTGAACAGTCCCATACATATCTCAGCATGGCGGAAATCTCCCACACACATTTTAAACCAAAATCCATTTTCAATCCACATTGGGCCAAGGGTAATTTTATCCCTGCATTTTACGAAGTCGTTTATTCAGACTTATGCAAACTATGTGACACCACTAAGAAAAACCACACATCAGATATGTCATACTCAGAAAAAATGACACTTCATAAGCTCAAGAACAATTCAGATATCATTATCAAGCAAGCGGACAAAGGAGGGGGTATAGTGATCCAGAATAGACAGGACTATCTTAAAGAAGCCATGAGACTCCTGGGCGACAGTGAGACCTATGAAACACTAACAGCAGACCCCATCAGTCACTATAAAACCTCCCTGAAGGCTCTACTAGACTCAGCCTCACAAGTAGGTGTGTTGACAAAACCTGAGTTACTTTTTCTCTATAGACCATTCCCCCTCACCCCACATTTCTACCACATCCCCAAGATTCACAAAGACCCCAGCAACCCACCAGGAAGACCTATTATCTCTGGTATAGACAGCCTCACTAGCAATGTGGGCAATTATATTGACCATTTCTTGCAACCATATGTAACATCTCTTCCCTCGTATGTTCGAGACTCAGGACACATGTTGAACATACTTTCGCAATACCACTGGCAACCAGGGTATAGGTGGATTTCACTGGATGTGGCCTCACTTTATACCTCCATAGCACATACATTTGGGCTTACAGCGATCCAACACTTCCTCTCTCTGGACAGTTCTCTGCATCCCGTGCAGGCTAATTTCATTACCCAATGCGTAGAATTTTGTCTAACACACAATTACTTTGTGTTCCAAGATTCTTTTTACCGGCAAATAAAAGGTACAGCTATGGGAGCAAGGTTCGCTCCCAGTTACGCCAATTTATTTATGGGATATTGGGAAAAATTCCATATATGGAGTAATAACCCATTTGGAGTGAACCTTGTTCTTTTCGCGAGATATATAGATGACATCTTGATAATATGGGATGGCACGGACGAGGAATTAGAATGTTTCTTCACACATTGCCAATGTAATCCTTTTAACATTGAATTTACGAAAGTGGTCAATGATAACACACTTGTGTTCCTAGATCTGGAACTGATGTTTGATAACGAACTCAACATCATCTCAAAAACCCACTTTAAGCCCTCAGCTGGAAATTCATATTTGCATGCTGCCAGCCACCATCATCCAAGATGGATAAAAAATGTGCCCTTAGGCCAATTTTGCAGGCTGAAAAGAACCTGCTCACGTTTAGAGGATTATGATATGCAGAGCAACACCCTAAGAAATAAATTTATAGAGAAGGGGTACTCTTCGGCCGTCATTGAACAGGCATACACAAAATATAGAGCACAATATTCCTTGGTCATTCCAGAACAAGAGCGGGTTCGTGTTGAAGGAAAACAGCTTACCAAACGTACTGCCTTCTGCACTCAATTCAACCCCAAGGCCTTCCAGATAAGAAATATCTTTAAAAAATATTGGGGCATTTTACAACAGGACCCTTTTCTCAGTAGTAACATCCCAGAACATCCGCAGGTTATCTTTAGAAAACCAAAAGACTATAGGAGTTACATAGCCACTAACAGAGTCAAAAAAATTCAAAATTCAATGGGGTCCCCTTGGAACAGACTTTTTGACCAAAAAGGTAGTTACAAATGTGGTGGCAGCAACTGTGGCTGTTGTAAGTACATGTGGCACAAGAAAAAAGAGGTCATGGGGCATGATGGCAACACATACAGCATTAGGCATTTCATCAACTGTAGCACACAATATGTGGTGTACTGTCTCATTTGCCCCTGCGGTCTATTATATGTGGGTCGTACAATCCGCACTTTGCATACAAGATTTGGGGAACACAAAAGGAATATCAAACATGGTCGTGATAAACACTCCATCCCAAACCACTTCAAAGAAAAACACGACAAGAGCCCCATGGGTCTTAGGGTGTTCGGTTTGGACAGCATACCTAAGGACATAGACACAGGCAGACGTTTCCGCCGTCTATGCCAGAGGGAAACCTTCTGGATACACCGTTTGGGCACACTATCACCCAGAGGGCTAAATGAGGGGTTGGATATCCAATCTCTCATCTAGTTTTTAAATATTTATCCCCTTTGACTCACTCCCCCCCCCCTTTGTTTTTTTTTTTTTTTTTGGTTTTTTTTTTGTTTTTTTAATATATATATGCCCATCTGGGTGATGGGATATTTTTAAGATAAGTCACTTTCTTTTTGGTCAATACATTAGGCATATCACCGTTTTAGTTCCTAGAGATGTCATTCTCCTGCTATCATGGCCATAAGTAGGGGCGGACTGTTGGCTCGTGGGACCCCCGCCAGTGGGGGGTCTTTGGGCACTTGTGGCCTTGCCCACACTCGGGAGGGCACATGGGGAGGCTCCGGGGGGACCACATGGGGCACCTGCTGGCTCCGGACCCTCGGGTGATCCATCCGCCCCTAGCCACTAGGGTTCATATGGTTTTATTGCACGATTGTTCTCATTATTTTATTAATAGTCTTCATGATCATAATTTTTCCACCACCATAGTTTATGATTATGTTCAGTTTCTCATGTGCGGTGTGAATTTGGATGTTTTATTTATTTATTTATATATATATATATACAGATTCATTGCGATCAGTTAAACCAATACAATTACATCAGTATATCACATATTTTTAATATACACCCGCATCAGAGGGTGTGTGTTTTTTTTTTTTTTTTCTTTTTTTTTCTTCTCAGACTTATTATTCATTAGTTTCATGTTCTCTCATTCTCCCCCCCCCCCCTATTTTTGCCACACTCCATACATCATACAATACTCACCACATGTCTGTATCCCCCTTCCCTCCTCCCCCCCTCAGTTCTGACATATTGATCATTACATTTTCAATATTCATTACAAACATATTTGCCCTCTTGGTTCCCTTCCCCCCCCCTTTTTTCCTTGCCCCCGAAGTCTGCCACTTTCATAGGTTAATTTCCATTATAGAACATATCACCACAACACCACATTCACCCCCTCCAGCCATCCTCCACATGGCTATGCTGACTCAGTTCCCTTCTTCCCTCCCCCCTGGGAGGAGCCTTGCAATCACTGCACCTGTTCATGTTTTGTTCCAGGGATACCAGGCATGTGTCATCCGGAGTTTACTTCCTGTCTTGTGGTTTGCATTCCAGCAGCCATTTCCCCACAGGTATAAAAGCACACTCCCACACCATCTCACTCAGGCATCAACAGCGAGGCTCTTACTTTACTTTCCATTCATCGTGCATCAGCATCAGAGGTATCTACACCATATTCATATGTCTCATCCATTCACTTAACCATTGCCTCCTAAAGGTCATTCATTTACCCACACACACATTCTTTATTTTATGTTTTCTAATGTTCCCAATTTTTTTTTTTTTTCCCCCAACAACAGTCCAATATCACTACACAGCACTCACACAGTGCTGACACTTTGCTCACCACTTCACGTTTGAAGAGATATATATGGTCTACAGCCACACTCATTACTTTGAACTGATAATCATCCATTATCCACTAGTCTTATTACTTTTATTTTTATGATGTTTACTAATATTATTATTTTTATCATCATTGCCAGTGTTACTACTATGATTATTTTCATATACATTATTTTTTTTATATATTTTATTTTAAAAAAATGTTTTCTATTTATTTACATTTGCAGGTGCTATATTCATGTATTTTTAATAATTTTTTATTTGCTTTGTTTCTTAGTGCATGCATATCTCTTTGTATATGTGTATATGCATGTGTATATATGTATGTATATGCGTTTATAAAAACTACAAAAGATTGCACTTTAAATAACCCCCTCCAACTCCTCATCTTATAACAAGTAGAGGAGGTGGAGCTTTGCTCCCAAGGCATCTAGCCCTGGTTACTTTTTACTACTTGACCTCCATACAGGTTGGTCATCAGCTCTGAGGAAAGGGATTCGTCCCCGAAACGCGTCAGCCATTTGACCGCACTGACAGTGAGAACACCTTGCCCGCCGTTGTGGCCATTGTCATTTTTCTATGCTTTTTAGATACATGCTTCGTCTGTGAGTATGTTTTTATGATTTAATTCCTACAATAAACCTTGGATAATGCACTAGGTGTGTGCGCCACCTGTTTTCTCTCCACCCACCATGAGGGTCTGACCCCTGAGTAGCCTGCCTGCCCCATTAAATTGTAAGCTCCATGAGCAGGGCCTTCACATTCCTTCTGTACTGAAATGTTTTGTAATTGTACTGTCTCCCGCTATATTGTAAAGCGCTGCGCAAACTGTTGGAGCTATATAAATCCTGTATAATAATAATATGTAGATATATACCTCTTAGATTGTAAACTCCAAGGAGCAGGACCCTCCTATCCCTCTTGTATTGAACTGTATTGTTGCTGTATTGTCTCCTGTTATATTGTAAAGCGCTGAGCAAACTGTTGGTGCTATATAAATCCTGTATAATAATAATATATAGATATATACCTCTTAGATTGTAAGCTCCAAGGAGCAGGGCCCTCCTATCCCTCTTGTATTGAACTGTATTGTTGCTGTATTGTCTCCCGTTATATTGTAAAGTGCTGAGCAAACTGTTGGCACTATATAAATCCTGTATAATAATAATATATAGATATATACCTCTTATATTGTAAGCTCCAAGGAGCAGGACCCTCCTAACCCTCTTGTATTGAACTGTATTGTTGCTGTATTGTCTCCCGTTATATTGTAAAGTGCTGAGCAAACTGTTGGCGCTATATAAATCCTGTATAATAATATAATAATAATATCCTAATTTGCCCTCCCCCTCAGTCCTAGTTTAAATAAATTTTTTAGCCACCTCAAACTTCTCCTTTAAGTCTATATTGTCTAACTTAGTTCCTCATGGTGCTATAATCTGTGTACTTTTGCACCAGTGATCAGTAGATTGCTAGTGCCATGCAGGTCTCCTGCAGACTGTCAGTGTAGAAGAGCAGATGATTTTACACTGACAGGAAGAATGAATGAACTACCACAGTTCTCAACAGCACTGTGGTAGTTCATTGAGAACTACAAGCCTACAGCTGCAAAAGGATATTGATATTGTAGTTAATTGATTCACGTGGATCTGTGACCCAATAACACAGCTGCATGGGCAGAGCCTCGCACGGCCACGCTCTTTTTGAATTGTGGCAGCGGGTATGGGGAGAGGATCCCTGGCTCCCTGCCACAAGGAGGGGGTATCGGGGGTAGAGGGGTCTAAAGCTGAACATGTTACACCTGAAATATGGGTGTAACATGTTCAGAAAGGTGAACTTATCCTTTAATATGATTGCAAAACGTCAGGTTTTTTTTTTCATTAAAATAATAAACATGTTATACTTACCTGCTCTATGCACTGGTATTGCACAGAGCAGCCCTGATCCTCCTCTTTTTGGGTCCTCCTCTATTTTGTGAGTGCCCACCTTGGAAAGCCACTTTCTGTGTAGGCACCTGTGCAGGCTAGCGCCCAAGCCACCCTGTCTTTGGAATCCTCTGGCACTGAAGTTTTTTTACCCTGGTTCACACTGATGCAGTGCGGAATGCACAGCGTTTTCATTGCGAATTCCGCACCACATCAGAATCACACCCCGAACCGCTGTGGGTGTGTATGTTAAGTTAACAACACCCCAAAAGCGGTCCGCAAAGCGCGGGGCGATGTGCAGAATTGGATCGCATAGATGTGAATACCCATGCGATCCGAATCTAGCGCAGACACAAAAAAGGGTCCTGCACGTTTTTGGTGCAGGTACGGTACAATTAGAGTCATACAAAATATATGGCTCCTATCGCACCGCACACAAATCGCATGTGCACAGGAATGGTACAGCTGTTTAAACCGCACCGCACATATGTGAGCCCAGGCTGAAGCAGAGAATGCATTAAAGTAAAAAAAAAACTTGCTTTAGAACCAGACTGACAACTCATGGGGCCCCCGGGCAGTAGGGGATCATGGGGCCCCTGTGTCCTTGCCCAAACTCAAAAAAGCCTATGAAAAAGGTTCCAGTGGCATCTCATGGGGCCCCCTACTGACCCCGGGACGACTTTGGGCAGTGCCTGAGTTTCCAAATGGTCAGTCCGCTCCTGTTTAGAACCAATGTAAGGATAACTTTCTGGTGTCTTCTTTCATTATATGCACTGTTTGCTTATAAACAAACCTGGTGACTACAGCTGTCACTGTGCCTGGAGGAAATTTGAGATGGTGTTAAGAGTGCTGTTAAGGGTCCATTCACACCACTCAATTACAGTTCATTGCAGTGATGTGTGTTACATACATTAGTACTTTTCAGGGCCATTTATTTTTATTTGCACCCCAAAACACCAAGGCAACAAACCTCCAATGCACAATGCATGGTAATGCCTTAATTTGCATTGTAATGTGATTCATTGAAAAAAAAGATGCATGTCCATTTTTTGAGTTCTGGTATGTTGGCAGTCTATTTGTGTGAATAGACTGCTTTAATGCAACAAATGTTAATACCCAACATGACACATTTTAACCAATTGCCCTCCTGAGGATTTACCCCCCCTTCCTGACCAGGCCATTTGCGTTGCGGCACTGCTTTACTTTGACAATTGCGCGGTCATGCAACGCTGCATCCAAATGAAATTTACATCCTTTTTTTCCCATGAATTGAGCTTTCTTTCAGTGGTATTTGATTGGTTTTGCATTTTTTTATGTTTTGTACTTTAAAAAATAACCTGACAATTTTGAGAATAAAACAATATTTTTGACTTTCTGCTATTAAACATGTCCAGTAAAAAAATTTAAAAAAATCAAATTTCATCATAAATTTAGGACAAAGTGTATTCTGCTACAGGTCTTTGCTAAAAAAAATCCCAATACGTGTAAATTAATTGGTTTACGTGAAAGTTATAGCATTTACCAATGGCGGTATAGATACTGGAATAGTAATGGCAGCGATCACCGACTTATAGCGGGACTGCGGGACTGTAGCGGGCATTCTGACACTGGGGGGAACTGACTTGGTGTCACTGACATCCCCAGTGACACCAATACATTGACCAGTGCTAAGAAAAAGCACTGACACTGTACTAATGGCACTGAGCAGGAAGGGGTTAACATGAGGAGCGATCAAAGGGTTAACTGTGTGCTGTGTGCTGTTTCACTGTAAGCTGTGTCCGTGTGTTTCACTGTAATCACACTGCTTTGGATGGCTGTGCTGTAAACAGCCATCCAAAGCAGTCTGCATGAGCTGATGAGGAGAACTGTTTTGTTTACAAGCAGTTCTCCTGCCCGTCAGAGATGATCAGCAATCACCGGGCATCGGCAAGTAATCACCGGCTGGGACCCGGTGATTTATAGGCGCACCGCGAATGGCGGCACGGGTAGCATGCACGTCCCCTATCCGGAAATGCAAAATCACATATATATATATACACATGATTTTGCGCACCTGTGCCGCCCTGTAGCAGTATATCTGCTACAGGGCAGCCGGGAAGCGGTTTAAAGTGCTTTTTTTAAATTAAGGCATGGGAATGTTAAGATATGAATGATCCCTTGTACTTTTTTCTCTTCCCTGAAATGTATCAATTTAAATTTAAGACCAATGTACCAAGGCTTTTAAATGAAGAACAAAGTTGTATAAAACAACTAATTAGATGTTTTGTTTTAAACTCCAAACAATAATTAAAATAAAATATCAAATAAACAATCGGCAACACAGACTGTTTTCAGACACTTAAAATCAGTCTTTTTGAACCAAGGTTCTGTGGAACCCTAGGATTCCTCCAGAAATTTCTAGGGTTTTTTTGAGCAATGTGCATATTTTGCCTCTCAAATGAGTAACTACTGACACTGATGATCCTTTAGCTATCTGTAAGGGTAGAATTCTTTTCAATGACCACAAATGTAAGGAGCATTCTTCTTACTGATCACCACACCAAAGTACCGTCAGCTGTAGGTATAGTAATTATGTAACAGGGGTTCCCTGAGACCTTATTTTAAGGGTTCCTCCTGGTTGAAAATATTGAGAAAGACTGCTTTCAAGGATGCATCTGTAATCCATGCTGTAATAGAAAGGATTTCACATCTGCCAGCAAGCTACAGTCATTCATGAGCTACAGTATGTAACAAACTGGCACCAGTATGCTGTGTATACATTAGCATGCTCCTCTTTATTGTACATGAGAGTGTATTTAATATATTTAGCCAAAAATAACAAAGCTTGGTTTCTAATCACTAAGCCTTCATGAGAAGAAAAACTAATTTAATATTTCCAGCTAAAACAACACATAACTTAGTTCCAAATAACTAAATTATCTTGGTCATAAAAATCTGCTTACTTTCAGGCACTTATATACTTCAGGATGACTTCTGCAAATAAATATACACAGAAGATATGTACAAAAGGCAATCAATCTTCAAAACTTGAAATGATCCTTAAATTTTGTGTGGAAATCGCTTCCTAGTATGCTTTATACATTGACTGTCATTTTTGACTGTCCAGTTTGCTTTGCATCAAACTGAGCTTTTCCAGTATAAATATAGAAAAAGCCAAGTATGTGTTGAAATTAAAACTGATGCCATTTGAAACATGACTCTTTGACCTGGACCTTTGAATTTACACTGCAGCATTACTTGATTCATTTAGCATTTACTTTCCATATCTAAATCTATATGCTGTATTTGTAAAATATATCCTCTTAGTAATTTTAAATGTAAATGTGTCAGCTTATCTTCAAGAAGTCTATTATTCCAGTTTATTAAATGAAGTGCTGAAGTGATCTTAACAGTCCACTAACAATCTGCAATGCACAACCATGACAGACTTGTTGCAGCAAGCAGGTCTCACTTTAACTATACATAATGCCAGATTTTTTTTTTGGCTTGGGATAAAATGAGGAAAAGTTTGAATTACATATCATATTTTTGTTTCTGTAGTCTAAAACAAATGAAAGCAAGGCACCAGAATCAATTTATCGGTAGGTCAAAGATATTTAGAGAGATCGGCTCTGGTGAGGCTGCTCTATAAAAATGTTGTAAAGAAAGGGGTCCAGAGTTAAGGATCCATGTATACAATATCTAATAAGAGCACCAAAGGGTCTAGGAGTCCAAAGTCCTTTAATAATTCTATTAATTCATAACAGTGAAACATTAAATAACCAACACTTTTCGGGGACTCAAAAATCTCAGTCTTCTTCAGGGCTTGAAACAGAAACATTTGAATTCCTATGTTGATTCAGTTCCTATTAGGGTATATCAACTTACATACAAATATAAATATCATAACAAAATTCATTATAAATAGAAATGACGCACATTCGAACAAAACAGATCATAATCATAATGACCTTTATTATGCAGAACAGAAGCAGACACAAATAGAATGGATAAGATCATTTTTTTAAATACAAATGAACGTAATGGGGTTGAGTCACTAAAATCGGAGAGTGCAAAATCAAGTGTAGCTCGGCATAGAAACCAATCAGCTTCCAGGTTTTTTTTTTGTGACGGCTTAATTAAACAAACTTAACTTAGAAGCTGATTGGTTGCCATGCACAGCTGTACCAGATTTTGCACTCTTCAGTTTTAGTAAATCAACCCTAATGAGAATTACAATAAAATTCACTGAAACTTAATAAAAATCATAAATAAATTGCTAAAAACCAAGTGTGTATTGTTAGTTTATTGAAAATGTATTTCTTTTTTCTATTCAGTATACATTTTATTCTGCCTGCACTGAATTTTTTATGACTTTTATAAATATATATTTTTATATCAGACGATATATCTGAATATGAACTGAACCAATATAGGAATTTGCATGTTTTCAATAATTACTAAAACACAAAGCACCTGAAATGTATTAGCTGTTCCATGTTTTCCTGTTATTAATTAGTTCCATTATTAAAAGACTTTGTAATCCTAGACCCTTTGGCACTTTCAATATACTTCATTCACACGGTTTTGGTCATTGTCTACATTACATTACAAGGTTTTCCCTTCACTTCTTGCCCAGTAGACACAACAGAAAAAGATAGGAAATAGTTGAGAAAAAATACCCTTTTAGAGACCTATCACTGGAGAAGGTGTGCCTATTGAAATATTTTCAGTTTACTACTGTTTTGGAAACAACTGTAAAATTTGGATTTCCCCTCACTTTTTCACACCGTAACAGTTGACACTGAACAGCAATAGGTTCCAACCACAGTAGGTTCCAAGTTTAAAGACGAGGCTATCACTGGCAGTGTTGGTCTCACACCAACATTGTGGTACCACTCTTATGTGATCACAAAGACACAATTTGTTTACAATACAAACCTGCTGACTCAACTGTCACTGTGCCCCACACTGAAGTTGCAAATAGCAAGGGAATCTAATACTTTCACATTCAATCCAAAACTAATTAAAAAATGGTTTTGACTTAAGATACAATTAAGGGATGATGTCGACAGGTTTTAGGCTTATTTTGATGACATCAGTTTGATAAGCTTCAGAATTCATTAAATTTGATGTTTTATACCCGCACTAGTAAATGGTGTCAAAAATAAAATAAAAACAAAATATATAGTGTGATACTATTGTGAATGTGCAATGCTAAATATGACCTGCTGCTGCTCTGATATGGTTCTCAATGCTCAAAGACTGGGATTATCTATACAAGTGCTGCCTAGTCAAAGTGAATAATAACAACATTAAATATAAATAAACATAAATGCAATATTAACCACTTGCCCTCCAGAGGATTTACCGCCCTTCCTGACCAGACCATTTTTTGCAATGCGGCGTTACGTTACTTTAACTGACAATTGTGCTGTCATGCGACGCTGCATCCAAATTAAATTTATGTCATTTTTACACAAATAAAACTTTCTTTTAGTGATATTTGATTGCCTGTGTGGTTTTTATTTTTCACGCTATAAACAAAAAAAGACTGACAATTTTGAAAATAAACAAACAATATTTTTGACTTTTTGCTATAAAACATATCTAGTAAAAAGATTTTTAAAAAAACAAATTTCATCATAAATTTAGGCCAAAATGTATTCTGCTACATGTCTTTGCTAAAATAAAGTCCTAATATGTGTAAATTAAGTGGTTTACATGAAAGTTATTGAATCTACAAATGGTGGTATATATATTGAAATTTTTATTTATTTTTTATACTAGTATTGGCAGCAATCATCGACTTATAGTGGGACTGCAGGACTGCGGTGGGCATTCTGGGACACGGGGGAGGAACTGACTGTCACTGACATCCCCAGTGACACTAGTACAGTGATCAGCGCTAATAAAAACACTGACACTGTGCTAATGACACTGGACAGGAAGGGGTTAACATCTGGGGTGATAAAAGGGTTAACTGTGTGTATTATACGGTGTGCTGAGCTTTACTGTGCAAGCACACTGCTATGTAGAGCCATACAAAGCAGCGTGCTGGAGCTGACAGGGGAAAGATCTATATTGCATACAGACCTCTCCCCCGTCAGTAATGCTCAGCAATTGCTGGATGCCGGCAGGGAATCACTGGCTGGGACCTGGTGATCAACAGCTGAAACTGCCAATGGTGATTTCTGAGCAGTCTGTCGCCCTGTGGCAGTAGTTCTGCTATAGGGCAGTCGGGAAGCAGTTAATAGTCTATATCCGCTTGCTTCTTTGTTCGTTCATGCAAAAAACAATAGCGCAGTCTCCGTGCACTATTTCTTAAAATAAAGTGCAAAACTTTCAATGCTGGGCTCCCCGCCAATGATCTCACTCACTCACCAGCAACTGTAGCCTCATATATATATATATATACATATATGAGTCATGAGTGATTTGTGTACATATCCCGGTATTGCTAGGGCTTGTAGTCCTCCTCTGTAGCTGTATCTTGTTCATTGCCGAGTTTCTTCTGTAAAATGCAATGCCTCATGAAGTTGCCATATAGCATTTCATTTTACAGAAGAGACAGTCAAAAATACCTGTGCATTACACACTCAGGGCAAAACAACAGGTTTCCTTTAACTCTCTTCATATCCAGAATATACTTAACTTTCCTCATTAACCCACAACTCTTGGTACTTCCAAGAACTGAGTGTGAAAGACCTGGGATACTCACAGAAACAGATCCAGTGACTTACCTTAGCGTTTACAATACAGTATACTGCATTAAAATTTCAAATGTAATCCTGAGTGTGGCTTGAATTGTTATGGTTGGCAAAGAAGAGCTTGAGTGTAAAGATAATTTCTGTAAGAAAATAAGAAACATGTTAAACCTATGGGTACAAAGGGGATAAAGCCAGGCTAACTGTAAAATTATTGTTTCATTGGCTAGACTTGTTTGCTAAAGAATGTAGAAATTCTCACAATGAAAAAACAATGGCTAAAAGATTGTAAAGATGACTTAACTTGCTGGTCATTGAGGGTCAGCTGCCTGAACCTGGAAGAGGCAGACAGCCAAAAAAGACCAAGAAGGCTGTTTGGATGCAGGCTGTCACAACTGAGCAGCGGATTGTAGTAGGGCATCGCTGGCAGGTGACA